>NC_090261.1:50871045-50953545 GCF_037325665.1 Littorina saxatilis | reverse complement strand
CAAGGTCAACCAAACTGGTGTCCAAAGATAGGGCTTACATTGCCCTGTATAGCATACATAGCTAAGGTTGCCATTCTCGATAACTTCAGAAAAAAATGCGAAAATGTGAAAAATGGTCGTTTTTAAGACAACAATTACGGCCCCTGTGACCTTGAACTTGAAGTGAGGTCAAGTTGCCGCACATGTTTTTTGAGATCTTGTAACCATACACCATCAGGCCACATCAGGTGTTGATAGACTTAATAGTGTCCAAGAAATATCCAACGTTAAAGTTTTCCGGACGGACGGACGGACGCCGGGACGGACGGACGGACGGACGACTCGGGTGAGTACATAGACTCACTTTTGCTTCGCATGTGAGTCAAAAAACTGCATCGTGAGTATAAAAAAATAAGACTAATATGATTCCGTACATGCAGCACAATTGGACACAACATGCATAACCTGACTGTGACTCATTCCGCAAAAGGTGCATTCAGAGCAGGTTTAGTTATCAGAGACTCTTGAGTGGCATAAGGTCAGCACAGTTAAGATCCATCTTCCGCACCTCCCCTCTCTCCTTCCGACAAGCAACCCTTCTTTACTGCACTCAGCCAGTCGACTCACGAGTGCTATGTTCCAATAAATTGAACATAAAAATTATATACAATGTATTCCTTTACAAGGCCAGAGGCCACTCGATCACGTACATCTTGTTGAAGAAGAGAAAAAGAACCGAAACGGAAAGAACGAGTACATCTTTACACAAACGGGCATCATTCCAGCACTGCAGCGGACGCATAAAGGCACAAACGAAAAGTCCAATTGTACATAAATACTAGCAAAATGCATAGACAGTACTCGTCTACTACCTCTTACCCTATCCCTAGATTCGTCGTCAGTCCTCACCTCCTTGCCTTTGACTATACCAGCTTCTGCCATTATGTATAAACTATACTTGACCCGAGCAAGAGGTGAATGGAAAATGAATTCCACACCCTGTTTCAATAAAGTGAGCGAACAGTGCTACAAGACCACGGGCCAAACGACCTCGTATACGCACGTTCATCTTGTCCAAGAAAAGAGAGCGATGACCTCCTTACACCATCGGGCACCATTTCAGCAGACGCATAAAGCCCCAAACGACCCAGATCAAGGGGAATAGATGAGACAAATGGTGCATAAGTACGCTAGGTATCCCGAGTGTAGCATGTCTGGCGATGCAGACAGAAATCCTTCCCGCGGGATACATCTCATAAATTGCATCATTTATCGTCTGCACAGCAGTGCTTCTCGTTGCGCTGAGCCGATAGTGAGGAAGCGCGCGAATGTTCTGGTAATTACGAAGCTCTATGATAATTATACCTCACATCGTTTCATCGTGTAAAGGTGAGCATAATGATCACTCATCAGTCTACTAGAAATTAGACTAAATTCATCGTGCAGAACTGTTTATTTCATAGCTAAATCACTTGACAAAAATTCAGTACAAACTGGGGCATCTTCAATCTTGTGTCATTATGAAGATAAAGTCTAATTCTGAAGTCCTGTCTATTGCACTCTTACCTAAATCGCAGCCTTGATGATCAATCAGAAAAGAAACCTCAGATAACATGTAGTAAATCATACCATGGTGACGATGACAAAGAGTTTGTTGTGGTCGCAAAACACGTGTCTATCATATCTCTTCATTTTTATTCAGCCACAACAGAGTGGCCTCAGAGCGAAACCACCGACTAACTATGGTCCAAAGAGAAGTATCTGTTCTTGAGACGTGTGTCACTGCCCGCACAGTGGTCATCATTAGCTTATGAGAAAGCCAGTCATCTGAATTTTTACGATCTACAATACCCCCCCCCCCCCCCCCCCCGACAGAATATGACTGCCTCATTGGTGGGGGAAAAGGTAATACGCATAAAAGCTCAATCGTGCCCATAAGTGTTCGTGGGAGTTGTAGCCCGATCTCATTAATTTACCGTCGGCGACTACTCGTATAAACTCCCCAAGTAAATGCACGCAGCGGCAACGCGAGCTACTTTGTCCATGCTCATCCTAGTAAATGACAGGGCAGACGAAGAAACCGCTGACTTGGCGTAAACCATCGTGTTAATGATAACCCTCGGAGGACACTGACTCTCAGGTGTTATTAAGACTATTGGTGACAGACCAACAAACATATTATAGGGGATAATCATTTTGACTTCTGGTACTGCGTACAAGGACACTGATCACATGAAAATGACACGCCAGTTAAGACGCTCGAGTTCGATGATGATCGTTAGCAAAGAACACATCAAATTATTTCATTATTTAAACCTACGATGACACTTGGCTTGCAAGGTCAATTAAAGCATTGTTACCTTGTCCTCAATTAATGCATTGTTACCTTGTCCTCAAAAGACCAGCTAACCAATACCACTATTACCTGACCGATGTCCGACGCCTAACTTAAATAAGTCAGTAACCAACTTTCACTCTGCAAGTGGTGCTGTCGTTTTACTTAATTTTACCAAACTTAGCTCACATGTATCCAACTGAGGGTTAAAACTTCAAAGCTGCGTTCTTGGCAAGAGCAATTTCAAGGAGAACAACAACTTTTATGCAGGGAAAGGTGCATCAAAACGGCAGAACTGTTTATTTCATAGCTACAGCATTTGACAAAGCCTCCCAGTGATTGCGCACGTCATGGGAATTTCCTACACGTGAGAGCAGCAGGGGGCAACAATTACGTCCTCACGCTCTCTAAGAATACAGACTTTGCTAAGAATACTGGCAAAACTTTCCAGCAAAACTCATAGAAAGATCTATCTTTAAGTATAACAAATCTTGAGCTGATATCAGGAAATTGAATAAACTGAATCAGACACATCGCAGATAGTGGCAATGGGAAACATACACACAAACATTACACACTAACTTACACGCCCCCTCCCCCCCCCCCCCCCCCAACTGACACACACAGAAACACGCTCGCGCACAGCTAAACACGAACAAACACACACACACACACACACACACACACACACACAGAGTGACAAACACACACAAACACCGGCGCAAAGAAAACAACACAACTGTGACCATGGGTTTATATCAGCAGCTACGCGTAGAGGTGGTGGAAGAATGCAGTGAAGCTGGTGAACACTTGAATAGACTGAGGCTGGCGTTGTTGTGCCTGCCTGTGACTGGTGAACACTTGAATAGACTGAGGCTGGCGTTGTTGTGCCTGCCTGTGACTGGTGAACACTTGAATAGACTGAGGCTGGCGTTGTTGTGCCTGCCTGTGTGACCCGTGTCAACATCACCCCACTTGTGTTGTACTCGGGGCTCTGTTGTTAGCGTCACTGTTTACTTTCACACTGATTCTTATCTCCAATCCGGTTTACCCCAGTTCGTGTGATGTCACAAAGGACCCGCTTTATTAGATCAAAGCGCAAAGGAGGACTGACTATTAGGGTTTAACGTCCTCTTAGACCAACTGGTCTATATTGGGACAGGTATTGGTAATACGTTGAAGATATGGTGTGATACTTTGATTCGAACAAGCCCGCTGTGGCTGTCTTCTTCGACACACCAGCATTGGGTTTGTCTCGTCAAAGTATCGAAATACGATCATGATAATTGGAGACGAGAGATGATGCATGCGTGTCTTCGTGTTTTCCAAGCCCTGAGACTGTCGCTGTGAACGTGGGATCTTTTACGTGCGCATGTGTGCACACGGGGGTGTTCGGACACCGAAGAGAGTCTGCACAAAGTTGACTCCGAGAAATAAATCTCTCGCCGAACGTGGGGATCGAACCCACGATGATAGCGACCAACTGGCTACAAAGCCAGCGCGCTACCAACTGAGCTACGTCCCCGCCCGCAAAGGAGGAGTGTTCTTTAGTGGAACCCCGCTTACAAGAACACCGATTTAAGACCCTGCTTTCTCCGACTTTCTGTTCATCGCCTAAGTTGTAAATTAACCCCCATTTTTAAGACTCCCTGCTTTCCAAGACCTGATTTTCTCAGATTTGTTTAGGTCTTAAATAATAAAAGGGGGGGTCCTACTGTAATCGAACATTGCCGCTTCAAGTTTGATGACAAATTCTGAAGTATGCCTCTGGTAAATCCAATGAAACGAGTCCTGAAATGCGTTTACCTGTAAAAGACCAAATTAAATTAAAAAGCTTCGAACTTAAAACTAAACATGATCTTGTGATAAAGCCTGACACACAATGGCTTCTTATCGTCAAACACTTAAAAAAAAAAATAAAAAAAATAAAAAAAAAAGCCTTACACCCTCCGAAGCTCCCGTTTCCACAACCATAATTGATGGAATCATAAAATGGGCTTTTCTGTCTTCATGTTCTTCCACAGTGGACGGACAATGCACTATCCGTCCATTCATTTGCTAAAAGCCTGTGCATGAACAAAATAACGCTTCCGTTACACATTCCTTTTAAGTTAATCAGACCACTTAAAAGCACTTGTATTTTATCGATGAGGGCGCCCTTAAAAGCTTTGGTGAAGAACGCATGTTGACTTGAGGGTAGCTGGATTCCATTTCACACGGAGAAGCCAGTAAGCCCTGTTTAATGACACGTAGTCCTTGCACTAGGGTAATAATTATAACCTAATCTTATTTCAGTACACCAAGGTGTCTCTATCGCTCTTCCGTGAAGGGCTGATAAACCCCATGATAACGACTGAAGGTGAACCAGACAGGATGCGTCTACTTAACTTTCACTTTGTAGCTTGCTGGTAACTCACTAAAGAGAATTCAGTTCGTGCACACGCATGCATCCATAAACAAACACACAAACACAGACCCACCGACAATTCGACAAACACAGGTATTTTACTTTGGTTTCATGTTGTTATTGTTGTTGTTATTAAACGTCTCGTGGATGGGTTTGGGAGGATGGGGAGCCGCAAGCGGGCCCGGCTTACTCAGTTGCAGTGTCCATGCCACATTGTCATTTGTACACTATCTCACTGTGCTCCCGTCACATTGTGAGGCCCGATGCACTGTGCCCTCGTTCCTTCAACATACGTGTGCCCCTGCCCACTATGCCCCTCCCCCCCCCCCACCACCCGACTCTCTGTCCTACTGTACCCCCACACACCATGACCCAGTCCATCTGCCCTACTGTGTCGCTAAAACATTGTACCTTTCTTGGTGCCCCGTTTCCTCTTCCCCACTCCCCATCCCCGTCCAAAAGTGCCCCAAACAAATTGTGGACAAGGACACAATGCGCCAATATTCAATTATAGTGGCTTCGGCATGCCACAAGGCCGTCCAACATAGACAATGGAAAGCTGTCGGTGTAGGAGACCTGTAGACATGTCTCTCGAAATGTGTTTATCGCAATTGTAAAAAGCCGTTCTCCCTTCCAGGTCGTGCAGAAACACACCCGTCATTAGCTGCTCTCTTCACAAACTTAATCAGCAGTGAATTCATCCATTTTCGGTGTTTTTAGACCTCTCTTTCTTGGTGCCATATCTGTCAACCATGGTGTCGCTCTGTCTTGGATTCAGTGCGAGAACAAGAATCCAAATCCCAGAACAACAATGACGCTATTAACGCCCCAAAGCAAAACCGCTCTCTAGTTGCCCGTTTCAAACCAGGTTGACAACTACCTTGAAAAAAATCAAGGGGGGGGGGGAGGGGGGGGTATCAAAACAGTATGTATTGGAATAAACAACAGTAAAGTGAGAAGAAAAGAAAACTAAGCTGAGAAACAACTAAGACAATTCGGAGCACTGGCCAAAGACCGTAGACCCTTCAAAGTTGGGGCCCCCAGGCAGCAATGAGAGGCAACACAAAACGGGCCTGTGCTCATTCACCGACGACACCGTCGGGTCGCAGATCGACAGTGAGGCTTCTCCCCATTCAGAATGTTTCGGGCTGCCAGTCCTGTACTCAAATCTCGAAAAGCTATTGCTAGAGAAACATAGTCACACCTTTCGTATGCTTTTGGAGCAACAGAGGCGTCTGAGACCTCAACTTCTCACTAGGCAATCTTTCTGACGTTCTCATCTTCTCTCCCGGGCAGAAGTCTCCTTTCCCAACCCCTGCATCAGGGCCTCACATCCATGAGAGGTAGCATAGGACAAATGTCCTGGCCAATGTAAAAGTGATAGGACATTTGTCCTGAACAAAAACAAATCAATAGGACATTTTTTTCCCGTAACAAAACGTAAATATGATTAAACTTGACTAGTTTCTTGGCACGAGGGTAAAAGAACAAAAATACTTTTCTTGGCAAAAAGTGAGCAGCTTTGACTGCCACAGCTGCCCCCTTTTCTTGTTTTGTCAGCTGTCGGGTTTCAACTATCTCCTTGTCTCTCTGGAGAGATGGCACAAGCACACTAACAGCATGGTCTTTGGTTTCTTGATGATCGGTAAGGGCCGATTTGCGAACGGTTGGAACAGCAAAACATAAGTTTCCTCTCTGGGTCATGCGACATCCACGGGAATGATGTCGCCCAGCTTGACTGAGACGAAGTTACGCGTGGGGGTGAGGGAGGGGGTAGTGTCTTTCTTCGGCTCCGATGTTTGACTATCGCGATCGACATTCTCACCTGGGCGATCGGGCTCTAACTGCTCTGGGGCTGGAGGAAGCTCAGTTTCCGTGCTACTGACAGATGATGAGGGAAGGGACTTGAAGTGTAATTTCTTCTGTCCCTTTTCTGGGATCGCGGTTTTCGTTTGTTATTTTCGGGGAAAGCGCGAAGGGAGGCAACTCTCAACTGGCTTCGAGCATTCCGAGTTGCGAGCCTTGGAAACTCTTTGGTACTAGAGGCACAAAGTGTCTAATTTCGTCTGCTACACATCGCTTCGCAATACATCGATAACATAGCATTCAAACTACTGTAAATTAAGAAGTACCGACGATGTCCGGATCAAATGATAGAATAATCGGACATTGACCACTTTGTGACAAAAACAATAGGACATTTGTCCTCCTGCATGAAAAATGTATAGGACATTTGGAAAAAATATCCTCATATGTCCGATGTCCGACGTGGATGTGAGGCCCTGCTGCATAGATCATAGTATAGGTCAGGTGCCCGTTTTCAGCTGGGTGGCCCGGAGAGCGCTCAGAAAAATCGGGTTAGTTGTATACATCCAGTCCGCTGTGGGATCGAAGATGAAATTCAGACTTAACGTCCTCAGTGGCCAATTAGGCACGTTTTGTTAATTAATACGCTACCAACAAAGTTTAGAGATCGTAAGCGGCACGTGCTCTAACCACGGCACCACTCTGGCTCAGTGCGGCTCTCATGTATGGTCTGACAACAACCCACACACACACACACACACAGGCCTGTGTCGCTCCGGCCGTACACAGGTACATAGACACGAAACGCTCGGACCCTTTTTCTCTCAAGGCCACCACAATGGACATTTTTTCGCTCCTCATTTGCAGGACAGACCGGTGGCAGGAATGTCACTGGGAAAACAAGCAGCCGCGCGGAGCAGCTGGCAACCCAATCTGTGAAAAAACAAAGCCACGCCGCCACCGCCGCAGCGCTCACCACTGATCATCAGGGGATCCGAGGTGTCAGACACTCTTCTTCGCTGCGTTCAGATTTTCTGAGCCTGACGAAGTAGTCACCTTCTGTCCAAGAGGGCCCAGAAACTCTAAAACATAGCGCGTGTAAACGATGAGACTCACCACATCACATCATATGGCCAGGATTTTACATTGGATAAGACCACTTGGACACATACCAAAAACCAACGGCCTGTGTGCTTTCTGTGCAGAGTTGGAATTAATGTCTTGTCAATCTGCGAAATACCCCCCCCCCCCACTCTGCACAGGGAGCACTCGGGCTAAAAAAAAAAAAATTAAAAAAAATTGGATATGTGTCAGAGTGAGGGGGTGTTCTTATTCCACGTAAAAGCCGCCTGGACAGCCGAACTGTGCTTTTTCAGTAAAGTGCTCACAGTCGGAGAGAACGAAGTACGCAGTATGTGGAAATGGAATACATTCCTGCCAGCATCTTTCTTTGACATCCTATCCCGTAACCTTCACGGTGCTCAGTGGAAGAATGAACTGTAAAGCACGAATGCATCAGTCTACCCTTTCCAACACGGCCCCGTCGTCTTTTTCACAGGTAGATCAGTCTAACTCCCCCCCCCCCCCCCCCTCCATTCCTACAACGCGTGCAACATGGAATGATGAATGAATCAGCTTGCAAGTTCGAGGCCCTCCGCACAGGGAACAAGCCATTGAAATGTGGAACATGCATTAATTCTCAACATACTGGTTTTGACATCAAAAAGGCAATCTATCATCGGCAGATGGAGTTATCATATTGGGAAGAAAAACTGACGAAGATGAAATATATAGGTTCTGAAAGAAACCCACTCTAGCGATGCTGCGGGGAAGGTGATAATCGAAGATCCGAACTACTGCAATTACTTGCTAATTATATATTGTGTATATTATATATTATATATCAATGTTTTTCACACAATAAGTAAGGTATGCGTGCCTTTCCAATGAATAGGTCCAGTATAGTGTATAGATCTAGACTGGACTTATCTTTTACTAATGGAAAGTCTCGCCATAAGCTTGTTTTGTACTCTTTGTCAAAGAAGGTCCTTTCTTCCGTAAATTCGTCAAGTTCGTCAACAGTCGACGCACTTTTTCGCGGCACACGTATGTGTAGTTCAATGCTAAACCTTTTGCCTCTGCGTCAGTGTGTGCGTGCTATTTTATAAGGAAGATCCAACCTAATTCTCCGGTCTTAACGTAGTCAACTGTAGAGGCAGAACCTTGACCCCCAGAACCAATATCCCCCCAGTCTTGACATTATCTGGCCTTGCTGGTAATCAATAAACACAGTACACCCCGTCCCCTGTGCTAAAGATACAAATCTGGCGAAACCCGGCCATACTGGGTTCCCACTGGTCCAGAAGATGACCAGCCAGCACGCCAGAACCGCGTTATCATCATTCCCACACACGCCATGCTGACAATAAAATTGACAAGAGCTGACCACAATACTGGGGACAAGAGCTGTCCATTGTCAGCAAGTGACCTTCTGCCTGGCTGCCAACAGGAAATGGAAAAACGGCTGACCAGATGACCCTTTGCCAAGGTCCCTGGACAGTCGACGGAGTGACTGATGGATGCACGGAAGAAGAGGTGGAATTGACGGGTATGGGGCATGGGGTGTGGGGAATTGACTAAGGGTCTGAATAATGGAAAGGGGGGGAGTGAGAGGGAAAGCAGTCGAATGTGGACCACAGGGGACTCGCTGGTGACGGAAGGGGGGTGGGGTGCAAATGCCGGATGGAGTGAAAGCGATAAAGCATGAGGGAATTCATTGACAACGGTTCAAATGGAGGCCTTGACTTGAGCCGGCTGACTGGGGGGAAACTAGTGAGTGACACTTGGCAGTGTCGCTCACAGTCACAATTAAGGTCTTGTGAGTCGTGGCAAGTGTCCTGCTAAGAAAAACATCCGATCATTCCGCCATCACGTAATGCTTTTATGCAACACCAAACTGGAGTACACCAAACTGGAGGCATCTCATTTCTAAATATAGATTCCAGGTAAAAGGTAGCATGCTACCAGGGATCGCGTTTACCGGTAATTTCCGGTATTTTACCGGTTAAGATTTGCCAATACCGGAAAAAAAAGTGGATGTCGGTCAGACGTACCGATTGTTATTTGGTTTGACCGGTAAAAAAAAAAGTAGTAATTACAAAAATCGTTTGTCAGTACGAGGGAGGGAGAGAGAGAGAGAAGAGAGAGAGAGAGAGAGAGAGAGAGAGAGAGAGAGATTTGGATGGCTTGTTGTGACAGCGCTACAATGTTGCGATTATGTCTCCATTGATGTCAAGGTGTCAACATGACGTCAAAAATAACAAGGAGGCGAGCTCCAAAATGTCTTTCAGTACGATTGTGCCAGATCTAAAGTATTTGCTAGCAGATTATTTGAGCAATGTAGGTGGTCAGGGAGTGGAGAAATCTTTCTTGTCGCCGAGAAAAAGATCTACACACACAGACATCAGACATCATACTTTTCGCGCCATTTCTTTCGGTTCCCGGTCCATCGCAAGTCACTCAGGGATTTTGACATCGGCTCTGCGCGTGAAAACTTTTTGACAACAAAGAATAGGCGAAGTGAAACTGTAACAGTAAGTAACTAGTGAGTAAGTCTTCCAGTTGCGCGATTACTATTTGCTTTCCTATTTTATTTCGGAAGTCTCTCTCTCTCTCTCTCTCTCTCTCTCTCTCTCTCTCTCTCTCTCTCTCTCTCTCTCTCACAGCGGCTGCTGATGTGTCACTGTCAAGTTGTGCGACAGTTGCTTTGAGAGGGGGGGGGGGGGGGAGAAAAAACGTCCGCATATCACTGACATTGATTTAATGTATTGTAAGTCATTGTTTGTCTTTTACTGGTTGCCTTGGCAAGCTTACCGATTTTCGTGAGAGCCTTGTAGCCAGCTCATGACGTCATACCGGTTTGAAAAATACCTAGCGCGATCACTGTGCTACGGCAATACATGTACGATCAAATGGACGACAATGCATTCGAACGGCTAAGCTCCTGTGGTACAGTGTGTATCACTGACCATGGGTGGCTTCACTGTACTAAGGGACTGGTTCGAAATGGAAGGGTACATTGTCCCACGGTTAGACGTGTGGGGAGATGTGGGCTAAAGACCACAGCCGAAAAGAATATGCTGCTCAAGACGGATGAAGCTACAGTGACACAAATGTTGGTTGTGCAACTACAGAACCTACAGATGCACTGTTGGGCAGAAGCATTGGGGGAAACTCCGAAAGAGAAGATAATCGGAGTGGGTATGTCAACTGCATCCGAGGTCTCCCAGCAGTTCCGATTGCCTATAGATGCGCGGACGAGAGTCGACTAAGAATATATTCCAGAATAGATAAGAATGCTAGTCTGGTGGAATGGGGTCGATTGCTGGCAGGGTACAAAACAAAATATAAATCTAACGTGTCTACGCCTAGAGGGCAACCATAAATGTGTACGTTTTTTTTTTAGTTTTTTTTTTTTTTTTGGGGGGGGGGGAGGCTGCACTCGAAAGGAGGGTACAAATGCACTGAATAGACTTGACCATTCTACATGCATTCTATATTCATGTAAGACGCACAAACTAAGTATAGAGAGAGGGGGGGGGGGAGAGGTGAGGTCTCTACTTTGAGAGAGCGGGGCAGGGGTGTGGGAAGGCGGGGGAGGTCGCACAGTAGAATGTCCAGCCACAGTCAAGTTCAGCCAGACTCGCACTGACTGCCCATTGATGTTTCTACACTGACCCTGAGGGACTGGTCGATAAGACCGCTGTGGGTGGAAAACAAAACTGGTAGAATTATTCTGTTTGCCGGGGGACCTCAAAGATAACACATTTTCGTCCCTATCAGAAGACACAAATTAGGTTCGCTTGGTAATTAGCTCATTAACAGTCATGGTTATATTTTTTTAGACTAAGCACACACACACACATCAGAGTGAAATGTGATATCGGTCATCTGCATACAAGTCCTGAGCCAATAACTTGAGAAGTTGAATAAGATGTTTGTGTGCACACCGTTCACAAAGAACAGCACAATGTTTAAGCACAAGAACATCTTCAAAGAAACGATTCCAGAACTGTTAAGCCTTACAAACAAGACAAACATATAAGACGCTAATCAATCAAACTCTGAAGATGATCAAACATGAACCACCAGTAACAAAAACAAAGCAGAATAATCAATGACAAAATCAAACACACTCAAGATCTTCTGGCACATGGTAACCTTATATGAGACAAAAAGAAGAACGGCGATCTATAGATCTATCAATATCACTTTTGTTCAAAGAAAGATGTTGTTAATCCTGTACAAGACTATTTCCAGCCCCTGCCTGGCTGAGAACACTTATCTTCTGCTGTTACTCTTATTCCCTGGGGGAGTATGTGGCTGGTCTTCATAGACCGGCATAGACATGCTGATCGCTGTACTGCTGCTGGTGCTACAGAGTACTATCACTGTGCAGCAGCACAGACCCCAAATGTATCAAAAAGATACATGTATTGGAATCCCCCATTTAACTTAAGGCCAAAAAAAATAGTTGTGGTTAAGGTAACATAGCCACAAAAAAATAGGGTAGGAAGGTAGGCAATCACTTTTTTTTAAAACTTTTTTTTCTAATGTGTACAAATTAAACCTACTTGACAGGGAAATCAGTGTGCGACTCGAGCGCTTTCGCTTTCATTGCGTTTTCTGCACTCGTTTTCTTGTGTATTTTTTTGACAAATGTAATAAAAAGTTACTTATAGGGTGCCGGTCGGCCCCTAAAAATAGGGTAGGTCGGGTTACCGTAACCACACCTATTTTATTTTTAGGCCTAAGACCTTATTAAGACCTCCCCCCTTTTAGTTTGACTTTGGAGACCTTGGTTTTTCAAATGTTCTGTATGTTTAACATCGATTAATTTATCTATATATATATATATATAGATGCTTTAACAAAGACTCCCTCCCTTGAAATAGGGGGGGGGGGGGGGGGGGTTACACTTACAGCTTTTCAGATGGGGGGAGGGGAAGGGGAGCTTGGTAAAGCAGGTGGAAGAGTAACAAGAGGGGTAGGTTGGTGTGACTGCGAGGAGGGAGTAAGGTGGATTGGCCTATGAACACAACATGGATACAGTCAGGTAAAGGATACTTACATCTGTTGCATAACATCATTCAAAAATACTCCATCATACAGGTCTTTGTACTCCAAGGCCTTAGCATCAGGTGGTTTGAAAGTTTCAATCTGTCAGACAGAAAAAACCCACCCACCCACATGTGACATGAATAAGATCAATAAAAATTACAAACTTTGTAAAGGAGTTTCAGAAGGTTTGACTCTTGCACTTAAATTTAAAAAATTCGCATGCAGCTGTTTTAATTAAAACTGAGAGCAACGGACTTTCGTCCCACATCAAAATGAATTGACAAAGACTGAGACAGTCACAGGTAATTATTTATTCCGGCTTCAGGCTTATCACAGTCACACTCACAGTCAAAAGGTCAACACACAACATCGAAAGACGCACACGCACGCACTGTTACAAAGCATACCTGACCAGTAATTATTAATCAAAAGCATGCTGTTATTGATATGGTCAAAGTAAAACTAAAAGTCCTATTCCAGGGTGTAATGCTTGTAACAGTAACACCAAATCATTCAAAATAATGTTTTACATAAATATTACTAATTTACTTCATACAATAGATCAATGGGCCCTTCTAATCAAGAAAGACAATTATCTATGACAGTAACATGACTAACAAGTGACACTGACAATGATCTTATCAGTGTCACTGTCGGTGCAAGGCCACTGCAGCAACAGATTAGGCCAGCACCGACAGTTGTAAAGCAGTCGGATAATAATATTCTGCCAACACTGAGGTACTCACCCACAACACCAAGGGATTGCTCATGTAGTCGCTCTCTGCCATTGTCCAGCGGTTCTTGCTAAGTACTCCACTTCAGGTAAAAGAAGAATAATCCACACAGAACACAACACACTGAACACACACACACAACCCGATGTTCCCAGGCCCGTTACTCCAAATACATGTTGATCACATTAGTTCCTGCTGGTCCGTACACGTTGTTTTTCCATTGCCTCGTGGTAAACCCAGCACACAACTTTCACACACAACGACTACCGCACCTGTGCAAGACAAAAGAGGAAGGTTCAATGGCCGATTCCTTCACGAAGTTTGTCGCTAGCCCTAAACTAATTGGCCCTTCTCTCATCGTTTCATCAACAGTGGAGCCGAGTTAGGTGACAATTAAGAGCCTGGGTGGCCCCAAACCGTGATTGAGAATGTGAGCTTCGCTTCACTCTCTCGCCAATCGCAAACCCTTGGGAATGCGACCCTGCTTATCATAGCTGCGCGCAAGACGGACAGGTACGATCATGCACCATGACTGGAATAGTAAGTACCCAGTCAACTCCGCACACAGTTTGGGACTGCGACACAAAAGTCGGCACCCCCTTCACTGTCTCGAATGACACACACACCCGTCCACTTCAAGTTACAAATCGAAGACCAGTGACCAGAATCGGTAACCATGACACACTGTGTCAATAGACAATAGACCACGCTGACGGCCTTCAGTCAACAATGTGTTCTCATAGCAGGTGAGGTAGGAAATACCCGCGCATAGATCACAACAATGCCGATCACACACAACTCGTGTACTTGCACATTTTGACGCCGTGTGTGTGACGCCGCGGTCCGCGCTCGCTGACTAATCCACCAATCAGATCGCGTCGCTGGAAACCAGGGCGAATAATTGTTGGCTCGGGCTTGAATTTGGACAGCGCAAAGAGAAACAACGCAGGTAAACACTCCAAGCGCCAGTCTAGGTTCATTGAGAGAAGAAGAAAAAAATCGTTTCCATGTATCAGAAAAGTAAAATAGATAATGAATTGTTTACTACTATCAAGTCTACTGTTTCAAGTAGACAAGTGAAGTTATATCATCAATAAGTTTCTTAGTTGTCAGTACGGGTTGAAAAACCGATCTTGGGGATTTCAACCTCATTCTACTTGAAACAAACAAACACAAAACAACAACAACAAGAAAACATTACGCCCAAACAATGCAGGAAGGTTCCAGTGAACAAGACAAAACGGAGAACACTTTATCTTGATAATGGGAAGAGCTTTACAACTTGCAAAGACTGACCAGTCTATTGGACCGAAAAAGAAACTTATGATTGCGAAACGGGGGGAAAAAACACCCTAAAATGATTATATTGTTAAAGTTAACAAAAGTACTGTAACAGCATCCGTTCAGTGCCGCTGAGCTTTTTCAGAATAAACCAGTTGGCAGCTCATATAAAAGAGAATTAAAATATATAATGTCAGCGGAAAGTTGTTTGTCTCTCAGTTCCTATTACTCATATTCAGTGTAACTTGGACGTACACACATTCACACACTATGTACGCACCTGTGTTATCCCGTCCACAACATGCAGCCGTATATATATATATATATATATATATATATATGTTTAATTGCTGTCAGGCGCCTGTGACGCTTGCCCGGGTGTTTAGATTCAAGGGACATAATCGTTACACAACAACAATAAAGGAGTCCGTCATTCATTGCCTCCCTTTAGAGAAAAAATGCACCCGCTTCCCTCTAAACCCTAAAAAATTTTTTACAAAATGTACACAGGTGACACGTAAATGAAAAAAAAAAAATGAAAAAAAGAGAAAAACCCGTCGACTAAACTTGTACACAGAAATCGCAACCTACGTCTTAAATTCATTATGACAAAATTTAGATTTTATTAACTAATTCAATCCTCAAGTTATTTTTTCAGTCACCATTTTATTCATTTAAAAGTGCCTTTTACCTTAGCAACCAGCCTTAAAAAAATTATCGGATTACCCTTTAATCTTACTTCGTCGGGTGTGCAGTTCATGAGCACATTGTCAGTCTATCAATTGTGAAAGAGCGGAATGGGGAGAGATATTATGTTTGGGAAATGTGTTGGATCCCATGATGTATGCCAGGGTGAGGGTGCGGGTATGGATATGTGTGGTTTGGGTTATGTGTGGACATTGACGTGTTTTTTTTATGTGTCCATATGTTCTGAGCGTGTTTTTATGTGACGTTATTTTGTACACGAGCCAAAAGAAAAATATCTGTTGCATTCCGATGATCATCAAGTTTTATTGAATTGAATATAAAGCACGATTCAACGTTACCAGCCTTTCTTAGTCTAAAACAACACTAATTGCTCACCATCTATCTCAGATCTGACCAAGGTTGTTTTTTTTTTTACATGAGATAAGACCGCCATCAGTGCACTTGGTCACATATCCAAACACCCCAATTGTTTTCTGCGAGTGGGAATTTTGTTGAATCAAATGTTAATAGAGCCACTGGTTGTACTCAAAGTGTACTCATTGTACATAGGGATCACCCATTCTGTTCATTTTTGGTAAATTACATAGATGGTCATCCAATGGCAACCCCCCCCCCCCCCCCCAAAAAAAAAAGTGACAGCTGAAGGCTGTTTCCATGAAAAGGAGTGTGCCTTTACTTCTGCAATGGACTGCACAAGTTTTAGGTGAACATATTTTAATGCAAAGAATTTAAACGATTTTACCACTTTCACGTGTTTTTGTTATTTCAGTTTAATGTTGTGTAATGCACTACACAACCAGTCATTATTTGAGGTGAAAGAAAGTGTCAATGTCAGTAAGTACTCTCGAGAGCAGTCGCTCAACTTTTCTGAAAAATGTCTGTGAGGCAAAGCAGAGACATACACATACAGAGATGCGAAGCGAGGCCGCTCGCGTGAACTCTCGGGTTACTGCGCTCGAACCGCAAGACCTTCTGCGATTGTCAGCCATCATCACGTAACACGTTGTTGTTCCTTGCTCTCTGACACCGATTTGAAGTGCTTTTCTGTCACATTTCTTTGGATATTTCCAGCTTCATACGAGAGATATCAGTGGTAAGTAAACTTGATTCATGTTATGTAGCTTCAACAGTGTGTACACGAACGCATTTAAGAGGATTGGGTTCCCGAAGTGGGCAAAAAACGGTTCCTTCGGTTCTTGCGGCCATTGTTTCTAAGTCCATTGTGCGTGGAGGCAATGTTTGGGAGCTAATATTTTCTTTTGTGCGCAACTTTGCTTTCCCTTAACTAGCAAATGCATTACTGGTGTGTACATTAATCTGTTTGTATAATTTTTGACGCGCTGTAATTATATTTGATGCTTTTATGTCTCACTCAAAAGTGGTTCTCGCACTTACACTGGCGTGTGGATAAAAAGTTACAAGTTCGTAATGGAGAAATGAGCGAAATTGCTTACTTTTGGATTCATCTTCTAATCACCAAATGATGCAATAATTTTCTTCTTGTGATTTTCTGTTTCTCTTGAGTACAAAGAATGAACATTTTGCAAGTTTTATTATAATGTATGATTTTCTATGAAACAGTTCTAATTCTTTAAAAACACAACAATTATCAACGTTTACCTTTAAATGGTTATTTTTCTCTAAATTATGGATGCAAAAAAGGTTTTATTCAACTGTCCATGTTTGTTTTGGTAAAGTAGACACTTGCACAATTATACACTCTTCCCATACATTATGTCACTTTTATTGTCAATTTATTATTTATATTTTATTTTGGAGTGCAAAGTTGGGTAAATTATAGCTGAGTTCGCAGGATATATGCTAATGTGTGAGGTATGCCAGAGACTGACTGATTGCAAATAATTGAGAAGTTCTGCAAAGAAAGTAGACATATTACATATCGATTGAAACATTATTAATTTGACAAGCAGTTCAATGGCACTATGTACAGTCCTGTTATTTTTTATTTGAAAAAGTAATTGATCAGGAAAAGTTTTCAATAGTCATTGTCTTGCGCACACAAAAGGCATTCTGTCCCTATTCTACATAGAAATCCAGTTAAAATTAAAAAAAATATGCAGTCACTGAGTCAGGATTCATACACCGATCAATACAGGACAGTAGATGATGCCACAGAATGGATCAGCCTGTATAGTGCTTATTATTTCATTTTTGTATGTGTTTACTTTTTTCAGATGCCAAGACAGCGGAAACGTATTGGCACGAAGCCGAAGGGTGCAAGATCGAAGCAGAATGCAGCAAGTAAAAGGAACGCAGAGACGAAACGACAACTGCTGCAGCTGGCTGAACTGGAAACTGAGTGAGTACTAATAGATGTATGGCATATTTCCAAAGTATGCACCATTACTATTAGTAATTTAAGGCAACAATAAAAAAGGACGAGGTTTTTCACTTTTTGTATCTGATTTTTAACAGGCGCTTGAAGGGTTTGAGGTTGAGGAATGCACATTCTGACCTATGTGTAGGTGTTGTTACTAGACCTTGGCTTTACCTTGAGAGATGTAAACTTACTTTTATTTTGTATTCAATGTTTTGACGCAACAAAAACAGGGGGGGGGGGGGGGGGGGGGGTAGGAAATGTTTACTAATACATGTATTTTCAATCCAGGTAGCCCCCTGTCCATACCTTCAGCTTCAGGGTGACTGTAAAGTGTGCACTACATTGGGGTATGCACGTAAAAGATCTCACGATTGACAAAAGGGTCTTTCCTGGCAAAATTGTATAGGCGTAGATAAAAAATGTCCACCAAAATACCCGTGTGACTTGGAATAATAGGCCGTGAAAGGTGGATGCAGCGCCTATAGGCTGTTGATCTACTGGCCGATGTGAATGCGTGATATATTGTGTAAACAAGAAGAGCAAACGCTCGATCGAGTCACTTTCGCAGTTCTGAATATTATATGAGGCATCAGATGGACAGGAAGAAATTGCTATTCACAACACAATGAGTCACGTTCACATAAAATTTGAGCCCGGTCACTTTTATAGTTTTCGAGAAAAGCCCAACGTTAAGTTGTGTGTTGCCGAACAGAAAAGGCTAGTTATCTCCCTTGTTTTTCTGATAACGTTCGTAAAAGGCTACAGATGTAAATACTTTGATGTAAAGAATAATCCTACAAAGTTTCAATCACATCCGATGAACTTTGTCAAAGATATAAAATGTCTAATTTTTCCTTTGACGCTGACCTGTGACCTTGAAAAAGGTCAAAGGTCAACGAAACCATCGTTAAAGTGTAGAGGTCATTGGAGGTCACGACTAAACAAAATATGAGCCCGATCGCTTTGATAGTTTCCGAGAAAAGATATAAAATGTCTAATTTTTCCTTTGACGCTGACCTGTGACCTTGAAAAAGGTCAAAGGTCAACGAAACCATCGTTAAAGTGTAGAGGTCATTGGAGGTCACGACTAAACAAAATATGAGCCCGATCGCTTTGATAGTTTCCGAGAAAAGTCCAACGTTAAGGTGGTGTCTACGGACGGCCGGCCGGACGGCCGGACGGACGGCCGGCCGGACAGACTAACACTGACCGATTACATAGAGTCACTTTTTCTCAAGTGACTCAAAAATTCATTTCACACGGCATACGCGCTTTGAACTTCAGATAAGGCGCTATATATATATAAATACCCATTATTATTATTATTATTATAAAGCTACAACTTTTATTTATTTTTAAGTGGTCTTTCAAATAACAATTCAGTCTTCTTTTTTTCTAATTCAGTACAGATCCAGCATGGACCTGGGGGGATTTTCTTCTGGGTGTGGAGGACAGAGCCGATCCTGCTGAATCCATCATCGAAGATGAGGTTGCTATGGAGCTGACGGACTTGGATGGGGACACTGCACAAGGATTCTTCATGATTGTTGGGGAAAAAGCTTTCCGCTATGAGCCTGACCAAGATGTTGATGATCTTGTAGCATCATTGAAAGCCAGTTGTCGTCGTCAAGTCTTCCAGAAACTGACTCAGGATGTGAAGTGTGCCCTTCAAGATTCTGAGTCTGTTTGTGTCTTGCTGCAGAAAGGGTGCAAGCTGCGTCTTACTAGCATGTATGATTCAAGCATTCCAAGCTTGAAATTTTGCTTGTCAATCAGTGATGACTTGTCGCCTTCTCTGGTGGTACATCAGGGTATCATTCCGCCTACCCATGACTTCTGGATTGGACTACCTCGTTATTTGTTCACTGCGACAGATGTTTTAAAGGTACTGGACAAGGTTGAAAACTGGTCTATCTGCAGTGGAAATTGTGAAGAACGGTTTCAGTCACTTGTACCTGTAGGAGCTCCTTTCTGCGACACAACCATGAAGCGAGCTGCATACAAGGAAAGTGTCTTTGGTGCCACAGGTTGTGAGACAATCATCAGATCAACGAAGTGCCATCTTCTGATCAGGAGTGGCGGCAGATGCCAGTTCTGTAGTCTGTACAGAAAAACGCTATGGAAAGCGGTGTATAGAAACAAGGCGAAAATGGAGGCTCTTCAAGACAACAACCTCATGTCATCAAAAATCCCCCATGCGCGGATGAGTAGAGATGACTTGTGCTTGAAGGTTACTCAGCTCAAGGAGGCAAACAGGTCCCTCTCTGGTGAACTAGACAGGCTGAGACGGGAGTGCAGAACCTGAGTGGAAACTCGCACCAACAATCGGATGCCAAGAACTTGAGGCACCATCTACAGATTTAAATGTGTCACTGCTTTCTGTACATGCATGTTAGAATGTTTAATCCAAGACATTGGCGCCACTATGTGTCTTGGTTTTACAGTTCTCAAGGTATCAAGGTGGGTATGGTTTTCAAGACGAGTAGGTCAGTCTAGCCGGCTTTTGGAACAGTGGAACCCTTGTTACACAAACCGACTGCATTCTCTAAAGAACATATATTGACCATTGTCTTTGCCATAATAAGCCAAATGTAAAGTCTGTTAGTCTAACAAGTTGAAACTGACTTGTTAGACACCCTTATTTTGAACCAAAGATATCGTTTGCGGTTGTTAATTACGAATGTGACCGTTGGCTTCAGGTTGACCATTAAGTCCAGATACATAACGGCACTGACTGTGAGCGTGTTTCGCTCCCCCAGCCCACATGTTTGGTTTTGTCTGAGACCATGCTGAGACTAACTAGGTCAGCAACATTTGCGGGAAGAGGAGAAATTTGGTGGGAAAACTTACATTTAGTCAGTCAAGGCATGGTCTCGCGTCGTGGCCGGAGGAGAATAGCTTTGTGACTAATAAATGTTTAGTTAGATAGCAGAGCATCACTATTGCTGGATGTTGATGAATATAATATCTGTGACAGACAGGGATTACGACATTTGCTGCAGAGTCGCCTGAAGAGTGGTGTTTTAGTGTGTGAAAAAGTGAAGAAAGTGTCTTTCATGAGTCACGAGTGCCTGGTTCCAATGTGCGTGACTGTGATACGCGGTGTTCTACCGAAAGCATCAAGCAACGCGTACAATATTATTTTCTCTAGAAAAGTCTGACATAAAGATAAATTCAAGACATTGGTACCTAACTCACGATCTCAAAATAACTTCAGCTTACTTTTTCAGCCCAAGAAGAAAACGTTGTTTTTTGGATGGATATGTTTCACTTAAAAAAAAAGTAATTTAAACCAAACTAACAATCGAAAAGTGCAGACTATCTTTGAAATGATTTATTAATTACAGAACGATCATTGAAAGTGTTTCGCTGTGCTCAGGCAGATTAGCCAGTGGTGTCTGCAATAGCTTTGAGGTCGGGCTACATCTGGAAAACGTTGTGTTGCGGGTATGTGTGCTGTAAAGGAATGAGCGGTGCGTGGTCATATCATTCTCGTGTCTTTAGCTCCGCCCAGTCCACCACGACCGACAGCTGTTTGATTTTGAATTCAAATTTGGTGAGTGAATTTTTTTTCTGGAAATACGCTATCCAGGGCCTATTATACACTTTTTGGGGTGCTGCGCATGTGTGGTGTACACCTGGAAATGTTTGCCCGACAAGAATGGTGCTTTTGAGTTTGGTATAGACAGTTTTTGCCGCTCTGCTTTTATACCTGACCCTCAGCCTTCAAGGTTCAAAACCACTTCAAATTTGCTGCATATCCCATTGATGGCAGAGTTTGTTTTCAAACTTAGTGATGTTCCGAGGCGTCGGTCATCGGTCATAGACCGATTTAGGTTGTAAAATGACCGATTGCAAACACCTCTGTCCCGTCAAATGTCCGATCCGATCGCGAAGTCAGCGGTCATTGTCCGATAGTATTACGTCTAGAGCGGTCACTGCAAGAAGAATCTGTACAAACTGAAGTATCAAACCCCGTTAAAACGAGTTAGAATCGAGTCCTACTTGAACTTCAATTTTCACTCTTGGTCGAATAATAATACAAGGGACGCAACTCTCGACCGAACAATATTACAAGAGCCACAACTCTCGCTACTTTTGACAGCGACACTTTACTTCCGCCGCCACATTTCTGCAAAGATGCCGCCGAAGAAAAAGGTTTGCGTGGGAAAAGGGCAGACACTTTTGAGTGGCTTTGTTACAAAAAAAAGGACGACACGGACAGTCAAGTTGCAGGGCCTTCGGCCCCGTCGGAGACTGAAGCCTCAGAAGGTGAGCCAATAGATCTACAACCTCAGGAAGAGACGCAGGAAGAGACGCAAGAAACGAAAGTAGGGGCGACCAGAAAGTTTGTGCAGAGCTGGTTTTCTATGTTCCCTTGGCTCAGCTACAGCAAAGAAAAAGAACTGATGTTCTGCACCATCTGTCAGGAGGATGGCGTTGCCTCAAACTCGTTCACCGTTGGTTGCAGCAACTTTCGCAAATCCGTGTGTGTGTGTGTGTGTGTGTCAGTGTGTGTGAAAGATCACTTATGACATTCTGAAGCATGTGTCTGTGTGTGTGTGTGTCTGTCTGTGTGTGTGTGTGTGAAAGTAACCCTACTGAACACTGTTGCATTTAAAATATTAAAATAAATTTAGAACTGTTCAGGTTTTATTTGCCTTTATTCATATATTCTCAGTCGTCTAAAAAGGTTAGGTGCCATGATTGGTTCACTTGATCTGAATGTCCTATTGTTTTTTTGTAGTCAGGACATGATGTCCTATTAGTTTTTTGATTCAGGACATTTTGTCCTGTTGCCCTCCAGTCCTAGGAACATCACTGCAAACACACACACTCTCACTCACTTTCAAGCAACAGCAAACAATAGAATTCACATGTACACCACAATAAGTTTATTCTCAAGTACAGCTCATGCTTTTTCCTCGGGCTTGTTGAAAACGTAGGTGAGGCAGCATTTTCCGCAGTAGTGTCTGTCAAAGTGAGACGCCATAAACACACCAGCGCCGCACTCCTCGTTGGGGCACTCACGACGCAGACGGGTGATCTTGCCGTTCTCATCAACCTATTTGCAAAACACACAAAAACAAAACTGACATTACCAATTTTAGAACAATTAACAAAATCCACAACATACAGTTTGTTTAACGCCCAGCCGACCACGAAGGGCCATATCAGGGCGGTGCTGCTTTGACATAACGTGCGCCACACACAAGACAGAAGTCGCAGCACAGGCTTCATGTCTCACCCAGTCACATTATTCTGACACCGGACCAACCAGTCCTAGCACTAACCCCATAATGCCAGACGCCAGGCGGAGCAGCCACTAGATTGCCAATTTTAAAGTCTTAGGTATGACCCGGCCGGGTTCGAACCCACGACCTCCCGATCACGGGGCGGACACCTTACCACTAGCCCAACCGTGCCCAACATACAGACACACGGTTGTTGAGAAACTACAGCAGTTCAACACTGGGAACTGTCAATTTCTATACTAGTACAGTTGCTCAGACCTGGTAACGCGGAAGTTTATATCATATTCAGTGAATCGTAAGGTGTCCTAAGTTTGTCATCATTGCAACCGTAACTAATTCCAATGTTCAACTGTATGGTAAGGGAATGACACATTTTTTTATTATAAAAGTCTCCACCCCCCCCCCCCCCCTCCCAACACAACAGACAGGCTCTACTTGACCTGTAACTCACCCTCAGCTACCTGTGACTTCTGTCTTTACAGGAATGCACTTGCTCAGGTATGGTAACGCTGGAGTTCATATCATTTTCAGAGAATCGTAAGGTGTCCTAAGTTTGTCATCATTGCAAGTGCATCCCAGAGAAGGTGAAAATGACAGCACAACATTCAATCATGGTAGGTGTGAAGCAAGATGCTAAATAATAAAGAGTTCTGTCCACAAAGGATCAACAGGGATTCAATTCAAAATGCTTCTTTGCTTTGCAACTAATACAAGTACATGTAGTTGCAGTGATTCAGATAAGATGATACAACAGAAATTCTTCCCATAAGCTGCCAAACAGAGCCAATTGACACTTATCCGAGACACTTCACCAATGACAGGAGTATGACCGCTTACTAGTGCCAAAACCTGGTGTTACCCATTATCACGTGATAATTACCAATTAACGCTGTGACAGTGTCAGTTACTGTTTTCATCTGTTACTCATTTTCACGGGAAAATTACTAATTTTTAGTTTCGGCACTAGCAATCCGTCAGGAAGTGAGCCAAAACTAAAGATTAGTAATTAACAGGTGAAAGTTAGTAATTAACATGTGAAAATGGTAATTATCAAGGGAAAATTACTAATTTTCCCTTGATAATTACAATTATGAGGTTTTGGCACTAGTAAGCCGTCATACAGGAGACTACAATAGGAAGGTTTCCGCCAGTTATCTCTGAGGTTTTGGGTGCTTAGAGAGTACCGTCCCCCCTTGCGGGGGCAAAAAACAGAGGTCACAAGCAGGGTCAAGGGGAAGGTCGCTGGGCGGACAGGAGACTATTGGCACCGCAGACAATGTGAAGTCCTCATGCACAAAATATCTGAAACTATCTTACACAGTACAGAACCTTAGAGACCACTTCAGTTTCAACGACCAGATTTGATGAAAAAAAAATGCTTTTAAAGTAGCAGTTTCTGCAGTTGCCTTATCCACAAAAACACTGACCAACACAACAGACAGGATGCCTCTACTTGACCTGTAACTCACCCTCAGCTACCTGTGACTTCTGTCTTTACAGGAAAGCACTTGCTCAGGTATGGTAACGCTGGAGTTCATATCATTTTCAGAGAATCGTAAGGTGTCCTAAGTTTGTCATCATTGCAAGTGCATCCCAGAGAAGAGGTAGAAATGACAGCACAACATTCACTCATGGCAGGTGTGAAAGCAAGATGCTAAATAATAAAGAGATTCTGTCCACAAGGATCAACAGTGATTCAATTCAAATATGTCTTTGCTTTGTGACTGATACAAGTAGATTCAGATACAAGATGATACAACACAAATTCTTCACAGAAGCTGCCAAACCGAGACATGATAAACTAACACGTATCCGAGGCACTTCTCCCAAATCACAGAACTATTGCTGTAGAAATAACAAAAAACTATACAACTCAAAAATTCAGTTTTCCTGTACAACACCATGATCATTTACTAATTTAGCCTATGCTGTAAATTGGTACCGCAGACAGTATGAAGTCCTTATGCACAAAATATCCGAAACTATCATACACAGCACAGAACCTTAGAGACCACAACACAGTTTCAAACACCAGATTAAAAAAAAATTAAAAACGGCTTTAAAAGTAGCAGTTTCTGCAACTGCCTTATTTAAAAAGACTGACCAACACAACAGACAAGGATGCCTCTACTTGACTGTAAGCTACCTGTGACTTATGTTTTCATAGGATGCACTGGCTCAGGTATGGTAACGCTGGAGTTTATATCATTTTCAGAGAATCGTAAGGTGTCCTAAGTTTGTCATCATTGCAAGTGCATCCCAGAGAAGAGGTGACAATGCCAGCACAACATTCACCCATGGTAGGTGTGAAGCAAGATGCTAAATATTAGAGATACTGTCCACAAAGGATCAACAGTGATTCCATTCAAAATATTTCTCTGCTTTGTAACTGATACAAGTAGATTCAGATAAAAGATGATACAACACAAATTCTTCACAGAAACTGCCAAACCGAGACATGACTAACACGTATCCGAGGCACTTCTTTACCAATCAATAGTAAACCATTGCAGAAGCAAAAACAAAAAATGTATACAATCACAAAAACTGCAAGTTTTGCTATACAACACCACTATTGGTACCGCAGACAAAAAGAAAGAAAAAAAAGTTAAAATTGACAAAATTATTCAATTTTGTTTGGGTGCTCTTTTTTTTGGGGTCACCCTGTATTGTGTGTGATACGTGGAAAATGTGATACTATTTATTTGCATGTGTGATACAGGGACAACGTGATATCTGTAGGCCTAGGCCTATACTAGTGATTACTGTGTGTGATACATGAAATGTGATATGAATGCTGTTTTTACATGTTATACTCTTACTTTCTGCCTATGTCTCAATCCCAAGCGCAAGACAAATTCTTCTATGTGAAAATTGAAGCCAATAAAATTTGAGTTGAGTTGAGTTGAGTATTATTTAGCCTATGCAGGGAATTGGTCCCAGTGTTGACAAATGTGAAGAGCTTTGCAGGAAGACAGCGTAACAACCTGAAGTCTTCATGCACAAAATATACTAAACTATCATACACAGTACAGAACCGTAGAGACAACTTCAGTTTCAAAGACCAGATTCCACAAAAAAAGCAATTCTAACATTTTTAAAGTAGCAGTTTCTGCAGCTGCCTAGTCTGAAAAGACTGACCAACACAACAGAGAGGATGCCACTACTTGACCCGTAACTCACCCTAAGCTACCTATGATTTTACAGGAACGCACTTGCTCAGGAATGGTAACGCTGGAGTTCATATCATTTTCAGAGAATCGTAAGGTGTCCTAAGTTTGTCATCATTGCAAGTGCGCCCCATAGAAAAAAGAAGTGAAAGTTGTAGCAAACATGTGTGCATGCCGATGTGGCATGCAGTCACCTACTTTTGTTGTAATTACGTTTGCTCAAGCCATTGCACGATGTAAAAAGAAGTAAACCGTGTTTTTATTGTAGCACCTTGTTGTGACCCGTTTTGTGGAGCGTTAATATTTTTACGTGAGATTCACGTGCTCCTTGTTCAGTTGTTGTGACCTGGTTTTGGTCGGAGCGTCACAAACTGCGTCGTTTAGTTCTAGAACACCGTGAGATTCACGTGCTATTTTCCGTGTTTTGATTTTGAGGTGAGCCCTGCGAATCTGCGTTGCAAGTTTTAGAATACGTGTGACTCACGTGTTTTTAGCTTTGTGATGTCAGCTAGTTCCTTGATGTTCTTTCTGTTAAATATACCGTTTTAAGTTTTGGGCATGCACGGAGTGCGTGATCGGTTACTGATTGGTTGTAAAATAGTAGTTTCACCCGATTCTGTCTTAGGAATGTTGTTGGTTGGTCAATCCGGTGACCTTTGACTTTTGAATAACTATTCCATGTTAGGTTTTTGTTTCCATAAATACCGCTGCTTGACTCCTGTCTCGTCAGTCGATCTGAGGGTTTTAGGAAGCGTTTGGTTTTGATGTAAACGTATGAAGGTTATCAAGTGAACCAACGGAGTGTTTCTTATGTTTTAACGTCAACGTAATGTTCTTGGAGACAGTTGTTTCTCAAGTGTGAATCGTTTTGTGCCCTTCGTTTGTGAGGCAACACGTTTTTGGTACTGCTGGTCAACCCACACAGCGCATAAGGTAATTTTGTTGTTACTTGTTTGTGTTGTGTTTTGGTCGCCATTTTGTAATGACTTTGTGAGTTGTTTATGTATAACGTGAGTTGAAAGTCTGACTTGTTGTAGTGTTTCTTTATTGTGTGTTCAACTGTTCTAGTGTTGTGAACGTACAGCAATGTTTTGTAGACGCTAGAAAGTCGCTAATGTTTATAATGATAACTTGTGTTTTCTGTGGTTAACGAAGTTCGAAGTGAAACGTTTTCTCCGACTTTTTCAGCCTTACGTTAAAAGAATTTAGGTAAAAGAAGCTTGCGGTCTGTGGTGATCGTTTGTAAACGGGCTTATTTCTTGTAACGTTATTGAGGGAAAGTGGATGAGTAAATATCTTGTTTGTGACTTTGATTAACGCAGGAACATTGTCGTTAGGAGACTTTTTGGTTTGACACTGACAGTTTGCTTTGTATTCCTGGCCTGATGAGTCAACGTTTTGTATTTTTCTGAAACTAGCCATTTTGGTTTTAAACGTATGTATGCTAAGTTTCTTGAGTATTCTTAGTGCTTATGGTATTGTTGAACGTACGGAACGTAATTCTTTATTGTTGTTGAACGTACAGAACGTAACTCTTTATTGTTGTTGAAGGACTAACCAACGAGTGTTTGGTAATTGTAACTTTCTTGTCTGTTTGTCTTCTCCTGTCTTGTGATTGTTTACTTTTCTTGTTTTTACTTCTCGTGTCTTGTTAATGCATTTGATACTTTTGCCATGTCTAATAATTTGTTTTCTTTTCTCTTTTTCTTTCTGTTCATAAGTTTTTTACCGCATTACGTGGTACTGTAACTATATATCTATACATTACTGATCCCTAGTGTCAGATGTAAAATAATAAACCAGTACTTTTGCGCGTTATCGCTTGTAACCTGTGTTTGTCATTTCGTATGAACAATATGTAGTACCAGCCTCGCTCACGAAGGCGCGCACAGTAAAAAACTTTAGTTGCTGTCGCCCAGTAAAAAACTTAGTTGCTGTCGTCCAGTAAAAAACTTAGCTGCTGACGCCCAGTGAAAGAACTTTAGCTAAAGTAAACAAACTTAGCTGCTGACGCCCAGTAAAGAACTTTTGTTATTGACGCTCAATGAACGTAAACGTAGCTGTTGATAACCAGCAAAAGACTTTATTGTTACCTGTCACTGTGTTAGTGAACCATAGTTTGACATAGATCAACTTGTCGGTTAGAGATCTTCCTACTCCGTATCCGGCGCATTTTTTGTGACTTTTGTGTATTATCCCAAACGACCCTCAGATCGATTCATTTTACTTTATAACCAGATAAACCTTATGTATGTTTTTAGTGCTTTTGAATAAGCGAACATTGTAATGGAGAAGATTCCAGCAGATAAACCATTGGAAGCTTCAGGTTATGACATTAACGGCGATGAAGATGAACATTCTCAAAGGCCTAGGCGTGACATTAAGCCTACTGAAAAAGGTAGAGAGTACCAGATTGAGATCAAAACTAGAAACTTTGCAAGACAACGAACATTCTTGGAACGAGCAATCGGTGAGGTAGTAACAGAGCTTAACCAAGAAACTCCTAATCAAGAGTCGTTAACCAGTCAGAAACAAATTGTTTTGAGCATGTACAAGGATCTTGGTGACATAGAGAAAGGTCTTCGTAGTATTGGTAGCGGTGAAACCATTCAGGAAAGTTGGGATGATGTTCAGAGAACAGTTCAGAACATTATGTTTGACATTGATCGAGCTCTTGACAGACAAACGACTAGCGTGCAGGTGGCTAAGGAGCCTACTTCCAGGCATAGCAGTGTTACACCTAGCGTTGGGTCATCCACCCACAAGTCAGCTAGTGTTAAGTCTGCCATTCATAAAGTAGCTAGCGTTACGTCAGCCATCCACAAGTCAGCTAGCCACAAGTCAGGTATCAGGAGATCAGGTAGCCAAGTAGCTTCTCGCGCCGAGTCTCTCCGCTCTAAAAGTGTTAGCTCTGAAGACACTAAATTGGCTCTTAAACTAGAGGCTGCTTCCCTGGCCATAAAAGTGGAAGGTGACGCAATAAAGGAAGCTCAGTTTAGTGAACTGGATCTCTTACAACAACAATATGCTGAGAGAACAGCAGCTAGGCAGACTGAGGAAGCTGAGAGAACTGCAGCTAGGCAGACTGAGGAAGCTGAGAGAACTGCAGCTAGGCAGACTGAGGAAGCTAAGAGAACAGCAGCTAGGCAGGCCGAAGAAGCAGCTAGGCAGGCTAAGGAAGCTGAAAGAACAGCAGCTAGGCAGGCCGAAGACACAGCTAGGCAGGCTAAGGAAGCTGAGAGAATAGCAGCTAGACAGGCCGAAGACGCAGCTGAAGCAGCTCTTGAAGATATTAAACAGAAAAAGGCTTTGAGACAAATTCAGTCCACCGAATTGAAAATTAGCTTAAGAGAACAACAAGCTATGTTACAAGTATTGGAACAAGGTGAATCCGTTCAGCAGGATCTCCCTGATCTACCGTCAGTTGATTTGTTGAACACTAGGTTCCACCCTCGTCCTTTCGTTCCCTTGTACAGTCTTGTAGCCCCTCCTCTAAACAATGAGCAAACAGCGATAGGAATAGGGACAGGTGCTGCCGTCATTGCTGACCAAGGGACACACCAGCCAGCCTTGGACGCCACGTCTGTTCCTGTCTGCCAAGCCGCCAGCACCCATGACATCTCGACTGTCAACGTCAACGCTGCTGTCACCAACTTCGTCGCAGGAACCACAACGACTGAGCCACGACAGCACGCGTTACCTGTCGTGGACCTCGTCGTTGGAGTCAGCGCCTCTACAAGCGCCGCTACTACCAACAACGCCACCTACGAGGCGTACGGACCTCAACGTAGAGAGGATGTCAACGCCCCCCATCACGTCGGAACGAGCGCTCCTTTCGTCCATCAGGAGCCCTTCACCAACGCCCCCCATCACGTCGGAACGAGCGCTCCTTTCGTCCGTCAGGAGCCCTTCACACCCAACTACACGACGGCTGCAACTACATCCTCCATGCGGCCTACAGCGCTGCTGACCACACTGCAGCACCCTCTCGGTGCGTACGCTGGTCAGCCGCCTCTGCACAACGTTGGACACTCAACGACAAGCGTCACAGGCTCTCGCCCGCCTGATCTCGACCACACAGGTTGGTCCTATCACCTACCAGAGACAAGGGAAGGTGATGAGACGCAAGAACGACACACCTACTTCCCAGAAGAACGTCACCAACGCATGGACCACAGACGTTTTCAAGTTACCCCACCCTGTTTCCCCTATGATACCCACCTACATCCCAAACCAGAGCCTTTCGTGCCCACATTCCTGGACCCACATCAGACCACCCCCAAAGTTATTTGGGGAAACGAAAACGCAAGGCCCCCTGCGTACATGAACTTTGACAAGGAATGTCATGCAGATCGTCCATTTGCCACCTACCCCCCGTCTGCGTACTACCAACGTCCACTTGCTACTCCTGCCAAGCAGGACACTCCTATGGACTCTCTCGCCAAAACCCTATCAGACGCTCTGATGATCAACCGTTTGCCGATGCAGGAGCCGTGCATTTTTGTTGGTGACCCTCTCCAATATCCAATTTGGAGGTCGTCGTTTTCGTTCCTCATCGAGAGACAAAACATAACCAGCAGTGAGAAGTTATTGTATCTGCAACGGTACATCGGAGGTCAAGCAAAGGAGGCCGTGACCGGCTTCTTTCTGCTAAGAGAAGGTGATGCCTACGAGAGAGCCATGGAAGTGCTGGAAAATCGGTTCGGCAACTCATACGTCGTTTCGCAAGCTTTCCGGACCAAGCTGGACGAATGGACCCCAATCAAAAGCAAAGATCCCAAGGGACTCAGAAGTCTGGCCGATTTCTTGCAGCAATGTTCCGTTGCTGCCCAGGAAGTTGGTGGACTGAGCATCCTGGATGATGCCCAGTACTTACGGAAGATCGTCGGAAAGCTCCCAGACTGGATGAGTCACAGATGGTCTAGAACAGTTGCTCGAACTAAGGTTGAAAAGAAGAGGTATCCTCTGTTCAATGAACTCGTGTCGTTCATTACCCTCGAAGCAGACATTTCTAACGACCCTGTTTTCGGCTTGACAAGTGCATCGGGGACACCAAGAAAGTTCACAACGAACCTGTCAACCCTGACAGAGGATGTCACCGCATGTCTGCACTGTCAACTTCCGGACCATGACGCTGGGACATGTAAGGAACTCATAGAGAAGCCTCTGGTTGAGATACGAGATTTTCTGTTCAAGAACCGTATCTGCTACGGATGTCTCAGAAGTAAGGATCACCAGAGCCGTCAATGTATGCAGAAACAGACGTGCAAGAAGTGCAAGAAGGCTCATCCCACTTGTCTTCATGATGACAATTTCAAGTATCAGAACAGTATGAGTGAAAACAAAGGGGCGAGTGAACACAAGAACAATTACCGTACCTCTGCTGCTGACGTTCAAGAGCCACTGTCATCGTCGACCCCTACGGTGTCTGCTCTTAAGGCCAGCGAGGAAAACAGCATCGGTTTCACGTCTATGATCGTTCCCGTTCTCGTTTCCAGTGACTCTAACCCCAACGTAGAAGTGCTGACGTACGCACTACTGGACACTATGTCCAACGCCACTTTTGTAGTGCAGTCAGTGGCTGAAGAAGTTAAAGCCAAATCGCAGCCGACTACACTCAGGGTCTCCACACTGACTGAGGACAATGCTATGGTCTCCGGCAGGAAGTACTCTGGATTGCGTGTCCGCTCTCCTACCTCCAGTGAGTTTGTCAGGCTCCCTTCTGCCATCTCACGACCTTATCTGTCCGTTGACCCCACGCAAATCCCCACCTCAGAGACTGTCAAAGCTTACCCACATCTCCAACACCTGTCTCCTAAACTGCCCCCCTTGTACCCTGACTGCGAAGCAGGCCTCCTTATTGGCTACGACTGCGCTGAAGCCCTCATGCCCCTAAACGTTGTCCAAGGACTGCCATTTGCAGTAGAGACTAAGTTAGGTTGGAGCATCGTCGGCAAGGCACCGCATTCCGTCGCCTTTGATGGCATAGGCTCGTCCATGCACGTAGTCGTCAAGCCAGGATCAAGAAAAGAAGAAAGTGTAGCTCACGTCTACAAGGTACAGGTGGACGAAGTCTCGTGTACTGACCCATTACATGTTATGGAAAGAGACTTTGCAAGTGACTCAGGATCCATGTCCCAGGACGATGTAAAGTTTGCGAAGATCGTGAAGGAAAACGTGAAGATCAACGAAGCTGGTCACTACGAGATGCCCTTACCATTTCGACCAGAGAAACCGTCCCTCCCCGACAACAGAGGTGCCGCAATCAAGCATCTGAAGGGCCTGAAACGCCAGAAAAAACAAGGGTACCGTGATGACTGCGTCAAGTTCATGACATTGATCTTGTACGGACTGATCGTGACGTGTTTTGCCTCTAGGGCAATCCACATTGAAACCCTGGATGACATGTCAAGTGATTCCTTCATCAACGCCCTACGCATTGTTGTCTTGCATGACCAGAACTTGTGCAGATCAGAGTGGTGCATGGCTCGTGTAGTCGAAGTGATGCCGGGATCTGATGGACTGGTCAGACGAGTGAAAGTACATGTTGGAACAAAGGCTCTAGACAATCACGGCCGTCCCACTGGTGATAGTCGCATATTAGAGCGACCTATTCACAAAATGACCGTGTTAGTTGATCGTGAAAATCACGAAGACAAAGCTGTGTAAGCGAACTGAAAGAACATTGAACTTTGGAGTGTTTTTCCAATTTGACAGTTGTAGATTGTTGCGGTTTGTTTTTATACCAGATGATGTAACGGACATTTATGTTTTAAGTGGTGCGTTTTCTTTATGCCGTCGAGTAAATGACCAGTGGCATTTAGTTGAAACGAGATGTGTTGAAACATTGAAAATGATTGAACCGTAATAGTGCTGTGTAAATGTTTTGCAACACAATGATTTTGAGTTGTAAATTGGAAATGTCTAAATCTGCGTTATTCTTCTTTTGATATAAGGAATATGTTTGTACAAAGGTTTTTGAAGTAAATTATATTAATATAATTTCCGGTGGGAGTGTGCATGCCGATGTGGCATGCAGTCACCTACTTTTGTTGTAATTACGTTTGCTCAAGTCATTGCACGATGTAAAAAGAAGTAAACCGTGTTTTTATTGTGGCACCTTGTTGTGACCCGTTTTGTGGAGCGTTAATATTTTTACGTGAAATTCACGTGCTCCTTGTTCAGTTGTTGTGACCTGGTTTTGGTCGGAGCGTCACAAACTGCGTCGTTTAGTTCTAGAACACCGTGAGATTCACGTGCTATTTTCCGTGTTTTGATTTTGAGGTGAGCCCTGCGAATCTGCGTTGCAAGTTTTAGAATACGTGTGACTCACGTGTTTTTAGCTTTGTGATGTCAGCTAGTTCCTTGATGTTCTTTCTGTTAAATATACCGTTTTAAGTTTTGGGCATGCACGGAGTGCGTGATCGGTTACTGATTGGTTGTAAAATAGTAGTTTCACCCGATTCTGTCTTAGGAATGTTGTTGGTTGGTCAATCCGGTGACCTTTGACTTTTGAATAACTATTCCATGTTAGGTTTTTGTTTCCATAAATACCGCTGCTTGACTCCTGTCTCGTCAGTCGATCTGAGGGTTTTAGGAAGCGTTTGGTTTTGATGTAAACGTATGAAGGTTATCAAGTGAACCAACGGAGTGTTTCTTATGTTTTAACGTCAACGTAATGTTCTTGGAGACAGTTGTTTCTCAAGTGTGAATCGTTTTGTGCCCTTCGTTTGTGAGGCAACACGTTTTTGGTACTGCTGGTCAACCCACACAGCGCATAAGGTAATTTTGTTGTTACTTGTTTGTGTTGTGTTTTGGTCGCCATTTTGTAATGACTTTGTGAGTTGTTTATGTATAACGTGAGTTGAAAGTCTGACTTGTTGTAGTGTTTCTTTATTGTGTGTTCAACTGTTCTAGTGTTGTGAACGTACAGCAATGTTTTGTAGACGCTAGAAAGTCGCTAATGTTTATAATGATAACTTGTGTTTTCTGTGGTTAACGAAGTTCGAAGTGAAACGTTTTCTCCGACTTTTTCAGCCTTACGTTAAAAGAATTTAGGTAAAAGAAGCTTGCGGTCTGTGGTGATCGTTTGTAAACGGGCTTATTTCTTGTAACGTTATTGAGGGAAAGTGGATGAGTAAATATCTTGTTTGTGACTTTGATTAACGCAGGAACGTTGTCGTTAGACTTTTTTGGTATGACAGTTTGCTTTGTATTCCTGGCCTGATGAGTCAACGTTTTGTATTTTTCTGAAACTAGCCATTTTGGTTTTAAACGTATGTATGCTAAGTTTCTTGAGTATTCTTAGTGCTTATGGTATTGTTGAACGTACGGAACGTAATTCTTTATTGTTGTTGAACGTACAGAACGTAACTCTTTATTGTTGTTGAAGGACTAACCAACGAGTGTTTGGTAATTGTAACTTTCTTGTCTGTTTGTCTTCTCCTGTCTTGTGATTGTTTACTTTTCTTGTTTTTACTTCTCGTGTCTTGTTAATGCATTTGATACTTTTGCCATGTCTAATAATTTGTTTTCTTTTCTCTTTTTCTTTCTGTTCATAAGTTTTTTACCGCATTACGTGGTACTGTAACTATATATCTATACATTACTGATCCCTAGTGTCAGATGAAAAATAATAAACCAGTACTTTTGCGCGTTATCGCTTGTAACCTGTGTTTGTCATTTCGTATGAACAATATGTAGTACCAGCCTCGCTCACGAAGGCGCGCACACATGAATACCATTTGAACAGCACCAAGTTTGCTGATCAAGCTCTTTTCTTCGAAATATAGTTAATCTACCAATTACCAACATTAACATGCAAGAGTCGACAGAAAGAAAGACTTTGAAGTTTGCATCAGTTTGAAAACTTGATGACTTCAGTAACCTTCTGCTACAACTGTGCACACAGTATTACTAAATCATGTCACCAAACAATGCAGTTTCACAGGTATGCTGAAAACCATTCAAACTATAATGCTGCCACCAATAACCTTTCTGAATTAGTATAGACAGCCCTGCAGACCTGTTTACCCCCAATGCTTCACAAGAGTAACCGTCAAGTAAAAAATAGTAATCTGATGACCAAAACAGTAACCAATTGGTTACGAACGCCAACATTAGCAACACAAATCTAATTTGAAGCACATTTTAAAATCGTAGTATGGACTCAATTGGAGTATTTTATCCCCCAAATCCTAAAAAATAGTAATAAATTACTCCAAAATAGTAAGGGTCAACAGGCCTGTCCCTGTGTTTTCCTAACTGCAATAAAAATCCAGCAACACTGTGACAGTCCGAAACTTTGCTTAGCACAGCGGTCATGACCCAGCAGCCCTACGACAATCAAAAACTTTGCTCAAACCATGCCACCATTCATTTTCCCTCGAGTACCTGAACCAACCATGTATCACTCGATCATACCTTGTAGTACTTGAGTACAGCCAGCTTGACCTTCTTCTTCTTATGCTTGGACTTCTTGGGGGTGGTGTAGTTCTTCTTCTTGCGTTTCTTGGCACCACCACGCAGACGCAACACCAGGTGGAGTGTTGACTCCTTCTGGATGTTGTAGTCACTCAGAGTGCGCCCATCCTCAAGCTGTTTGCCCGCGAAGATCAGACGCTGCTGGTCAGGAGGGATTCCTGTAATGAAGCAGAGAATATTTTCTCTGAACATTAACTTGCTCAAATGCATGCACTCTTCCAGGCTCGATAACACTTTTTCTAAGAAGGTGACAAAACATTTGTGAGTGTATGCACATTAATTTTGCTAAAAATGTACACATCCCTCAAGGCTTGCCGAGACGTTTTTTTTAACAAGAAGAGCAAACTCTCGATCGAGTCACTTTCGCAGTTCTGAATATTATATGAGGCATCAGATGGACAGGAAGAAATTGCTATTCACAACACAATGAGTCACGTTCACATAAAATTTGAGCCCGGTCACTTTTATAGTTTCCGAGAAAAGCCCAACGTTAAGTTGTGTGTTGCCGAACAGAAAAGGCTAGTTATCTCCCTTGTTTTTCTGATAACGTTCGTAAAAGGCTACAGATGTAAATACTTTGATGTAAAGAATAATCCTACAAAGTTTCAATCACATCCGATGAACTTTGTCAAAGATATAAAATGTCTAATTTTTCCTTTGACGCTGACCTGTGACCTTGAAAAAGGTCAAAGGTCAACGAAACCATCGTTAAAGTGTAGAGGTCATTGGAGGTCACGACTAAACAAAATATGAGCCCGATCGCTTTGATAGTTTCCGAGAAAAGTCCAACGTTAAGGTGGTGTCTACGGACGGCCGGCCGGACAGACTAACACTGACCGATTACAGTCACTTTTTCTCAAGTGACTCAAAAATTCAAGCTGTTCAAAATTCGGGCACAGTTTAGTCCTTTTAAGACCCCACCCCCTGTGGAGCCCTCCTTGTACAACTAAAGCCATGCTTTTCATGTCAATACAGTTGCTCAGGTATGGTAACGCTTAGGTTTGTTATCATTTCCACCCAAGGCGAATCGTAAGGTGTCCTAAGTTTGTCATCATTGCAACTGTGTCTTTGAGATAGATCAGCAATAAGCACAGCAGCCATAAAAAGGCTGAAAGTGATACGGGACAAAAGTAAGGACCACAAAAAGAACATACAGCGCATACTGTGGCTGTGAACACATGACAATAAATTCAGCACCACACATACAAATTGTCACTAACTGGCTGCTGAGGGTACAGTAATGAGTGAGTTTGAATCACGTACACCCATAATGAATCATAAGTATGTCATATGTGCAGTTTCTTATTGGTTTCGAGGCAAGTCTTGAGTGTGTCCACCCATATCCCCCCCCCCCCCCCCCCCCCCCCCCAGGAATTTAAAAAAACTGACAAAAACAAAATCATACAATCCCCACCTTCTTTGTCTTGGATCTTTGCCTTGACATTCTCGATAGTATCACTGGGCTCGACCTGCAAAGAATAACAGAATACAGTTGGGTTTGCATCAAAGTATTCTCTCAAACACACGACAAAAGCAGCTTGACGACATGCTAGGTATGTTTTGGTTTTAAAATTATCAAGGATTTGTGATTTTAGTTATTGTCGTCATAACTGATGTCTGATACATATTATGATATATAATTCTTACTGATACTTCTATACTGTTTATTTTACGCATATGTACAATTGATGGTTAAACACGTTTTGTTAAGGAGGAACATGCTTGTGCGTGTGTGCTGTTGTGGGTTTGGTGTGGGGAATGTATGCGGGTGTGCGTGAGCCTGTGTGTGACTGAGATTGCAAGCAATGTTTGGAAGGGCGTGTATGGATTGATTGATTGTACTCTGGCCAAAACATGTCCCTAGTGTACTGCACATGGTTGAAATAAAGTCTTATGTCTTATCCATATGAATTGCAAAAGCAGTTGCTCAGGTATGGTAACGCTTAGGTTTGTTATCATTTCCACCCAAGGCGAATCGTAAGGTGTCCTAAGTTTGTCATCATTGCAACTGTGTCTTTGAGATAGATCAGCGATGAGCTCAGCAGCTGAACATTCTGACATTTAGTTTGGATCAAAATATTCTCTCAAACACAAGACAAAATCAGCTTGATACAAAAGCCAGCATAGCTGAAAGTGAAACAAGTCGCGTAAGGCGAAATTACTACATTTAGTCAAGCTGTGGAACTCACAGAATGAAACTGAACGTAGTCCGCCGCTAGTGCAAAAGGCAGTGAAAGTGACGAGCCTGTTTGGCGCGGTAGCGATTGCGCTGTGCTTCATAGCACGCTTTACTGTACCTCTCTTCGTTTTAACTTTCTGAGCGTGTTTTTAATCCAAACATATCATATCTATATGTTTTTGGAATCAGGAACCGACAAGGAATAAGATGAAATAGTTTTTAAAACGATTTCGGAAATTTAATTTTGATCATTATTTTTATATTTTTAATATTCAGAGCTTGTTTTTAATCCAAATATAACATATGTATATGGTTTTGGAATCAGAAAATGACGAAGAATAAGATGAAATTGTTTTTGGATCGTTTAATAAAAAAATAATTTTAATTACAAGTTTCCGATTTTTAATGATCAAACTCACTCATTAGTTTTTAAGCCACCAAGCTGAAATGCACTACCAAACCCCGGCCTTCGTCGAAGATTGCTTTGCCAAAATTTCAATCAATTTAATTGAAAAATAAGGGTGTGACAGTGCCGCCTCAACTTTTACAAAAAGCCGGATATGACGTCATCAAAGGTATTTATCGAAAAAATGAAAAAAACGTTCGGGGATATCATACCCAGGAACTCTCATGTCAAATTTCATAAAGATCAGCCCAGTAGTTTAGTCTGAATCGCTCTACACACACACACATCACGACCCTCGTCTCGATTCCCCCCTCTATGTTAAAACATTTAGTCAAAACTTGACTAAATGTAAAAAGGGGAAAATTTTAAAAAGAAGAAAATACACAACAACAAGAAGAGCAAACGCTCGATCGAGTCACTTTCGCAGTTCTGAATATTATATGAGGCATCAGATGGACAGGAAGAAATTGCTATTCACAACACAATGAGTCACGTTCACATAAAATTTGAGCCCGGTCACTTTTATAGTTTCCGAGAAAAGCCCAACGTTAAGTTGTGTGTTGCCGAACAGAAAAGGCTAGTTATCTCCCTTGTTTTTCTGATAACGTTCGTAAAAGGCTACAGATGTAAATACTTTGATGTAAAGAATAATCCTACAAAGTTTCAATCACATCCGATGAACTTTGTCAAAGATATAAAATGTCTAATTTTTCCTTTGACGCTGACCTGTGACCTTGAAAAAGGTCAAAGGTCAACGAAACCATCGTTAAAGTGTAGAGGTCATTGGAGGTCACGACTAAACAAAATATGAGCCCGATCGCTTTGATAGTTTCCGAGAAAAGTCCAACGTTAAGGTGGTGTCTACGGACGGCCGGCCGGATGGCCGGCCGGCCGGACAGACTAACACTGACCGATTACATAGTCACTTTTTCTCAAGTGACTCAAAAATGAAAGCAAGCATTTGCCATACCTCAAGTGTGATGGTCTTGCCCGTGAGGGTCTTCACGAAGATCTGCATCTTGGCACCTGAACACAGGGAAAAAAATTGATCCAGGAAATTAATTTAAATCGAAAATTTTTATCTAAATTTTGATTTGATTAATATACTTACCCGAATCACATGATTTGCATTGACCCACTTCGATGCTTAGGTTATGATAAAAGCTACCCCGTCTAGGTATAAGGGGAGCAACCCCAACTAAAAAAGTGACTGCACCAGCATGACTGACACCCTGGGTTACGTCCCATGCAGCCTACTACGTCATCAATGGTGCTGGTCACGTGATACCCCTTCAATCGACTAATAGAACATTAAAATATCGAGCGGGGCAGGAGGGAGGGAATTACTCATGTGATTCGGGTAAGTATATTAATCAAATCAAAATTTAGATAAAAATTTTCGATTATAATTACATATTCTTACTCCGAATCACATGATTTGCAGATAACTCCAACCAGGAGGTGGGTAAGATCAAAAAAGGTTCAAACTCACCATCAATTTCTGGAAATGCACTGGCCCGCTGCCACCAAGGCAGGCAGGGACCTTGATCCATCGTTACAGAGCGAAGCAATGTCTCTCAGATAAAAGCTGATGAATACATCGTCTGATCGCCAATAGGCTGTATTCAAGACTTCGCTCATTCAGTGGGACCGCAAGACGGCCAAGGAAGAGGCCCAAGGCAGCAATGTCTCCCTATTAAACTGATAAAGACAAAAGCCGAGCACCAGTAAGCTGTGTGCAGGACATCATCCAACCTCCCAGACCGTAAAACGGCCGAGGAGGAGGCCCAGGCCCTGGAAAAAGAGCTCGGGCTGAGCCTAGGGGAAAGATAGCCGATAGCTACGCCAAGGCGGAGGGAAAGAGAATCCCTCGCCAAAAAACAGGCCCACTGCCAAACATCAGGGAAAGAGCCGGTGAGAAAGAAAACATCTAGCTCACTCTAAAACCCTTGTCAGGAACTGGCCCACTGCCAAATGACAGAACGAGGACCGAGAACCATCCTAAAAGACAGTCGCAATGCCGCTCAGGCAAAAAAAAGAAGCGAAAGACAGCATCAGAGAGCCCGTAAGCTGTGCTCAGCACTTCTTCCCATCTCCTGAACCATAAAAAACAGCCCAGAAAGGGGCTCAAAGTCTTGAATAACCCGAGCCGAGTAGAGGGACAGACAAGCTGCCCCCCCCCCCCTTACTATTGGAAGGAAAAGCCAAAAACCCTGGAAACGACCAAGCGTAAGGTTGACCGATCATAAATGAAAAGCACCAACCTTCCCCAGGACCGTAAGACAATCATGCCAAAGAAAAAGCCTTGGCATGGAGAGAGGCCCGAAAGGCCGGAGAGATGACGGTCAGCTCCAGAGAGGAGTGACCTGTTTCCTAGAAAGAGAGAGAGAGACGTCTGAGTACAAAAAACCAGAGTCAAACTCCAAGAAACAACTCAGAAGAGACGGTCACCAGAAGTCCACTACCAGTCCATGCAGAAGCACAGAGGGAGGAAAACAGAGGAAGAAGCGGCCTACGAAAAGCGTAAGCCGCCAGCAGAGCGGAGAACGCGGTGACCAAAACCTGATGTGACCGGTGACTCTAACCGAAATGACTAAGGTCAGAGTGATCACAAAGCAGTCTGCTTGTAGGTAAATGAAAGAAAATCAAAAACCCAAAACAGAAACGAGACTGGAAAGGAAAACAGAAAACTGTGAAGCTAACCAGCCTTAAGACTCCCTGAACGAGAGTCCTCAAGAAGAAGGGCCCGAAGCAAAAATCGCGGCCGACCGAGCCCAGAAAATTCCTGAGTCTGGCTGAAAAACCAAACACGTCTGATACCTCAGAACCGAGAATCAGACACGGAACACAACAGGCAAGAGTCCGAAATAGATGCAAGTGGTAGAAGGGTGACCTTAACAGGCAACCCACCCCACCGGAAGTCGACCCGACTCGCCTCATGGCAGGATGAGGGAGAAGAGGAAGACACAAATTCTAGAGACACGGAGACCGTAGTCGCCCATGCCAGGCAGGAGACTATTACACGAGCTAAGGCTGAGAGCCGGAACGCCCGTAGACCTGCCATCAAAGATGCTGGGCTGAAAGCCCGCACCAAGAAACCAGGAAATTAACTAGACCTCCACCGAAAGGGGAGGGTTAGCCAATAAAGCTGAGAAAAGTGATAGGCCACAAGAATGACCCCTCACCATGCATTGCTAAAACCAATGCAAACTCAGTAAAATCTGAATGTAACTTCCGAGGCCAACTCAAGTAAACCTTAAGTTTGGACGAAACACCAGAACCAGTCCGATCGCTAGAGAAAGACAGAGTCTAAAACGGCGAAAGACCCACAAGGACCGAGTCCAAAAGAGCAAACAACAACCACCACCACCAACGGATGAAATGGCTGTTGCACCAGCCGAGGCTAAAAAACCCGGATGCCCTAATGCCGGCTGTTGTTCCCAAAAAGCACAGACTAAGACGTCTGTGAAAGGAAGAACCTCTCCGGATAAACCTGAGCTGAGGACTTAGCCTGAAAAAGCTGAGTCTGCTTAGGTAGAGCCCGTTTTGCTGCTTCAAAGCTTGAAGAGCAAAAGAAGAGACCTGAAGGTCCCTACAAATCTTTATCTCCTTGGAGGCCAGGAGGCCAGGGAGGCCTTGGATGCCAGGAGACCTTAGAGGCCAGGAGGCCTTAGAGGCCATGGAGGCCAGGAGGCCTTGGAGACCAGGAGGCCTTGGAAGCCAGGAGACCTTAGAGGCCAGGAGGCCTTAGAGGCCAGGAGGCCTTGGAGGCCAGGAGGCCTAGGAGGCCTTGGAGGCCAGGAGACCTTGGAGGCCAGGAGGCCTTGGAGGCCAGGAGACCTTGGAGGCCAGAAGGCCTTAGAGGCCTGGGAGGCCAGGAGGCCTTGGAGACCAGGAGGCCTTGGAGACCAGGAGGCCTTGGAGGCCAGGAGACCTTGGAGGCCAGGAGGCCTTAGAGGCCTGGGAGGCCAGGAGACCTTGGAGGCCAGGAGGCCTTAGAGGCCAGGAGGCCTTGGAGGCCAGGAGGCCTTGGAGACCAGGAGGCCTTGGGGGCCAGGAGGCCTTAGAGGCCAGGAGGCTTCAGAGACCAGGAGGCCAGGAGGACTTGAAGGCCAGGAGGCCTTAGAGGCCAGGAGGCCGAAGAGAGACCCATCCACCAAGGGTGAAGAACTAAGGGTGTCTCTCATTGATTCCCCACAAACTAGGAATGGGCGAGGAACAAGTCCCGTCTGTACATGACCGTATGGGCATTGTGCAGAGAGGAGGGCCTTCTCCGCTCTAAAATCGCCCTAGCAAAGGTGGAGAAAGCATCCCCTGCGTCCTGCTCTTTACTGAGTGTAAAGGGCGCCAAGGACTCCGTAAAGGAGTGTCTCCGAAATGGAAGCAAGTTCCAAAAGCTGTCTGCCCACTTCCTCAGAGGGGAAGAGAGTCTGCTCAGAGAGCAGGGGACTCGAAACGTTCCCCAAAGAAGAAGTTCCGGCGTGACCGGCAAAGGTGCACGCAGAGGGGCAAAAGACGACAGCAAACTCCGGGACATCCTGGGCAAAGGCAACTTCCTCTGAGCCGCTAATGTCCCGAAGCTGGGAAGGCCGGAGCCTGAAGCCCCTTTCCTGCAAGTCAACGGCCAAACTTCACCCCTGACTAAGAGGAGGATGAGAGGCGTCGAAGACCAAAGGCACAGGAAGTGAGGAGAACGGCAGAACCCACTACCGAAGTGTGTGGTAGCTGCTAATCCGCCTGAGGCAGGGAGCCTGCAAGCCCAAAGGGCACTGCTGACGAAAAAACCAGACTCAAACCAGATGGGACCATAGCAGGTCCACTATCCAGTGAGCCCCCACCTCCGGCCGGAGCCAGAAGCGCAGAGGTCGCGTACGATCGCCGACATAAGGCAAGGTTCAAACCGAACGTGACCGTAGTCTGTGCACTAACCAGTGAACCTACGCTTCCAGCCGGAACCAGAAGCAAAGCTGTCGCGGACGACAGCTGAAGTAGGGCAAGCTCGAACCAGAAGTGACAGCAGCCTGTGCACTAACCGGTGAGCTCACCTTCCGACCGCAGCCAGAAGCGCAGAGGTCGCGTACGACCGCCGCCGTAAGGCAAGGTTCAAACTGGACGTGCCAGTAGCCTGTGCACTAACCAGTGAACCGATACTTCCAGCCGGAACTGGAAGCACAGCCGTCGCGTACGACTGCTGCCGTAGGGCAAGGCTCGAAACCGGACGTGACAGCAGTCTGTACACTAACCAGTGAACCTACGCTTCCGGCCGTAACCGGAAGCGGCGCTGTCGCGGACGACTGCTGAAGTAGGTAAAGGCTCGAACCAGAAGTGACAGCAGCCTGAGCACTAACCAGTGAACCTACACTTCCGGCCGGAACCGGAAGCCCAGCTGACGCTGACGACTGCTGACGTAGGGTAAGGCCCAAACCGGACGTGACAGCAGCCTGTGCACTACCGGTGAACCTACACTTCCGGCCGGAACCGGAAGCGCAGCTGCCGCGGACGACTGCTGACGTAAGGCAAGGCTCAAACCGGACGTGAACGTAGTCCGAACACTAGCCAGTGAGCCCTTTACTTCCGGCCTGAGCCGGAAGCAGCTGTCGCGGACGACTGCTGACGTAAGGCGGGGTTCGGACCGGACGTGAACACCATCTGCTCACTAGACGGTGAACCCCTACTTCCTGCAACAGCAGGAAGCCCAGCTGTCAGAACCGACTGCTGGAGTACGGAGAGGTTCAGACCTGACGTGAACACCGTCTGCTCACTAGCAGGAGAACATCCGATTCCGGAAACCGGAAGTGCAGCTGCCGTAAACGGCTGCTGCAGACACCAACCTTGTTGTGGCCGGATCCCCGGAGGGACATGCACTGTTGCGCTACCGCAAGCGGAAGGCAACAAATGCCGGCCAGGAAGAGGAGAAGAAGATCCCCAAGGGACCGTCCAGAAACATCACGGTGGACAGCAGCCTGGTCCGGAGAAGACCCAGAGTCTGAAGGAGAGAACGTCGCCTAACCCCCAGGCGGGGGGCAGAGCTGGCGACGAAGTCCGCCGCGGCAAACCTCGCGAACGAGGGAATCTATTTCTGGAAATAAGCAAAAGATAAGTGCAGACCCCAGAGCCCTAGACTCTGGAGCCGAAACAGACGTAAAACGACAGCCTTAGAGGCCAAAACGGACGGCTGAGAGCCAGACGGCCAAACGTCCGTAACAGAAAAAACGGCACAGAACAACGTAAAAAATTGCCTAAAATTGTGCCAACATGAACAACAAAGGAGTTCATCAAAAGAAGAGGCTGCTGAGGGATAGAGCTTAGCAGGGCCCAAGCCCTACCCTCGGCCTTAGCTCCCTCTAATTCTCATTAACGGCCATGTAAGCACCGAGAGAAAAATAAACAAACAACTGAAACTAGCAAAGTCCGAACGGACGCCAACCTTTCAGAAGCCAGCAATTGTTCAGTCATACTGCCGGAGACTAAGGATTAAATCCTAAAGAATTTATTTTATAATGGCTGCGCTCAGCATGGAACACTTAACATGCATACACAATTCGACTCCATTTGAAGATCGCACGGCCGAGATATGATCGATTAAAAGTTCGATACAGAGAGATCATGGCATCACTCGCCTGCCATTCTGCAGCAGGAAGAGGAGGGGATGAGGGGGTTCCTGGATAGAGGGTAAGGGAGGCTGGCTATCAGTAATCTGATCGCCGTGACCGCGCGCTCGCCGGATGCTCTCACCATAACTCTGGTCTGACAGCACAACCTGTCTTTGATACCATCTTGCTGGAATCTTCACAGTTTGATTATTTGAAGCAGTTTTTCACTTCAGTCTTTGTGATACACCAGAGCTGCATGGACGTTTATTTGTGGTCATCTACAACTTTAAAACAATGAAGGTTAGTTTTGGTTTGACTATTCCATAAAATACTTTAACTGAAGGTTTTACTGTCTGTACTGCCGCCTGAAAAACTCTCTTTTAGCAAGGATTTGTATGGCTGAACATTCCAGTCAAAATTCCTATTTTCATGTGTTTTAGTTGTTTTCCTCTAGAATCAACTGATTACATAAGTAACATGCAGGACGCACTATATATTATTGTGGTATTTAATGGTGGTGCTGTTATCAATGTTGAACATTACAAATTTGTGTTCATGAAAACTATTTTACTTGCAGCACTTCAAAGGCTACCACAATGGATGATCCATTAAAAACCTGTCCAATATGCAACGAACCATGTGACGTTGAGTTTAATACCCTGGGAAAGAAAGGATGTGCAAGTATGTTCTCTCTCTTGATTTGTTTAAATTCTTATGATAAATTTGAGTTTCTTAGTGTTCTGTATACTATAACGTTTGTTTGTTTGTTTGTTTGTTTTATGTCCTTTTTTATTTTGTTTGTTTTTGTTCTTTTGTTGTTTTTTCCCTTTGGTGTTCTTTTACATGTTGTGCTGTATTTGTAGTTTGTTGTATTACTGGGTGTCATCCAGTGAGACTTATCAAAGCAAGTGTGTGGGGTCATAGCCGGTTAACAAATTGCGTGCTTCTGTTGAAATGTCTATAAAAAAGAGTTTGTAGTGAGCAATGTTATTTGTTTGTTGATACAGGAATCAAGGATTCGAGCCAGAGAAGACAGAACAGAACCGTTCAGCCTACAGTTGGTCAAAGGGTGCATATCGAGTGTCGAAGGGATTACACCAACGACAATAATATCGAGAAAGACTTAAGACAGCAAAACAGAGATACCGATAAGACTGAGCTTGGAGAGCGAAGCACACGATCTAAGCAACACAGATTTGACTTTGCAAGTTGCTGCTTTTTCTGTGGGACTCGGGTAAATCTTTCCAAAACACGTGGACCTGATGAGGCATACAGAGTCAGAACATTATCTTTACAAACTGAAATTTTGAAAAAATGTGACGAAAGAAATGATGAGTGGGCAGATATCGTCAAGGGAAAGCTTGAATTTGCAAGAGACCTGCATGCAGCAGATGCTGTGTACCATATAACTTGTAACTGTAACTTCAGAGCGCTTGGTCTGTCAATTCCCAAACGTTATAATGACAAGCCAGGTGCATACGCACTGACAAACGCTCCAAGCCGAAGTGTGGGTAGACCACCGGACACTGAAAAACTTGAAGTTTTTGAGAAAACAGCAGAATATCTCATTAACCACGATGACGAACAGATCACCATCGGAGAGCTTGTGCAGAAAATGCAAGAGTTCAGTGGAGGGGTTGGTTACACCACCAAATGGATGAAGGAAAAGCTCTGGGAGAGATTTGATGAAAAAATCATCATAGCGAACATTCTGGGCAAGTCTAATGTTGTAACATTCCGCACAACAGCTAAATCCATTCTTCATGATTTTTACAATTCTCCGAAGACTAATGACGACGAAAGTGAAAAACTGAAGCTGGTGAAAGCTGCTGCAGCACTTCTTCTTCTTCTTCTGCGTTCGATGTTGGTGGCCGTGCTAGGTCCTCAGACCAGTGGCTGCCAGGAAGTCCGCAGTCTTGCGCAGTTCGTCGGCAGGACCCCAGAGTTTGGCTCCAACACTGGTCTCTTGCAGCACTGATAAAGAATGAAATAAAAGCTGCTTCTGCAACGACAAACAAGGAATATCCAACATCAGAGGATATTTCTTCAGGGGCGTACAACCTGGACTTTGTTCCCCAGTCCCTTCAGCTTTTCCTGCGTTTGATTTTCAGCGAAAAAGATGCTGACAATAAAATTGCATCTGTGGGACAAGCAATTGTCCAGGCAGCTCGACCTAGGGTTGTCATCGCCCCACTTCAAATTGGACTTGGAGTCCAAATGCACCACCATTTTGGCTCCCGATATCTGATCGATGTGTTGAATGCGATGGGCTTCTCGTCTTCCTACACAGAGGTGCAGAGATTTGAGGCAAATGCAGCTGTGTCCCAAAGTACAGATATTCCAGGATGTGCCAAGAATGTGATTCTACAATACGTGGCTGACAATGTGGATCACAATTCCTGTACCTTGGATGGATACAATTCGTTCCATGGTATGGGAATGATTGCTACCACAACTCCTGGAACACGACGAACAACGCCTATTCCTAGGTTGGATGTCACCTCCAAAGATTCAAAAGAAAAGAGAACAATTGACATCGTGTATTTCCAGTCAAAGGCAGTTCACTTTGGGAACACTACATACAGGGAACTAGAAAACCTGCGAGCTGTTGACCCATCTATACACCTTGATGTCTTGTGGAAGGTGGTGTGGCCGCTGAAGCCTGCAAGACCTTCATGGTCTGGAACGATGCAGGCTGTCCACAACGACCGTCACCCTGGTAAGTCGAGCGTTTTCTTCTTGCCAATGATCGACATGAACCCTGGTGATCTGACTTGCATTCACTCTACACTGCTGTTCACGGCGAAGGAAGCAAAGAGACATGGCTCGACTCCAGTGCTCACTTTCGACCAGCCCCTATTTTGGAAAGCCCATGAGATCGTCGCCAACAAACCTGATGATGCTGACTTGGCCTCAATTGTTCTAAGGCTTGAAGATTTTCACATGGAAATGAGCTTTTTGGGCTGCATTGGACGTTTGATGGAGGGCAGCGGTCTGCAGGAGGTGCTAGAACTGACATATGCACCAACAGCTGTCAACTACATGCTTCAAGGCAAGGCAGTGTCCGAGCAGTTAGAGGCCACTTTCTGGTTGACTCGGCTCTGAACGCACTCCTGACCTCACAAACGTTCAAAATCTCTCTGCCACTCCCAGACCTGGATGTGACACTAAGTGACGTCTCCATTGAGGAAATGGATAGCACAGATGTACCAGAAGATGTGCAAATTGCTGGGACAGTGGATGATATCGCGCCATCAGCAAATGAAGATGCTCCTGTCTCATGTGAGGAGCCTGATGGGGACCTTGCCCGTGCAGCCAACATGTGGGACTTGTTGATGAGTGGAGCTATCCCGCTAGGAGAAGTTTGCGTTGATGAGACAATCGCATCGATTCAGCTAAAACTAGAACGCCAAAAGCAAACCCTCAAGTGCCACCCCACAGCTGCACTGTGGATTCAGTACATGGACGTGGACATGGTTGACATTCTGCGCAAGTTCCTCAAAGCTGAACGCACAGGAAACTGGGACCTGCATCTGTCCACTGTCCATGAAATGATGCCTTTCATGGCAGCAGCAGGGCACAACCTCTACACCAAATCCCTCCACCTGTATCTCCAGGACATGCTGCAGCTGAAAGAAACTCACAAGGATGTCTACCAGAGCTTCCAAGCCGGTCACCATGTACGCAGGACGGATCGATGTTGGGCAGGCCTTTCTACAGACAGATGATTAAGAGAACAACTAGCATTGCTCTTTGGAGAATGTACAAATATGTATTGGAGACTTTCTTTATTTCTATGACAGTGACCGGTGTGAGATGTTTTTCAAATGTACAAATGTGTATTGGAGCCTTTCTTTATTTCTATGACAGTGACTGATGTTGTGAGATGTTTTTCAAGGGACATAATTATTATCATTCCTGTTGTTTCCTGATTTTTTTCTGATTACGGAATGTGTTCACAGATATTTGTATTCAGTGAATGCATTCATTGAGTGTTTTATGACTGCTTTGATGCTCAATTCTGCAGTCTGCCGTCGACCAATGCATGACTAACGCTGTGAATACATTATTGGTCAATAATGTTTATGAATGTTGTGCAATGTTTGTGTAATGATGTTGGAGTTATGTGCTTTGAATTTAAAATGTTGTCGATTATTTGATTATGTGATGCTTTATCTAATCAATTGCCTTGTTTACGTTTGTTGTTTCATTGCTTGTGTTTGAATGGTTTGCTTTTGTATACCCTGCTCCCTTGTCACGCGGTAGACTATCCAGCGACTTCCTGACATCATTCATCTTGTTTTCTTAGTTTACACTGCAAACGTTGTGGCCTTTTTACATGTTGCTTGAGTGCGCTTACATTCTCCTGTACAGGAATACTTATGTTTTTGTAGAACAAAACCTTCACAAAGATGATGTTTGGTTTAAAATGAGTACAGTATTCTACTTTTAGTTGAAAACAATAAATATGACCTTGCCGTGTACCAATTACTTTGGAATTTCCCCTGTGTGTGTGTGTGTGTGTGTGTGTGTGTGTGTGTGTGTGTGTGTGTGTGTGTGTGTGTGTGTGTGTGTGTGTGTGTTTAGTGCGTGTATAAAAAAAATATTCGTTATGCTACTGAAAATGATTACACAGCCTTCACTTCACGCATAAACAACAAATTTGACCTTATGACCCAATGACCTTGACCTTTTGATTTTTAATATCTTAGACATTTTTTTATATTGTAATCATAAACTGTGACTTGCATGTTATATTTGATGTTCGTGGTGTCAAAACAGTTCAGACAATGTAAAAAACGTAGAATCGCTTTGTGACAAAATAGACACTGACAAACACATTTGATAACTTTTTTAAAAATAATTATATTTTTCTCGATTTTTGACCAGACATACTACAAACATAGCAGAACATGAATCTGAAAACAGAAATTCTTTAGCAATAAATCCTTGGTTATGGTGCCATTTTCCGTAGACTGACTAGGCAACAAAGAGGGCAGCTAAAACCAGTTTAGGAGCTACCAAAGGCAGCTAAACAACTAGCTATACGAAGAGTTAAGCGTCCGAGTACGGACGAAAAATCAACATAACAACAACATGCCAGCTAAAAATGGCGACCAAAGAGGAAGCCACACGTCTGAAAATAATAAAGTCCGTACAGACACAAACATTTCAGAAGCAAGCACGCAAATAGATAAGCACATACGTAACAGCTACCGACGGCAGCTACAAAGCAAGCTACAACAGCGTTAATAGCCGAACACGGCTAAAACAACAGAAGCCAGACAACGTGCTAATGCAAATGGCGACCATGAGGAAGCCAAACAACTGCTGAGAACTTCAGAGTCCAACAGACATGCGAAATTCACAGCAGAAGCAATAAAATATACAAGAAACTATGAACGATCTCACCAGCTGCAAGCCAGCAAGAAGTAGACGGGGGCCGAGGCCGGAGGGTGCCGTAGACACAAAACCAGCCAGAGCAAAAGCGTACACAACCGTCACCCTTGAGTGATAGTAGTCGATTGAAGGGGTATCACGTGACCAGCACCATTGATGACGTAGTAGGCTTCATGGGACGTAACCCAGGGTGTCAGTCATGCTGGTGCAGTCACTTTTTTAGTTGGGGTTGCTCCCCTTATACCTAGACGGGGTAGCTTTTATCATAACCTAAGCATCGAAGTGGGTCAATGCAAATCATGTGATTCGGAGTAAGAATATGTAATTATAATAAAAACATGTACCATTAAAGTCTTCAATATATAGGACAATTCCTAAGTGTCAAAGCTATCGGACATTTCACTGCCCTGGGGTCAGATCAAGTGAATCAGATTTAAAGAAAATATGCATAAAAGACTGAAGACATAGGTGTGGGAACTGCTCATCGTTGATGCTCTTTTCCAAGCACACTTGGACCTATCTTTTCTTGTCTGAATCGCTGATGGATGCATCTTTGCCCTTCAAGCGCTGGTTCAAGTAGGTAATCAAAGGAGGTGGATGGATAATACATGACAAAAAAGTCGCTTCATTTATTTAACGCTACCAATCGTCTGGTTCCCCAGAGTACTGTCATCTTTAGTTTATGGCTGACGCGCACCATGAAAATAACGGCCCACTTGACTTGGTATCTTCTGTGAGAAAGGAGGTCAGACTGCAGGCTGCCAGCACGCATGCGCTCAAAGCAGTGGTGAGGCCGTTTACTGTGGCAATGTTACATTGATGTTGTTTTAGAAAAAAAGTCACTTCAAGGAGACGGACTGTAATCGTTTAAAAACGTACAGGTAAAACAGTTACTTCCAGTGTTTCACTGGAGTGAATGTTACTGTTAGCTCTGATTGAAGTTAACCGTCTTGGCTTCTCTTGTGGAATTTTCTTTTGGACAGGTGCAACTGACCGACCGGTGTTCTTGACCTAAGATTGTATCATGTTCAGGATGTGACCTTTTCTTGTTACCGAAGGTTATGACTAGGGCCTATGTGAATTGTGATCCAAATATGGTCCAACAGCTTTTGAGGGCGAGACATTTTTAGATGCGATTTTCCCTGAAGTTGAAGGATTTCTTTTTGTTTGTCAAAATACACTAAAAAGTAGGTATAAAGTCCAGCTGACGGGCATCGCATGTATACTTACTATCTAACTTATTACTTAGTCAAACCTGTGATCAAGACTACCCAAGGGCCTAAGTAAAAGTAGTCCCTTCTGGTGTTGGTCATTTTGTAAAGGTGAATCATATGAAAAGAACGGCCAAAAGAACCAAGTCGTGGTTTCTTTTGGGTGGACGTAATGTGCAGGTGGTCGTTATAAAAGGTGGTCGTCAGGGCAGGTGCCACTGTACAATCAGTAATAGTACTAGCAATAGGCCTACCCAAAAATGAAGGTTCTGGGGCTTGGACATTTAGCAAAACTCGTCAATTTATGTTAAAACGTATTATTCAGTGGTACCGTTCAGGCCTAATATGACACTTCTCTGCCTGCACGCGAGGTACTGCAAAACTGGCAGAAAAGAATGGCAGCCATGGCTGCCGCATGGCTGCCGGAACACGTTCCCTCGTGGTCGACTTTATTATAGGAAAATCAACGGCGATAAGCGCATCACCCATTGTACAACACCATTGCAACGACAAATATCGATATAAGGGAAAGAAAGAATGTACATATCTGGTCAAACTCTCTCGTTGCACCTTGCTAAAATGGAAACATTTTCGACTCAAGACTGTCGTGAACTTACCACAGGATGATGGCGCATGGAAAGGGCGCGCATGCGTACAAGAAAGCTTTTCCGGTTCCTCAAGTCTCGTGCTGAAAATGTTGGATTTTAATACACATTGGGTATTGTTGCTAGCAAGTTGGCAGATACTGACAAATAAATTAATAACCTTCTTCATATTAGTTTTAGAATAAGAAGCTAACGACAGTATTGTTGTCTCCGAAATCTCGATGGTCCTGAGATTATTAAATTCGTCTGCTTCCGGTGATCGAAGATGTCTTCCAAATCGAAGAATGTGAGGACAGAATCGGACATAGAGAAATACCGGAATGAATCTAATTGGAAAAAGGCGGTTGAAGTAGCAAAATCGATTGAGCATAAATCCTCCGATTTGGGTGAGCTCCTTGCTTTTGAGAAGAAGCAAGTAAAGTGTATTATTTTCAGTACCCTCTCTCTTTCTCCCCCCCCCTCTCTCTCTCTCTCTCTCTCTCTCTCTGTGCGTTCTTTCTGCGGAAAAAAGTCTGCATAGGAGCTTGGTTTGCTAGCCGAAACCTGTAGTTTATGCGGTTTTCTCTCACTTATGATTATATATGTATATATACTTATATTTGTGCCGATTAACTCTCCATCAACACTGACACTAACAAATTGCAAACAGAGTTATAAGTATTCATGCCTTTTTTTTTTATTACCCTTTGTTGGTGGCAAGACTCACAGTAAAAGTGCGGTGTATCAGATGTTTTCACCCATTGCCTCCCAGAGCGCCCAATATATTGCCCTCTCAGGGATTGGCTTGGGCGTCGGTCATTGGTCTTTTGCCATTTTAAATTTGAAAAAGACCGACACACATGGGTCTTAATCCGTCAATTGACCGATATATATGCAGCAGAGTCAGTCAGCTCATCTTATTTTGGCGAAAATCGTAAACGAAAGGACTCGCAGCAAGATTGGGATTTTTCTTAAAACAACTGCTGTCTTGTTCTTTCTTTTTTTCCCCTTCCTTACTTAATTGAAATAAATATGGTGGAGACCAGACAAACAAAAAGGGAAAGAAAAATGACTGTTGCAGGTAAGACCATTGGAAAATAAACAATGAAATGAAAAATTGAATTGAATTTTCCTCTCATTTGTACATTGTAAACAGGTTTCATAAGTTTCTCCTCACTGCCGTAATGCACAATTGCGGCAGTCGCGTGGCGGAAGGAAAAAATTTTTCTTGACTGATTGGTTTGCAAAATGACTATTGATTCATGGCTGAGTCAGTCAATGGACCTCTAGTGGACAAAACCCAAGCCAATCCCTGCCCTCTCAAGAACCCTTAAATTCTGGAACGCCTGCAATGCTACCTATGATTCATATCTGTTTCCATTTCTACTGGCTTCCTGCTAGGTTTAAGCATTGATAAGTTTGATAAACTCGCTGAGCTTAATTTGTAGAAAATTTTCTTTTTCTTGTCCCTATTTTATTTTGTCGTTGTGCTGTTTGTTTGCTTGTTTGTTCATGTGTTTGCTTATATATATGTCTTTTTTTGTTTTTATCATTATTAGAATTTTGTATTCGATTTAAGGACAGGTTGTAAGAAACGGCGTAGCCTTAAACCTCTATCCTTGGAAAATAAAGTTCCATCAATCCAATGAAACCACTGCGACAGGAGGCAAAGCTCATGTTTTTTTTAGAGACACGTCTTGCAACGTTGAAAATGAAACTCCCTGAATCATGATTTCAGCTTCACTGGTGTTGCTGGTGTATGGAGAGAGTCAGCTGGAAGAGTTCCTTCAAGAGAACGTCCCAGATGAGAAGAGCCACAACAAGGCCAAGGTGCAGCTGAGGGCAGCAGAGGATCAGCTTCACAGGGCCAGCCAGGCCGGTGGAAAAGTAAGTACTAGATACTCAAACTAAAGGGTCTGAATTCTACTGCTTGGTGACAGCCTTACAGTTTCCAAGTCATCATTTCATACCTCGCTGTGGCATCAAAATAGTTGGACAATTCCATCTGATCTACCACCGGCACCCCCAGCCCCATTTGCACCCCAATGTGTTGTTTGTGCATTGTTCACTAAATACAATGCCCTTATCTTTTAAAAATATACACATATCAGAGCTTATTTTCTGCCAGAATTATCACTGCAGTGGTCGTTGACTATGTGTGTTTTGGCAGTGTTTAAATTCATGTGTGTGGCAGATCACCGTACATTTAAACCAACTTGGTTTTATGGTGTGCCTTATTTTTTTAAGGGGCGCAATTCTCTAACATCTGTGAAATCAACTGTTCCGTACACTATTCTTTTACTTTGGCTTGGTCCTGTATTTATTAAAAGAAGACTTGAAATACCCTTGTCAGGGTTCGACACTAGCGGGGGCGGGGGGCGGAACGCCCCAGAGTTTTGTGTTCCGCCCCAAACATTGCCGAAGCTTGGGGCCCACTCCGCCCCAGGATAAATTCCAACAATGACAAACCGAAAATTCTAATGCCAGAGCCAATCACTAAAAATCGCCAGTCAAAGTCGTCACTGAAATTTGCGTTACGATCAATGCCGCAGTCAAGAAAAAAAACCATTGAAATCGTCGAAGGACAATGCCGCAAGGGAAATAACTCCCAGATTGCGCTCTTTAGCGTGAGAGATAAGTATCGCCTTCAAATGCCAAACGCAAAATGTGGCGACACATCCCTGGTGTAAAAAGACATGGAAATGAAGATGAAGAACAGGGTGGAGAGAAATGAAAAAAGGAGACCGATGCAGCCAAAAGCGCGAAGCGCTGTCGTAATTTCAATGTCAAATGGTTGAAAGAATTTCCCTGGCTTCAGTACGATGAAGAAAAACAGACAATGCATTGCCGCACGTGAATAGTGAGAGTGGGCCCCAGATTGTTGGTTTCCGCCCCAGCAATTTCCATCTCTGGGGCCCAGGCCAAATAAGTTAGTGTCGACCCCTGCTTGTAGAGAAAAGGTCTCCTTACCTGATTAGGCTGATAGTCCATTGATTGTTGTCAATGTTGTTTTGTACAGATTACAATCCAGGCTCAGTTATTGCTTGCAAAACTGCTGTACACTTATGGATCATACCAGGAGGCTCTAGACTTGCTGAATCGTGTTGATCTGCATAACATCGCTCTCACCTCTGCGCACACGCGACTCTTCCACATTGTGGCCGAGTCCTATGCTGTCAAAGGTATGTATGTCTAGTAGGTGATGTGTGTGTTGAAACTTGAAACTGTGATTGATTGATGCATGTTTGTGTGTGTTTCCTAAGAATTCATGACATCATTTTCTTTTCGAATATGTTTTACATAGCTACGTATTCACATTGAATAGTTTTGACACGTGGAAAAGTTCAATCAGTCTAGAAACCTGATTCTTAATCAAGGTCTCCCCTCTCAACAGGGTTTTGCCTTGAAAAAATAGCCGCACCGAGTAGCAGCAAATTCAAGGCGGCGGAACACGAACAGAGCATCCTGAGCTGCTATGAGAAGGCGGGAGATCTTGCCATCCTGTACATGCAGGAGCTTGAGAAAGGCGTCACTCCCAATTTGTCCACCTCCAGTCTGTCTATGACAGACATAGGGTTGGGTCCACTGGTCGATCAGGCCATACAGCAGGCACCTCTTGCTCACATGAAGAACGGGTGAGTTGGACGAAGGTTTGTGTATAGATGGTGGTGGCATAGGAGTGGGAAAGGGTGTGCATGTTGTGCCTGTCAGTAAACACTGAGCCGTGGGTTGACCAGGGAAAACAGCGGTCCCCTCTCGCTCATGTGAAGAATGGGTGAGTTGGTGGAAGGTTTTTGTAGTGTGGTAGTTATGGTGAGGATTGGATAGTGGGATGGTGGTGTAGTACAGGTGGGATAAGGTTGGTGTGTGTTTTAATATAGACAATTTTCGGACATAACTCTGGCGGATTTGTATGTATTGTGAGAGAGAATACTCTTGGAAATATCGAGGCAAACTTTCCCAGGTGACATTACAGGCCAGTCACTGGCAAGGGGTGTGTCTTCATACATGCTCCTTGTCCACATGTGAAGACACACCCCTCGCTACTGACTGGCTTGTGTCATGTGGGAAAGTTTGCTTCATTGGGTCCAAGAGTATTCACTCTTTCACAACCCATACAAACCCAAAAGAGTTATTTCTGAACATTGTCTATTCCAGTGCTTTTCTTTTCCTTTTTTTCCCAGTGAGATAGACAGAGGTGTGAATCGCTTCAGAGAAATACTGAGAGCAGTGGAATGTCGCTGTACTCAACACGTCAGACTGGTTAGTTTTTTTTTTAATGATACATTACTTATATTAGCGCATCAACATGAACAATGTGTCATGTATTCAGTTTGCAACCATGTGCATGGAACACTCAAATCACCATTGGAGGCAAGGCCAGTCAAAGAGGAGTGAGTTGGGGCTAGTCTTTCGGATGAGACGAAAAACCGAGGTCCCTTCGTGTACACTACATTGGGGTGTGCACGTTAAAGATCCCACGATTGACAAAAGGGTCTTTCCTGGCCAAATTGTATAGGCATAGATAAAAATGTCCACCAAAATACCGGTGTGACTTGGAATAATAGGCCGTGAAAAGTAGGATATGCGCCGAAATGGCTGCGATCTGCTGGCCGATGTGAATGCGTGATGTATTGTGTAAAAAAATTCCATCTCACACAGCATAAATAAATCCCTGCGCCTTGAATATGTGCGCGATATAAGTTGCATAAAATGTAAAAACATTTTTTTTAAAACTCCCTGCGCTTAGAACTCACGGAATACGCGCGATATAAGCATCATATTGATTGATTGATTGATTGATTGATTGAAATAAATAGCCACATAAAAACTCTAAGGTTCGCAGGAGACAGCAGTGGCCACCCCCTATCAGAAACAGCTCCTCACCTCTGACAGGTGGCGTACAAAAAAAACCGTAGAGTTATTTACTATGAATTATTGCTCCATGAAAAAATAAGTTGACGTTGTTTCTTCTGTGTTGTTTTGGGGGGCACTTCGTTTTTTATATTTTGTATAAAAAATTTTTTTATTTTAGAACTTCATGATTTTTTTGTTTTGGATTTGTACTTTTCGCTTCTTTGTCATTTTTATTCTTTGCAAGTTTTATCCAGCAGAACCTATCATTTAGCATGATTTTCAGATATTAGCCCGCCATTTGGCGGAAGTCCTGATTCGAGGAGTCTGTGAGACAACCTACAAACCCATAGACCTGATGTCGCGCAGCACGCAAGCCAAGGGACCCAAACCTCATGTCTACTCTGGTGAAAGGTAAAGTGTAAAGTTCAAGAACATTCCGCCATTTGATTATGTCCCTAGGCCACACAAACATAGTTTACGGACTGAATACAATTTCAAAGGCAAAATTATCACTTTTCAGCACAGTTTTGCCTCAAGCACACCCACAGTTCTCTCTGTCTTCTTCTTCTTCTGCGTTAGTGGGCTGAAACTCCCACGTACACTCGTGTTTTTGCACGAGTGGAATTTTACGTGTATGACTGTTTTTACTCCGCCGTTAAGGCCAAAAAAAAAAGTAGGTGTGGTTACGGTAACATAGCCACAAAAAAATAGGGTAGGTAGGTAGGCAATCACTTTTTTTTTTAAACTTTTTTTTCTAATGTGTACAAATTAAACCTACTTGACAGGGAAATAAGTGTGCGACACGGTCGCTTTCGCTTTCATTGCGTTTTTTGCACTCGTTTATTTTTTATTTTTTTTTGACAAATGTAATAAAAAGTTATAGGATCGGCCCCTAAAAATAGGGTAGGTCGGGTTACCGTAACCACACCTATTTTTTTTTTAGGCCTAAGGCAGCCATACGCCGCTTTCGGAGGAAGCATGCTGGGTATTTTCGTGTTTCTATAACCCACCGAACTCTGACATGGATTACAGGATCTTTTCCGTGCGCACTTGGTCTTGTGCTTGCGTGTACACTCGAAGGGGGATAAGCCACTAGCAGGTCTGCACATAAGTTGACCTGGGAGATCGGAAAAATCTTCACACTTAACCCACCAGGCAGCCGCGGCCGGGATTCGAACCCTCGACCTTCCGATTAAGAGGCCGACGTCTTACCACCCCGCCACAGTGCCCGTTGTTCTCTCTGTCTGTAAAGTTTGATATTTTGGAACAGCTTCCATGCATTTGGGACACTTTTCTTGAATTTTATTGGGTGAAGAATAATTTCTCTGCTATAAGCAATGAGTTCATGCCACTATGCTTAATCCTCTAAAGACAGTGTGCCACTGCATATGTGGTGCGGTGATATATGAATACGGTCTTATGCGATCTTCCCATTTGGATGATGGGAAAAAAACTTGCGGTGAACAAAAATACTGCTTTCTTTGCAGGTTTGTACCAGCAGATGTCAGTGAGGAAGCATTGCTGTTGTTGCTCATTGCAGAAGCTATTGTGAGTATTTTCCTTTGCTTGATATAAAATCAGGTCTTAAAACTGAGGGAGTAAGAAAATGGAGATGAATTGACAGACATTATCAATAGAACATTTGGAAAACTAAAATGTGGGGTCTGTACTTGAAAAATTTGAACGGTTTTGTATTTGTGATTATAACATAAAACTGTTAAATATAATGAAACGTCACTGTTTTTTGCGAATTTGTAAAGAATTTTTTCCCGTGTAGAGTTCCTTTTCTGAAGTTTTGTTTTTTCTTATGTTGGATTTTGTTGGTTTGTTAAGTAAAGTTTCGTTGAAGTTAAATACAATGCGACATAACTTCACAGATAATAACCTTTGCATTTTTTTCTGTCCAGGCAACAAGAGAGGCTGTCCTTGACCGGTCAGAAGAGGTGAAGGTCACACGAAGCTTGGCCTTTGCCAATACTTGTTCCATCTACGACCTTCTGACCATCATGCTGGTCCGTCGCGCACAGTTCCAACTGCTGTGTGAGGTGTGTGGTTTACCACTGTATGGGTGATTCAGGGAGAGAGACAGATAATGTGTGTGTGTGTGTGTGTGTGTGTGTGTGTGTGTGTGTGTGTGTGTGTGTGTGTGTGTGTGTGTGTGTGTGTGTGTGTGTGTGTGTGTGTGTGTGTGAGAGAGAGGGGGGAAGGGAGAGAGAGGAAGAGAGATTTTCTATGTGGGGGTGTTGTGTGTGTGTGTGACCGTTAAGCTTTATTTATTTTCATTCTTTTCCTTTTTGCTACAGCTCAGCTGTGTTTTTGTTGTTTTCTGGACAAATTCCATGTTTCCTTCAATTTTTGAGTCACTTGAGAAAAAGTGACTCTATGTAATCGGTTAGTCTGTCCGGCCGGCCGGCCGGCCGGCCGTAGACACCACCTTAACGTTGGACTTTTCTCGGAAACTATCAAAGCGATCGGGCTCATATTTTGTTTAGTCGTGACCTCCAATGACCTCTACACTTTAACGATGGTTTCGTTGACCTTTGACCTTTTTCAAGGTCACAGGTCAGCGTCAAAGGAAAAATTAGACATTTTATATCTTTGACAAAGTTCATCGGATGTGATTGAAACTTTGTAGGATTATTCTTTACATCAAAGTATTTACATCTGTAGCCTTTTACGAACGTTATCAGAAAAACAAGGGAGATAACTAGCCTTTTCTGTTCGGCAACACACAACTTAACGTTGGGCTTTTCTCGGAAACTATAAAAGTGACCGGGCTCAAATTTTATGTGAACGTGACTCATTGTGTTGTGAATAGCAATTTCTTCCTGTCCATCTGATGCCTCATATAATATTCAGAACTGCGAAAGTGACTCGATCGAGCGTTTGCTCTTCTTGTTGTTTGTTTTTCTTACAGTCTTTTGACCGAGCCTTGAGGTTTTCATATGAAGAATTCCACATATGGCACCAGCTGGCTAACTCCTTGATTTGTGCAGGAAAGGTGAGTGCAATCAGCGAAAGCTGTTTTGTTATATTTTTAGATTGATAATGTATATATCAGAGTTAGCATTTGGTAAGCAGTCTTTTTAGAAGGCCGTGTCTGTTCTTTGTAACGTTTTCCTTGCATTGTTCAGTTAATTTGATATATTTTAAGAATTGACCGATGATAGAAGAATGCTGCTGCTTTCAGGTACAGTCATGTTTGCACTATATACATTCAGTGATTCACAGACTCTGCTTCTTTTCCTTTCTTTCATGGTGTTATACTATGTACATTTATCAGATTTTTCTTCTTGTTTTACATTATGTGAATGTGTCTGCTTATACCATGCCTTATTTGTTTTGTCTGAATTCTTTGCAGTACGCCAGAGCATTACTTGTGCTGAAGGAATGTCATAAATTAAAGCCCAGAAATCCAGTGGTTCCGCTGCAGGCTGCCAAGCTCTGCTACGAATATCTGCACATGGTGAGAAAATGGATAAAACACTGGGCCATTATGTTTGTGGGGATTGGGAGCCTGTGGACATTTTTATGAATGTTTCATGTGTGTGTTCATGTTTGTGCATAATTGTGTGTGTGTGTGTGTGTGTGTGTGTGTGTGTGTGTGTGTGTGTGTGTGTGTGTGTGTGTTGTCCACACATGCATGTGTTTGTGTTTGTATTCTCGCACTCACAGACACCTTTGAATTTGAGAACACATTAGCCTGAAGGAAGGAACAATTTTCAATGCTTACTGTATTGTTCAGCATAAAAATGTACACAAGCGCAGGGAACCCTGTCCAAACGCTGTCATATTTTTTGTGTTTGCAGTACGAAAAAGGGATCGAGTGGTCCAAAAAAGCCATCAACATCGGCAACGATCATCCACTGTTGCCGCGTGCCCATCTGGCTTTGGGTATTGGTCTCAGCATGCACGCTATGGAGGTTCGAGTTCAGGCAGAACGCAGGTCATTGTATGCAGAGGCACTCTCGTCTTTCAAGCAGTAAGTTTTGTGCTGTTGATCGGTGCCCCCTCTCCCTTTTTATTTTATTTACATGTATTTTTTGTGTGACCTCAACAGGATATTTTAGTGCTCAGATGCCTTGGCTGAGCTTGTGATGTTTAAATGTAACTTTCTTCACGTTTAAATCATCTTGTGAACCACCATATAACTGTCCATGATTTTACATGAAATAAGAGCATCTTTTCACTTGGTTGCATATCGAAAATCAACAGGCTGGCTGCTTTTTGTGCAGAGTGGAAATTTATTGTGACACCTACAGTCTGTGGAAGAAATGTTAACTCTATCAAGCAGCCTTGCATGCAACTGAGGTCCAAAAAAAAACCAAAACAAAATCTCTATCTTTGCCACATGCATCTGCAACTGCAAATTAGTCTTTTGTTTCTCAAAAGAAATGAGGATTAACTTTAAAAAGGTTTGAGAAATTGTCGTTTATTGCGATAAATATTACCTCCTCAGATCTCTGTTGTTTCTGTTCTCATGTTGATGTGTAAGGCATTGAACGCACTGTGACAGAACATTGACTCATACGGTTTATTCCATGATGATGGCTGACGGTTTCTTCAACCTTTCAGAGCACATCAGTTAGACCCTAAGGATCACCTGGCTACTTTCCATGTTGGACTACAGCTGGCTATTCTCAGACAGGTACAACATTTTAAAACTATTTTTGTATTTCATCACTGTAGGTTAAAGCCAAGCCAGCACAAGTCAGGTACACTGTCACTGAGACAGATACATCATTTCCATGTTTTCATGGTTCATCGCTTACAATGCAAAAGGCTATTAAGCACAAGAAAGTTAGCTATGCTCTTAGAGATACGTCATTTTCAGTCTGTTTTCATATTTTATCCCTCACCAGGCAAAAGCCAAGTAAGCACAAAGAGATGTTATTATGAAGAGTTGCCCTCAGCTTTTATTTTGTATTTCAAGCTTACGGCCATTTGCTTCTCCATCATTTTGTTTTTTATGTGTGTTTGGTGCAATTTGCAAGCCAGTGCGATTTTTCCTTTCTCAGGAAACTGTTTCCGGTATTTCGGTCTGAACATCCACTTGACATGCATGGTTTGTAGCTAGAGAGTAGTCGGGGGGCTCTTGGGACAAGAGAGACTGGTGTAGAGCAACGACTGTATCTGTTTATGGTTTTGTTTATGTATCCGATTTTGGTTTTTCTCTGGATCCATTCCCAGTAACTCTTCCTTATCTTCTCCAGTGTTTTCAGCGTTTATCTCCCTTCCTTCGTGTGGCGTCAATCCATATTCCCGTTTCTATTTTTAGAAGGTCACTGTCGACAACGCTCAATCCATTCCCGTTATACTATTTTTCCCTTTGGTCTCTGAAACTTGAAGGTACATTCACAGGAGCTTGTATCCAATCGCTGGTCGATCATTATTTACTCCTTATTCCATTTATTTACTCCTTATTACAGTCTCCTTACTACTACTATTTACTACTACTATTTACTACTAAATAGTAGTAGTAAGGGTAAGCATGCAGCAGTAAATAATAAGCATGCAGGAGTAAATAATTATCGACCGGTGGTTGGATACAAGCTCCTGTGGTACATTCTTCTATCATGTTCACCTTCACAAATCTGTCCAGGGTTTGACATGAGATAGGAGCATCCTTCAGCGTTAACACATGCCGATAGGAGCATCCTTCAGCGTTAACACATGCCGATAGGAGCATCCTTCAGCGTTAACACATGCCGATAGGAGCATCCTTCAGCGTTAACTTATGACGATAGGAGCATCCTTCAGCGTTAACACATGCCACAACATCATCAGCCTGGCTACTTCCTGTGCAGCGGACATTTACACATTAACATGCTTCCATTTGAAACTTCGAGGTCTTCATCGGGGATTGACGCCCGACAAAAGCTAATTGAAGCCCGACGGAGCGAAGCGACGGAGGGCTTCAATTCGACTTTGGGAGGGCGTTAATCCACGATGAAGACCGAGAAGTTTCAAATGGAAGCCTGTTAATGTTATTGTAATTCAATCTGACGACGATCTCTTTCCTGCTTTCATGCGGTTGTAAACAGACAGTATTGGTTCTGTTCTGTTCACACACTACTTTCAGTCCACCTACCTGCAAGGGTCAAGTCCCAAGAAATATGTCCTTGTATTCCTATCGTATCACTCTGCTCCTGTTTTGTTTTCTTTCACACACATTTTCCCTTCTTTTTTGACGGGTTTCTGGACAGCAAACTCTAAAACAAATTCTTTTCATCACAAAAGCGATCTTTGGAATTGACTGACGTAGTCCGGAAGAATTCATGCATCAACTTACGTCACGTATTCGACGTCATCACTTCGCATACCTTATGTTCTCGGTATTTCGTTGGCCTTCATATTTCCTACTTGTAAAATGACCCTCAAAGCTAACCGAGACTAGTTGAGGCTGTATCAATGCGCCTCACCAGCAGGATGTTGATGGATTTTTTAGCGAGTGGTTATCGACAATTGATGACCGGTAATTTTTAATGAGTTGGGGCATTCTGACCAATCACAGGATCTGTTTCATTAAAATGCAAACTTGATTGAATTACAATTTGGGTTGAACTCATTTTGTAACTGACTTCCATGTCAGTCTGTGGAATTCAGAAAACAACATCGTTCTGCACAGAAAGTAGGCAAGATGTGGATTTGTGGTATGAATCCCACGTGAAAGGTTGCTCTTATTACATATAGAAGTCTGGACAGATCTGCAGCAGAAACCATGATTGTGCGCGGGGAAGGATCTAGGATGGCATCTTTAACTGTTTAAGATATTTATTAAAAAAATGGATTTTGATTGCACCAACAGATCCCAGAGGCCATGCACCATGTTCAAATGGCATTGATGTACCAAAGCGACCACATCCATTCTTTGCATCTCTTGGTTCTACTGCTAACGGCTCAGAAACAGAATGAAGAGGCCCTCATGCTGATTCATGCTGCGCTCGAGGAATACCCTGAAAATCTCAGGTAACGGCTTTCACATTTGAATATTTTCAAATGTTACAATTAGGCCAGTGGACAAGTTCCATATATATATGTGTTAGCGATTGAATTCAACCTCCTTTTTGAGGATTCCTGCCAGTGAAATCTAATTTTTAGTCTCCTGAAAGCCCATGTTCCGCCTCCTGAAATTTATGAATCCTGTTATCCTTGTCTCTCTTTCTTTTAAGGTTCTGTCAAGAATACACCTGATTGCGTGGGTTCTATTATTGGCTCACGTAAGTGTAGCCTATGCGATGCTAACTTTTGTCTGTCTGTGCGTGCGTGCGTGCGTATGTATGTATGTACTAGAGGAATACCCGGCTTCGCCGGGGTGAATCGCGAGACAGAGACAGACAGCGTGGCGGTTCACCACAATCACCTTTGAAGGCGAAGTCCTCTCAAACGGGATTGAGAATTTTAGAGCTTATTTCTAAGCCCTATATTATCTGTTATGGCTTCTCAAATGCCAGAACATACAGACAGACAAAAGCCGCCAGACCCCATCACAAACAGAACTCTACAATCCACAGGTGTTGCCTCCACACACACACACAGACACAGAAGCCGTATATATCTATCTATCTATAGATATATACGACTTGTGTCTGTCTGTGTGTGTGTGTGTGTCCGCGATGCCAAGCCAAAGTTCTCGGTGGATCTTTTTCAAATTTGGAGACCGTATTCAGCTACACCCCGGACACAACCTCATCGATGAGATATTTCAACACGTGCTCTCAGCGCGCAGCGCTGAACCGATTTTGGTTTTTCTCTGGATCCATTCCCAGTAACTCTTCCTTATCTTCTCCAGTGTTTTCAGCGTTTATCTCCCTTCCTTCGTGTGGCGTCAATCCATATTCCCGTTTCTATTTTTAGAAGGTCACTGTCGACAACGCTCAATCCATTCCCGTTATACTATTTTTACTCTTCTCCAGTGTTTTGCACGTTTATTTCCCTTCCTTCGTGCGGTGCGCCGGCAAAGCCGGCGTACACCCGGCAAAGCCAGGTCCCCGGCACAGCCGGGTATTAGGCTCGACTTCTTCCCGGCGAAGCCGTACCCGGCGAAGCGGGTATTCATCTAGTATAAATATATAGAGATAGATGACAGTGGATTTTTCGATAAATAGATTCGACCTTTGCACTTTTACAGTGAGGACAACTTACGGGTACATGCAAGGAAAGCCCACAACTTCTAAGGCGAACAACTCTGCAGAGTCTGCTGTGAAGGGCGACGGTAGTCTCCCTGTCACACTCGACCCCCTTTGAATGAACTTTGTCCCCAAAGTTCCGAACCATGGACCCGCCAAGCTTAGGTCCCTCCCAGGTGGAATGGGAACAGCACGAAAATGATTCAGTGGCCTGAACATTTCATGTAGAGATAGATGACAGTGTATTTTTCGCGTGGCTATAAATTGATTCGACCTTTTCACTTTTACAGTAAGGACAACTTACGGGTGCAATGAAAGCGTTCTGGACAGTGCAGTGACATTCTAAAAATAGTAACGTAGTAACGGGAATATGGATTGACGGCACACGAAGGAAGGGAGATAAACGCTGAAAACACTGGAGAAGATAAGGAAGAGTTACTGGGAATGGATCCAGAGAAAAACCAAAATCGGTTCAGCGCTGCGCGCTGAGAGCACGTGTTGAAATATCTCATCGAGCAGGTTGTGTCCGGGGTCTACCTGAATATGCCCACCAAATTTGAAACAGATCCATCGAGAACCTTGGGCGTGCATCGCGGACACACACACACACACAGACACAAGTCGTATATATATATAGATGTCTGTGGTAGAAACTTTAACATTTGACTGAACACCGAAATACTAATTTTACCTGGTTATTATCCAAGCAACAGCTTTAAAATATTGAAGCAATGATCAACATTTCGTCGGCACGTATGTAGTTAAAGTGTGTATCCAAAGAAAACGGGTGGTGGGGGGTTTTGGGGGGTAAAAACAGCTGACTGGTTTGTGTCGTGTGTGGTATGTAGACCAGGTCTGGGGTCAAGGTTAGGTCAGATCGCGTGAAGGATTGTGGTATAGATATAGTTATCACCAAGCTGCAGTTCGCTGATTCGGAGAAGACGATTTCACATTGTTCGGTTTCGTAGCTCCAGAAAAATAGATAAAGAAGATACCAAAGGAGATTTCCTACAGGTTAATCTGCACAGCGTGTTTCCCAGTGTCTGCGCGAGGAAGCGCTGTCGAAAGCGCAGTGTCGATCTGTCAATCTGGCAGTCGTGTCCCCGTAAGTAAAGTAGGCGACAGACAGACAGATCTAGATCTAGTGTCTCGCACTCTTGCACCGTGTCACTGCTATGCTCACTGTGTGTGTGTATGTGTGACGGAGTGATTGAGTTTGTGTTACTGTTTGTCGATTTTTTACGTGAGCCTTGAAGGCTTCGCCTCTTGTTGTTTTCATTCCTGGACCTGGAAGTCTACAAGACTCTACAAAGTCTGCTTGGCTTCACCACTTCGATGGTCAACGCGTCAAAGATTTTCTGCTTTCGTCTTAATAATAATAATGATATGGGAGATTTATAGAGCGGTTGACGTTCTCTAAGCGCTTTACAATGAATTGGTGAGAGGTCAAGGCAGGTGAGGTAGCCCGCACGTTGAACATCTCTCATGCTGGGTATTTTCGTGTTTCTATAACCCACCGAACTCTGACATGGATTACAGGATCTTTTCCGTGCGCACTTGGTCTTGTGCTTGCGTGTACACATGAAGGGGGTTAAGTCACTAGCAGGTCTGCACATAAGTTGACCTGGGAGATCTGAAAAATCTCCACTTTTAACCCACCAGGCGGCAGGGACCGGGACTCGAACACACGACCTTCCGATTAGGAGGCCGGCATCTTACCACCATGCCACTGCGCCCGTCTTGTGCCATATCAAGCACTGGTGTGTGTACTTGTTTTTGATCATTGATTTGTATCTCCCAGCTTGCTTCTGACCAAGTCCAAGCTAGAGGAGGTGTTGCTTGGACCAGAAGAAGCCCTCACCAGCTGTCGGCGGATGATGAAACTGTGGAAAGACATCCACGAGATTGAGGATGATGTGTGAGTGGGTATATAGCATGTCAGTACTGTTGTAGTGTATTAGAACAAAGAGGCTTGCTTTGTCAGGTTTAGTTTTTAATTACCTGTTTTTTGCTCTGGATGTTTTATTTTAAAAAACCTTTCGTATATCTGAAATGATCTGTCAAATTATTACATGTATTATTTTTTGGATATGCGAAAGTGCAGGCTTTAAGTTTGACCTTTCATTTGACCTGGAGTGTTTAATGTAAAAGGTTCTCTTTGATCTTGTAGTTATTAGTGTGTGCAAAAAGGTTCTACTTGGAATGATGAAAGTGGTACACTTGCCTGCAAGCAGATACTATTTGATTACTTCCCTTTACTCATGGTAAAAATCAGTGGAGAAAACACGTCTACTTTCTTCCCACTAAAGTGCAAGAGTTAATGTTGGTTTAAACAGTGTTTAATTCAACAATTCATAGATATAATAGATAATGAGCATGGTTAGAATCAACAACAAGCTACGTTATAAGCTTGTATAAGCTTATAGTGTTTATGTTAAGAGTTAATGTTTATTTCCATGAATTGTGCTTTATTATCAGCAGAGAAGCTTTCTGTTTAAGAACCTGTATGCCTCTGCTTAACTGCCGTCTTATCAAAAAGTGTAGTAAAGTTTGTCACAACAGGGATTCTGACGGGCGATCAAGAGCGGTGGACAGGAACACCTTTGACAAACGCAGTCTGGCACAGCTGACTATGAACGAGTTCAGCGATAGAGGGTCAGGTAAGTCGGTAAGGGCTGGTTGCAGTTTTACTTGAGTTTTTAAAATGTAATAATTGTCAATCATACAAATGCAGATTCAGATTTTTATTTTATTTGACTTTTTTTGTTGTCTTTCCTGTTGTGTACATGTATTCCCCTCCTTTTGGATAATTCCACTTGTCCACCTTTCAAAATAGCTGGCAGAGGAGTGTATTGAACTGCTTCTTTGATGGACTTGGCAAATCATGCAGGTTCTTGTAATTGAAGATGTTAATTTTATTGACTTTATTAAATTGTTGATGTTCTCATAATATTGATGATGTTGATGCTGATGAGCGTGCAAAGATAGCTTGCACTCAATACCTAAGTAATAGGATAAAAAAGAAGTCTTCTTGCCAGATTGTTCATCTGTGAGGTAGAATAAATTGAAATCATATTTTTCCACCACAGGTTCCATACGGGCGGAGTCAGTGGCAGCGTCAAGAATGGAGCGAGCGTTATCAGAAGTTGCATCGTCTCTGAACAGTTCCTACATGCCGCGCGCTGGTTCACAGCAGTCCTGGTTACTTCAGGCGCAAATCTGGCTACAGCTAGGTACTTGTGTTCCATGCATGCAGACAAATATGCGTTCCTAAATCACACATTCATTCATCTTTAGCAAAAATTCCTCACATTTGGTATTAAAAGTCTTTTCCTTGTGAAATCTACTGAGTTTTTTTTTCTTCTTAACTGCTGTTGGTGTGTGCAACTTCGTAGTGTATTTCAGGACAGGTATTGTGTATATGTGGAATTAGAAGCAATATTCTGTGGTAGTTGTGCAGAAACAAGAAATTCCTCCGAGGTAGGAAAAACACCCCTGTCCTTACCATTCTCACTGCCACCAACTGAGAAGGTTATTTCCCTTTGACCATTAATATGTCCCTCTATAAGTCCTTGTAGAATCTTAATCCACCAATAACTCCCTAACCGTGTGTTTGACTGGTCCCAATTTTTGTAAGGACCGTCTCAGGAATGTATAGAACCTGTTCACCAAGTTTGGTGACGATCGGTCCGTTCATTCTTGAGATCTATATGCGAACACAAACACACAAACAAACAAACAAACAAACACATTGACCGAATCCTATACACACCCCTATACCGGGGGTGTAAATACTTAAATGCGATACAAGGTACAGTCTTCGTTGCATGGTGTGTCTTGTAAATGAGACCGTTTTCATTGTGTTTCATTTCCAGCGGAACTGTACCTAGTGTTGAACAAGGTGTCAGAGGCACAGGCTTGTGTTGTGGAGACCAGTTCCATGTTCCCCTTGTCACATCAAGTCTACTTCATGGTGAGCTTTCAAGTCTCATTATATTATGTTATACTCTTACTTTCTGCCTATGTCTTAATCCCAAGCGCAAGACAAATTCTTCTATGTGAAAATTGAAGCCAATAAAATTTGAGTTGAGTTGAGTTGAGTTGAGTTGAGTATTGTTATGCCTTCTGTATTTTCCTCATGTCAGGATGCTTGCTAGATTGGTAGTCAGCTTTTTTGTTTGTTCCCTTTTCTAACCAAAGACTATGAAAGTATTGCTCTCTGTTTCTGAACAAATTATCCATAATGATTTTTGTTGCGTTGTTGGCTCTTTCTCATTAAGGCTTTTTGTTCATGTTCTGAGAATTAATATAACTCAATTTCTCAAACATGTTTTTAAGTGTGTGCTGTGTGTGATTTCAGAAAGGGCGAGTGTTAGAACACAAGAAAATGTACCTGGAGGCCAGAATCTGTTACGAGAATGCCATTGCCATCAACCCTGGACACACAAAGAGTCTGCATCACCTGGTAAGGGAAGGTAGAAGTTAACACTGGTGATTCTTCTTTCACTAGTTTTTGTCCATGCAGAACTTAAGCATTAATCTTTGCATGCAGGGTCTGTGTAAATACCGTCAAACCTGTCCATTACGACCCCCCCAAGGGATCGATTAAAAGTTGTTGTGACAGACAGGTGGTCGCTATGGGAAGATGAATTCTTCTTCTTCTTCTTCTTCTTCTGCGTTCGTGGGCTGAAACTCCCACGTACATTCGTGGTTTTTTTGCACGAGTGGACTTTTACGTGTATGACCGTTTTTTACCCCGCCATTTAGGCAGCCATACGCCGTTTTCGGAGGAAGCATGCTGGGTATTTTCGTGTTTCTATAACCCACCGAACTCTGGCATGGATTACAGGATCTTTTTCGTGCGCACTTGGTCTTGTGCTTGCGTGTACACATGGGGGAGTTCGGACACCGAGGAGAGTCTGCACACAAAGTTGACTCTGAGAAATAAATCTCTCGCCGAACGTGGGGACGAACTCACGCTGACAGCGGCCAACTGGATACAAATCCAGCGCGCTACCGACTGAGCTACATCCCCGCCCTGGAAGATGAATTATATAGGAAAAGAACTCGTCGGGGATCTTTTGGGATGGTCGTTGACGGCAGGGTGCCGCTTTGGAGAGGTGGTCGCAAGGGCAGGTTCGACTGTAGTTTGGAGTTTGAATAACAGAATCAGACTTTCTAAGCAAATTACTTAAATGAAATTCTTTCTTTTCTTTCTTTATTTGGTGTTTAACGTCGTTTTCAACCACGAAGGTTATATCGCGACGGGGGAAGGGGGGAGATGGGATAGAGCCACTTGTCAATTGTTTCTTGTTCACAAAAGCACTAATCAAAATTTTGCTCCAGGGGCCCGCAACGCAGCACAACACATTACCTTACTGGGAGAATGCAAGTCTCCAGCACAAAGGACCTAACACCCCTTACATACTGCTTGACTAAAATCTTTACAAAAATTGACTATATTTTATACAAGAAACACTTAACAAGGGTAAAAGGAGAAACAGAATCCGTTAGTCGCCTCTTACGACATGCTGGGGAGCATCGGGTAAATTCTTTCTCGTCCCAACCAATATGGGACTCCCCCTAACCCGCGGGGGGTCTTAAATGAAATAAACATACAAGTCGCGTAAGGCGAAAATACAACATTTAGTCAAGCTGTCAAACTCACAGAATGAAACTGAACGCAATGCAATTTTTCAGCAAGACCGTATACTCGTAGCATCGTCAGTCCACCGCTCATGGCAAAGGCAGTGAAATTGACAAGAAGAGCGGGGTAGTAGTTGCGCTGAGAAGGATAGCACGCTTTTCTGTACCTCTCTTCGTTTTAACTTTCTGAGCGTGTTTTTAATCCAAACATATCATATCTATATGTTTTTGGAATCAGGAACCGACAAGGAATAAGATGAAAGTGTTTTTAAATTGATTTCGATTTAATTTTGATCATAATTTTGATCATAATTTTTATATTTTTAATTTTCAGAGCTTGTTTTTAATCCAAATATAACATATTTATATGTTTTTGGAATCAGAAAATGATGAAAAATAAGATGAACGTAAATTTGGATCGTTTTATAAATTTTTTTTTTTTTACAATTTTCAGATTTTTAATGACCAAAGTCATTAATTAATTTTTAAGCCACCAAGCTGAAATGCAATACCGAAGTCCGGCCTTCGTCGAAGATTGCTTGGCCAAAATTTCAATCAATTTGATTGAAAAATGAGGGTGTGACAGTGCCGCCTCAACTTTTACAAAAAGCCGGATATGACATCATCAAAGACATTTATACAAAAAATGAAAAAAAACGTCTGGGAATATCATGCCCAGGAACTCTCATGTCAAATTTCATAAAGATCGGTCCAGTAGTTTACTCTGAATCGCTCTACACACACGCACGCACACACACACAGACACACATACACCACGACCCTCGTCTCGATTCCCCCTCTATGTTAAAACATTTAGTCAAAACTTGACTAAATGTAATAAAAACATAGGCTCCTCATAACGCAAGACTCCCAACCCTACCCACATGCACGCAGGCACACTTACTCATACCTAAATTATAGCTAGAATTTGGGTGTGTTTATTTTTGGTGTTTTTTTGCATTTCTATTTGTTTCTTAGCCCCCCAGGACATCCCTAACCCTGCCTCTGCTCTTTATGCTTCACCCCTTTTTTTTAAGATGAGGTCTCAATAATCAAGACATTTTTGTGATCCTATTTTAGGGGGTTGTACTACACAACTTAGGAGATGACAAACTAGCGGAGAAGATTCTTCGTGATGCTATCAACGCTGACCCTACCTCTCATGCATCATGGTGAGTTTTCAGTTATCTTGAAATTGTGAGTCTTTCAGTGCTTATAAATGCCAACAGTTAATGCTGGCTAAAACACTCAACTGAGCCAATGAGAAGATAAGAAGATGGCTGTAATGAGAAATTTGCTCACTAATGCCATCAATATGGTGATAACGATTCATGATAAAAGAAGTGATGAAATACACATTTGTTGTTTTTACTCTTTTTAGAGGCAGCTGCACTTTGTTATGAGGAGACAGGCAGTTTGTCTTCAGGAGACATTGAATATGGATATGATCTTGTTGAAGGCTGAGTATAGAATGTAAAGCGTATTCACTGAAGTCAGTCTGCATTATAGGTGAAAAGGCACTAAATCCAGGCTTGTTGCTGAAGATGACTGGAATAAAATCTATGCTTTCTGTGTTGATATGATTGATCAGATAACATTTCTGGATATTTAAAACCTTCAAGATTAGTAACATTAACCATTAATCGTGTCTACAATTGCAGTAATGATGATTCACAATGTGCAGTTGCAATGCTTAACACAGTAAACATGTCGTTTCAGGTACGCACTGGGTACAGTACTGCACTCTCTAGGACAATCATCCGCCTCCAGTGACTGCCAGTTAACCGCCGCCGGTCTGGAGGCCAGCAGTCCAATCGTCCCTTTCACAGTCCTCCCTCGACTCATGCAGTGACCCCCACCGACCATGCAGTGACCACAAGACATATTGAACATCATCTTAGTGCTGCTGACCAGAAAGCCAAACTTCCTTTAGTTTGCTCAGTGTTATTTGCATGGGTGGGATTCTTCCGGTATATTCCGGAAATCCGGATTCGTAATGTCTGTGGTGATCTTTTTTGTGTTGTTAATTATACAAATCCTTCAGCGTCTGGGGTTACTGTCTGGTCCAAACTTTGTTTTGTTTTGCTCTCTTTTTCTGAACAAATCATCCATGATGATATTTATTTTTAAAAATGTTTCTTTCTCATTAAGGTTTGTTGGTGGGTTTTTTAAAAAAATTTTTTTTACTCATATCTGCACTGCATATATTATTCTTTGATTTTAGAATTCGCATGCACTGGCATTCCTTTTCACTGGGCATATCGCAAATACTCATATTGTGACATGGTTAAAATAGGACACAGACGAAAGTGTTATGCTTAATCAGCATGCGATGATCATTACTGGATGTGCCTGCTAGTAGAACAGACCTGTACTTTTTTCACTCAGTCTGATAATGGTATTGTAAGTGCCTGCCTACTCTCTTGTACGTCGGGCATTGGATTTTTTGTAAACTTGGATTTGAAAAGTTGTTCTCAGCAATTGTCCTGTTGGTTTTAGCTAAGTCAGTTTGTTTTGTTTTATGTATTTTGATCAGTTAATGCACCCAGCCGTTCATAGACCCCCCGCGGGCTAGGGGGAGTCCCATATTGGTTGGGACGAGAAAGAATTTACCCGATGCTCCCCAGCATGTCGTAAGAGGCGACTACCGGATTCTGTTTCTCCTTTTACCCTTGTTAAGTGTTTCTTGTATAGAATATAGTCAATTTTTGTAAAGATTTTAGTCAAGCAGTATGTAAGAAATGTTAAGTCCTTTGTACTGGAAACATTGCATTCTCCCAGAAAGGTCATATATTGTACTACGTTGCAAGCCCCTGGAGCACATTTTTGATTAGTGCTTTTGTGAACAAGAAACAATTGACAAGTGGCTCTATCCCATCTTCCCCCTTTCCCCAACACGATATAACCCTTCCTGGTTGAAAACAACGTTAAACACCAAATAAAGAAAGAAAGAAAGAAAGCCGTTCATAGAAAATGTGAATCCCACATGATAACCTTCCCCTGCTCTTACCTCCCAGTGACCTGTGAGGATATGGAGACATGCGCTTTAACAGATACAAATTTATATCACTGTAAATATGAACTTTGTTTTATGTGTTTTTGGCTCACGAAGTGTAGCCTATGCGATCGTAACTTTGTCTGTCTGTGCGTGCGTGCGTATGTGCGTATGTGCGTGCGTGCGTGTGTATGTCTGTGGTAGAAACTTTAACATTTCGTCATTTGAAGACGTCACGTATGGCGTAAGAGGGTTAGACGTCACGCGAAGGAATGTCTCGGTCATTGTTATTTTGAGCGGGCCGAGACTATTTGGCAGTCGTGTCTGTAAGTAGGCTACATGCAGACAGACAGATCTAGATCTAGTGTCTCTCTTTCTTGCACAGTGTCACCAATGCTTACTGTGTGTGTGTGTGTGTGTATGTGTGACGGAGTGATTGAGTTTGTGTTACTGTTTGTCGATTTCTTACGTGAGCCTTGAAGGCTTCGCCTCTTGTTTTTATTGTTAAAAAGGGAGACGTTTTTATCTGTGATCTTGGAGGCGCCACAAAGTCATTTGCGGTAATGAAGACTAAACTGTACTAGTCTTTTTTTGTCTGTTAGTTAGTTAGTTAGCTGTTGCTTTTCGGGTCCAGCGGACCATAATAGGCCAAATCAGGACCCCTTTTTTGTCTGTGTTTCGCATAATGTAATGTAATGGTGCACTAGCTGCTTACTATGCATCGTGAGTCACTTGGAACTAAGTATGAGTATGTGAATAGTTTTGTTTGTCGCTTGGTTTAGTTGCTGTATGGCTGTACAGCGTTGCCTCTGACAAAAGGACATGCTTGGGACCAGCCAAAAGTATCCCTACATTGGAGATGTAGTTTAGTCAAGTTTATAGAGGGAGGGACAACAGGGGCTGTGTGCATGAGAAAGCGCCTTTCTGGTTGGTAACCAAGCTCTACTGACTAGGTCGGATTGATCAAAATCTCGGTAACAGTCTCAGGTCTTCAAAAAACCCACAAATACATGCATGTGAACAAATAAAAGAAAGAAAGAATTAATAAATAAAAAAATAAAAATAAAGAAAGGTAGTGCTCATTTTCCCGAAGAAGAAAGCAACCTGAAATTCATTCAGGGAAACCTCACAGGATGATAAGGAATTCCCTTGCCTTAGATTCCACGTGATTCATTACTTTTCCATGATCAGTCACACCAATTTTTGCAAACCATGTGCAATATTGTTGATGGGACATTTTTGTTTCCATACCAATGAGTATTTCAACTCGCATGCAATTCAATTCTCAGATGGCAGCAGAGACTTGTTTTGATAGCAGTTACCGGAACAGAGATCACAAAGAAACTGTTCAAAGCAGATGCTTGTAAGGCATAATATTTTCCTAAACGCGAAATATTCCGCACATGATTAAAAAATCCATTGGCATTCATCATGCTTGGATGGATACAGTTGTGACCGATCATATGTCCCTCCCGCAGTGGGGCACTGCGGTTATGAAATTAAAAGCCCCTCCTGTTTTTGGAACCGCAGGAGCTTTCTAGTTTGCTGTTAGGTAGATTTTTGGTTCCTCTTTCCTGTCATGCTCTCTTTTTCTTCATGAATTCTTTTCTTTTTTCTGCCTTCTTGCTCATTCACCTGTATTTTTTCCAAAAATCTCTTCTCTTGCCGCTTGTCTCGCGATTCATGTATAGTTTAATCTGTTAGTGTTCTGATGTAAGTCCAGCAGTAGATAGGTTAAGCCTATTTTAACATACTGGAAACTGGTAATCTTCCAGTAGGTATTAATTTAGTTTTACTAAAGCCTGCTGGGACACAAGTAATGGGTTAGTGCATTTGTAAACAGGAATCGCTTGACAAGTGGCCCCCTTCATCCCCCCCTTCCTCGTCCTGATATGGCTCTGCGTAGTCGGCTGGACGTTAAGCAACAAACAAACAAACAAACGATCATATGTCCCCCTTTTTGTGCGTGTTTGTTTCTGTATGCACTGAGCTTGCTGTGGTTAAGATTGTTTAATTACAGCTGTTGTTCGTTTTTTTGTTATGTTTATTAATTGCTGTAATTTTATGTATTAACTAGTTGCTCTTGTTGACTTATTAAGAGCATGTAAGAGAGTTGGATGCTTACTTTAAGATATCACACTTATGCTTGTAATGTATTGGGTTCGTTAATTTAGCCTTCCATAGTTTCTATTGCTTTTCTGTGCATAACTTTGGGTTGAGTTGCTATAAATGTTTTCTGTCTAATCATGTAACTGCAGATTTTAGACTTTAACACAGTGTTTGGTGTATTCAAATTTGTTACGAGACTCAAAGAGAAGACCACCTTGCCAAGTAGGAAGGCTCCTTTTCTCTCAATGTATCTCCCCCCCCCCCCCCCCCTTTCTTTCTCTCTTTCACTCTCTGTTTGTTCTATGTATTTCTCTTCCCCTTTTAGCCCCCTCCCTATTTAATGTTTTATAGTTCTCATTTATTTAGTTACTAAAATTGGCCTTGATGTGAGCACATTGCACGTATCTTTATTGAAGCAATTCCTACTCTTTGCAGAACGAGTATCAGACTGAAACTGCATATGCAATCTTTACATGTGATTTTATTTATTTAGCGCAATACTTGTATGCTACTGTGTACAAGGCTGTAATTTTGTTGATGTCTCATGCATTCCCTGCACTATGTTTTTTTTATCATGATGTACAAGTCTGGGCTTTATCATTTTGGGTGCATCTTGCTGGAATGTACAGGGTGGTGCCATAAGTATTGCGTATCCGAAGAGGTACATTTGAATCACTTAAACAAAAAATCATTACGGTATATATTACTTCAGGCTTTCAAACTTTTGTTATTGATTGTGTATTGTTTTCTCCTTATAACAGACTATAGTCTGCAAGAAAGTGACGCATACATAGTCCTTGGTTTCCCACAGACATTTTGCTGTCTGTGATTAAGATTAATTAGCATTTATCATCTGTACAGTAAGTTGTTTCTGATCAACTGTCAGCGTTTTACTTTTCTTGGCCTTTTTTGTTAATCCACAAGCACACATCGAAAAGAACTGAGTGATGACAGTTATGAACATCTGGGAGAAAAAGATAATATCACGTAATGTCACCATGTTAAATTTAGTCAAGCTCTGTTGTTTAGTTCCTATGAAGCAACATTTTAGTTGGACATTTGACGGGCGAAGTGGCGCAGTGGTAAGATGTCGGCCTCCACCGGCCCCCGTGGCGCAGTGGTTAGCGCATCGGGCTGCGGGCCGGGAGGTCGTGGGTTCGAATCCCATCAGGGTCCTGTGGGTTTTTCGGGCTACGGTCGGCTCCTACCCAGAGTGGAAGTGCTATGCAGGGTTCGTACAGAGTCCTTGAACCCTGGAAAACTCCTTGAAAATTGGAAAACCTTTTCCAGGCCTTGAAAAGTGCTTGAAAATAGAGATTTGTTAAATAGTCATTGAAAAGTACTTGATTTTTCCAAATTGTTGCCTATACATTTCGTCAGCAGCTTGTCTTATTTAAAAAAAAAATGCAACCCCCTTTTTTTTCATCAAATACAGTACACACATTTTGGGAGAATAAAAGATCGAGTGAAAACGAAAACAGACGAACTAACTATTACTAGTCACCCGTAGTTGCTTCCCTTCCCGGAAGTTGGCAAGGAAAACAACTACGGAATGACTAATAGTTTGCAGACGCGGAGAAAATTTGGGGAAAATCATGTCCTTGAAAAGCATTTATTTGGTCCTGGAAATGTCCTTGAAAACTCATTGAATTGTATCAGCTCTGCCCTGCAGGAACCCTGGCTATGGTTCCTATGGGAAGGCTGGGATCACACAGCCGAGTGTCATTCACTTTACGAATGCGACTTTGAGGGTGCTCAGGTTCTGTATACCTGACCAACACCGCAGGTGCGGCAGTTCTCGGGCCTGGTTGACGCCAGGATATATTATGACAGTAAGCGTAGAGTGCTGCCCTGTCACGTAGTCTCAAACCAAATTGGAAATCCAAAGCATCATTATAATCATCCTCATCTCATTAATCATCCGAAATATAAATTGTCCTTGCTCTTGTGGCCCTTCATGCCCGGAGCTCTCATGGTGACCTTGGTCTCAGTGTTCCTGTTCCTTCCTTCCCTGAAAATGGAATGTAGTTCTGCTGTAATGATGCAGTCTTCAACGTGTAATGTTCTGACGGAGGGACGTAGTGGCGGTCTAGCAGTTCTCTGGAGGTGACGCTCACTCAGTCTGGCTGCGCAACTGAACAGTCAATGTCGTTAGTAGGGGGCATAGTAGGTAGTGGGCTGCGTCCGTTAGCTCGGGACAGACCCACTACTGAACACCGTCGAAGTGACTCAGCAGAAGTGCAGTGTCATCTTCCGAGGGTAGCCTACCGCAGCGACCCGACATCCCCCCCCCTTGAGTGTCTGTAAAATCGACAAGTCTGGCAGCGGAACGAAATTCAGAGGTGGTTGGAGCAGCGAGTGCAGGGACGGGGCGGTGTGAGAGCATAACGGGACAAGGGAACAAGTGTAAAGAAGAAGAAAAAAAAAAAAAAAAGACTCAACTCAACTCAACTCAACTCAAATTTTATTGGCTTCAATTTTCATAGAAGAATTTGTCTTGCGCTTGGGAGAAAATAAGAGTATAACATATAAAAACAGCATTCATATCACATTTCATGTATCACACACAGTAATCACTAGTATAAGCCTACAATTATCACATTTGTACCTGTATCATACATGCAAATAAATAGTATCACATTTCCACGTATCACACACAATATATACATTACATAACATACAGCAAGCTTCCATCTCCCGCGCCCCCCCCCCCCCCCCCTCCCACACATACATATCCTCGCACGTGCGTCGACTCCATACAAATGACATCATCAGTCCATTAACTAAAATGCACAATGACTAGTAGTGGGTACATGATACTTAATACGTGCTCAACTAGACCTGCTAACTAAAATAATAACAGAAACAAAAACAAGGACTGGGCACAACATTTACACGTGTGTGACCTACTTACATCAAGTGCCTGTGATCTATAAATAACAATGATTGCGTTTAAAGTAAAACATGAATAATGCCGATGTTTGCTAACAATGAATACATAATAACTAAGATAAGAATGTATGTGCTTTCATAATATGATTATTTTATAAAACACAGTGGGGAAATTTGGAAAATAATTTTTATACGAAACTGCGCACATCGAGTCGAGCTCTGTGGCGTGTGTGTTCGGAGGCAGGAGACACACATGGCTGTGGATATTAATGTTCGGTGGATTAAAAAGGATACCCCGACTTCGGCAGGGCAGAAGGAGGTACAAGACGGTGTGCTGTATTGCTGTGTGTGAGTGTGCTGTGCAGACCTTCTGTGTTATGTGCATGTTCTATTCTAGTCTGTCCGTAGGCTTCATCTGAGGGCCTATTGTGTACAAGGGGAGGTCACTTCCGCCTTATAAACAAACACATGTGGAGACCCACAGAAATACCATAGCATCGTAATGAAAGAGGGCAAAAATACTGATAACAGTCTAGGACATTATTTCTAGGACTGACTAAGCAATGGAACAACATCATGATCTTCATAAGCAAATGATAGTGAGAACAAAACAGAATTCTTACTCTTCTGACTGCTCCCAGTGATTGACATTCAAAACAAACTGTTCTATTCTAAATAGTTGTAAAAAAACTTCATAAGAATAATATTAAACATACATACTTGATTTGTTTAAACATAATTCTAGTGTAAAAGTATACTTTATAAGTTGTGGAGATAATTTTAAAACATGAAGATAAAAAACACAGCAATAACATGACAACATTAGAGTACAATGCATTCCTAGCTAGCTCTGAGGAAAACTCCATTGTACATTTTTCAGTTTCACATGCATGCACTAAGTGGTATCATTGAGAACTGAGATGGCGGATGGAATAAACGACTTCCGCATGCGAGAGGTTCTACACTTTGCAGCTCTGTATCTACGCCTAGATGGCATGAGTGCAAACTGATCATGCAGGGGGTGCGATTCATCTTCAACGACCTTTCGTGCTTTTGTGGCTGTTCTCTTATGCACCAGTTCATCCAAGCTTGGGAACTGAACCCCAACCACCTTTTCTGCCTGTCTGATCACTCTTGCCAGATGGCTCTTGTCCTCTACAGTAGCCCCATAGTACCATACCATGAGGTTGAAGGTCAAAACACTTTCAATGCTGGCTCTGTAGAACATTGCCAGTATTTCAGGGCAGACCTTGAACTGCTTGAGTTTCCTCAGAAAGTACAGTCTTGAATTGCACTTGCTAACTACCTTGGCTATGTGTTTTGACCACGAGAGATCTGAACTGATGATGCAGCCCAAGTATTTGTACTCTTGTACTTGTTCTACCTCTTTCCCCCCTATCACTAGTGGCTCTGTTTCCTTTTCCCCTCTCCTAAAGTCTGTGATCATCTCTTTTGTTTTGCCCACATTGAGGTCTAGGCTGTTCTGGTCACACCACTCTACTAGTTTGTCCACCTCCTGTTTGTACACTGTGTCATCATCATTCTGTATCAGGCCTACCAGAGCTGAGTCATCAGCAAACTTCGAAAGTTTGCCATTGGTGGCTCAACAGTCGTTGGTGTACAGGGTGAAGATTGTCGGAGACAAACAGCAGCCTTGTGGACTCCCTGTACTGATGTCGGCCTCCTAATCTGAGAGCATAGTCAGCTTCACTCCGCTTTCGTTGGGTAAGCATGCTGGGTATTTTCGTGTTTCAATAACCCACCGAACTCCGACATGGATTACTGGCAGCCTGGTGGGTTAAGGGGTGGAGATTTTTTCGATCTCCCAGGTCAATTTATGTGCAGACCTGCTAGTGACTTGACCCCCTTCGTGTGTACACGCAAGCACAAGTGCACACGGAAAAGATCCTGTAATCCATGTCAGAGTTTGGGGGGTTATGGAAACACAAAATTACCCAGCATGCCTACCCAACGAAAGCGGAGTGAAGCTGACTATGCTCTCAGAGTATAGTGTGGGGAACCCAAATGGGCAAACAAGCTCACACGTCACTAGAATTCCTGGAACGCTGAAGAAGAAGAAGTTAGACATTTCAAATTTGATGTTGCACGTTGTTTCTCTCAAGTAAGCAATACTTGGGGCACCCCTCTGTACACCTTAAAAGTTTGATGACATGAACACTATTGAATTGTTATGTTAGATAAACATGCCATAGTCATACGTTCCAATGAAAAAGATGTACATTCACTTTGTATGAAGTTCTTTCACAATAATGATATAATGGCTTATAAAGTATGTTTGCTGTGAAAATGTGAAAATACGAGTTTCAGTGGTTGACCGATACTAATAGAATAAATGAATTTTAAACATGAGCTGTGTGTGTATGATTTGTGTGTGTGTGTGTGTGTGTGTGTGTGTGTGTGTGTGTGTGTGTGTGTGTGTGCATTGCGATTAGACTGCCACACTTGTATGCTTCCCAAACTTTTCTTTCACCTTCAGATGACTATAGATAGTTGTGCACTATGTGCTGTGAAACTTTCTTAGAGGGTCGTATAGATAGCCAATGGACAGTCAACATTGCAACTCAACCATCCTGATCTTACTTTTGAAATTCTGCTTTTTTCTTTTGGTTAAATCCAGGTATTAACAATGCAAATGCTTTTATTTTTTATTTTTAACCAAGGATCCTTTTTTTGCATTAAGTTTTTTGGTTTTCAGGGTCAATTTACACACCAAAGATTAATCAATGCAATATATTGAGCATTAAATAAAAGTCCATTGCCACAGAACAGTGTCTGCGTTTGGCTGTGATAAAACATTTAAAGCTGTGCAGCATATCTAGCCTCTCGCCTCATTAGCCACCACCACACGTGAGTCATTCAGTGCAAACCTGGATTTAAAGTTGTTTAGAAAACGAAAGTTGCCAATACATTAAAACTTATCTCTGACATTCCGCTATCATGTCTGTGCAGACCAGGGCAACTTTATTCCATTTCTTTAGTTTTTTAGTTAGTTTTTTAGTTTTTTGCTTTTTGTTTCTGTTCTTTCAGTGTGTCTTCGTGATCTTTTATTACCCTGCTCCCCCATGCAAGCCCCCCCCCCCCCCCCCCCCCTACCTTTCTCCCTTGACCCTCTCAGCCGTTCACTGGCAACACAAGCGTGCACACACACACACACTGCACACACCCTCCCCCCCATAATTTTACCTCTACCCTTATCATCTCCAACTCTGCTCTCTCGCCTTGTGTACAAAAGTTGATGGCATAAGTTTGCAATAAGACGAGATGACACTGACGCCCCGTAAACACGTCATAAAGCATCACAATCACCCGCTTCTTCTCTCCCTTGCTTCATTCTCTGCCACCCACAGCTGCAATTTGAGCGCGCTGTGCAACGCTGTACAGATTAGCAGCGCGCTTTTCCTTGCCAGCAGCGCGCTGATTGTAACGATTACCCCCCTTGGTTGAACAAGCGGAGGGAGGTGTTATCGCCCTTGCGCGCTATCATTTAAACACATCGTTGGCTCCCCTACTTTGCTTCTTCGACGCCCTTCTTCTATTTGTTGCTTGCAGACTGCTCTCAGGAACTCCCCATCGCACCTCCCCCCCCCCCCCCCGCTATACTATCCCCACCCCACCCCACCCCACCCCACCCCACCCGCGCCACACCCGTTCGCCTCCCTCCCTCTCTGGCTCCACCCATACACTCAAGATTTCATCTTCTCGGTTTTTTTCCCCAGGTCTGCACGTAGGCACCCATGAAGAGAGTGATAGGTAATGTTCGTTTAATGTGTATCCATGTCTTTCTTTTTTTCCTTTTTACATAATACAATGAATAATAGTAAATGTTTTAAAAATAAATGAATAAATTATCCAATAAAAG
>NC_090261.1:50758545-50866045 GCF_037325665.1 Littorina saxatilis | reverse complement strand
TTGTCTTTGAACATTTAATTTCAATTTTGAGTTGAGAACAATAAAGAAGACATGTTCAATGTATGAAACGTATTACTTGTTGAGTTTGTATTCATTGGGCGGGGGTATAAATATCAATTTCACTTAAGATTTAGTATCATTGTATCAAAATATTGTTCCATATACATACAGACATACACACAGACAAATGGACAAAGTGAATCCAGTATATATACCCCCCTCCAACTTCGTTGGGCAGGGGTATTCATATTGTTCTATATCTGACAACATTTCACGGGTGAAGCAAGTTTACCTTTAGTAGAGTTTCAGAACAATCATGTAATAGTCAAAAAAAGGGAGTGGAGAGACGTATCAACTCAAACACACACAAACACGCATTATGAAGCAGTCTCGGACACAGAAAAAAAAACCCACCACAAAACCCACGAAGACACAAAGTATACATATTGCTCCATATCTGACAACATTTCACGGGTGAAGCAAGTTTACCTTTAGTAGAGTTTCAGAACAATCATGTAAATTAGTAAGCTTTCAGAACAATCACGTATGAGGGCTTACATGATTACGATGAAATAAATAGTAGACTTTCAGAACAATCATGTAATAGTCACTTTTCAGAACAATCACGCGTAACACACATGTACCCAGCAGGAGGGGGGTGATTCGGGTCAGAAGTGGGGTAAGCACTTTGGTCTTCAGTCTTTGGGTTATAGCTTTCAGTGGAGAAGATGCCAACATGAAATTGCATTGTATTCTCAGGAATTTGAGGATTTCTTTTATCTCTCTTTTTCTGACACCGTTGATTTAACGTCATTTTTACAGGACATCTTTTTTCTTTCAGTTATAAGTTGTAGTAGTTTGACCTTATTGTTTTAGGACAAGTAGCAAAGACTCACTCAGTCCGTCAGTGTGCCTGAGTGTGTGTGATGGGGGGGGGGGGGGGGGGGGGGGGGGGCCACCTGCAATGTAGGACAGGTTTGCACTGGCCCAAGGGTGTCCGTTCATAAGAGGGACTGCTGTAACAGCAAAACTAGTGTGAAACATAAGTAATCAATTTATCCACTTGATTATATTCACAACAGGGACCTATCACTCTTCTTTGCATGTTTTTATGCCTACGGATTTTCAAATGCTCTGCAACACATGTAACCCAAATTCAACATGTGCCGGCCGTACAATACCGCTTCTTTTGTGAAAACATTTCTTCGGCCATGTTGATTTTAATCAACCAATTTTCTTGTATGTATGTGGTTTCTGGGTGTTTAATTCTGCATGTATCAAGCGAAGACTAATGACATCATTTTAGTGTTCGACCAGTCTTTTTCGGCCACTCTACCTCAAAGTAATTATTAAACAAATATTGTCCGACACAAGACATAGATTCTAGTAAAAAAAAAAATCGAATTTGACACATTTGCTCAGTCTCTCATTTTATATTGCCTTATCAAACGATGATTTGATACCCGCTCCCTTTCCGGCTCCCAACTACCACCCCCCCCCCCCCCCCCCCCCCCGGCCCAGCCACCCCCCAACGCCAGTCTCGCCCTCTACATACCCCGCGTTCATCGAAATGAGGTTTGTAAATCACTGTAACTGAGATATGGAGGGTTTAAAATGGTTTCGGACAGACAAACAAACAAACAGGCAAACGGTCGAACGAACGAGTCTTGTCACAGTGTGAAGGGCAGTATGTCAGTGTGTGTGCCTGCGTGTCACAGTGTGAAGGGCAGTATGTCAGTGTGTGTGCCTGCGTGTCACAGTGTGAAGGGCAGTATGTCAGTGTGTGTGCCTGCGTGTCAAGTGTGTGCATGCATGCCGCTTTTACTTGCGTCAGTTACAGAGTGTCGCTCTGCGTTCGTCCGTAAGTACGTTTTCGTAGTCTATACGTGCGTGCCAGTGTGTGTTCAACCGAGATGTCAGCCTTTTTTCGTCTACCGCACAATCGGATGCCAAAGTCGGCTCCCACGAGCTCAAGGGAGATAACAGCGAAAGTTTATGTGAGCTCCATTAGCGACTGTGATGCAGGGGAAAGCACTCGTGCCATCAGTGGCTCTTGCGGTTTAAATGATGGTGAGTTCGGTACAGTGTCTTCCTTCACGCAATGTTAATGAGTTCTAATGCATGAAATCACGCCACTAAGCTAAGTCTTATTCAGCATTTCTCTTGAGAAATACACTTTCTGGAAATCGGAACTGACACTCGCAGTCAACTGGGCCGAAATGTTCTGACAAAGACGTAGGTTGGCACATAGCGGCACGCGGCCGGGGTGGATGGGAGAGATGATACAAGTGACACACAGGGAAAGAACGGATACAGCCGACCCATTGAGACACATAGGCAGAGACACATGGACAGGGTGAGAGGGAGGGGGGGGGGGGCAAACCGTCTGCAGACAGACAGACAGGTAGGTAGACAGGCAAAAAGACACATAATTATGCGCTCGCGTGCCGTGTCAGCGAGAAAGAGAAAAAGAAAGAGAACGAGAGAGAGAGAGAGAGAGAGAGAGAGAGAGAGAGAGAGAGAGAGAGAGAGAGAGAAGAGAGACAGAGAGAGAGAGAGAGAGAGAGAGAGAAAGAGAGAGAGAGAGAGAGGGGGAGCGAGAGAGAGAGAGAGAGAGAGGGGAGAGAGAGAGAGAGAGAGACTGAGAGAGAGAGAGAGAGAGCCGGAGAGAGAGAGAGGGAGACGGAGAGACTGAGAGAGAGAGAGACAGAGAGAGACAGAGACAGAGAGAGACAGAGACAGAGAGACGTAGATAGAGACTGAGAGAGCACACACACGGACTCAGACATAGAGACTGACTCAGACAGAGAAAGATCAGAGTCAAACAAAGAATCCTGGATAAAATGAAATCAGTGACACAGGAAACGACACAGAAGACAGACCTTTAGTCTTCCGTTACAATTCATTCATTCAGAATACAAACGAAATCCCGCACAGCAGCACTCACGGATTGTCTGCGGCCTGTCGAATCAGTGTTTCGATAGATGTAAAAGGCAACTACATATATATACACATGTACTTCGCAAGTTCCTGGGTTCAACTTTGTGCAGACGCCATGATAAAGATCATGCCCAAGCTTACTGCCAAAGTCTCAGGACTTGCCATCATCAATCATCTTCTCGTTACCACCATCACTGATGATCCGACTTGGTATCTCGATCCTTAAACGAGATATTCAAACCGATCGAATGACGGAAAGTTGAGAAGACGGCTTTATTTTGCTCGTTCGATAAAAACATATGAGACCCTTCCTCAGCGAATTTCGAATACAGTCATATCCCCATATAGGCCAATTGTTCGCAAGAGGACGTGAATCGTTTACCACAGTGGTACCTGCGATGTAAAGCAACTCCGACGAGAGGACACCTCTCTTGAAAGGACACCTCTCTTGAAAGGACGCTTTATAGTGTTACTGGCTTTTTCTATATTATCTCTACCAAAATATACCTTACATTAATATAATATTGGTTGGGATATGTATAACAGGCCACCTGCACTGTAGGGACACTTGTGGCTGGTACCAAGGGTGTCCTTTCATCGCAGGTACCACTGTTTATACATCAATTTGATATGGCCATTTCTGCGATTTTGGACATTGTTGACTGAAGAAATGCGAGGTCAAAGTTGGACCTTCTTCTTCTTCTTCTTCAGCGTTCCAGAATTTTTCTGGTTACGTGTGAGCTCGTTTGCCCATTTGGGTTCCCCACACTATACTCTGAGAGCATAGTCAGCTCACTCCGCTTTCGTTGAGTAGGCATGCTGGGTATTTTCGTGTTTCCATAACCCACCGAACTCCGACATGGCTTACAGGATCTTTTCCGTGCGCACTTGGTCTTGTGCTTGCGTGTACACACGAAGGGGGTTAAGTCACAAGCAGGTCTGCACATAAGTTGACCTGGGAGATCGGAAAAATCTCCACTCTTAACCCACCAGGCGGCAGCGACCGGGATTCGAACTCACGACCTCCCGATTAGGAGGCCGATGTCTTACCACCATGCCACTGCGCCCGTCGAAAGTTGGACCAAAAGGGAAGCAAACTTGTCTGTGCTCATGCACCGACTCCCATTTCGTCAAGCTGAATTTCTTAAAATTCAAGGGATTATCAGTGATAGCACATTGTAAAAGTTACAAACACAGGAAAAGTAATGGGAAAACTGTCTTGGGGTGCACATAACAATAATTTTGACCACAGTGACTGTTTTTGCAGAAATGGCAACAATTCTATCAAAGGCCCATTGGCCCTAAGAGGACGTTACACTCTGCTAGTCAGTCTGTTCCTTTGCCAGACTCAGAAGCTCTAAATGTCCGCACGGACAGAAGGCGCAGATCAGAAGCATATCGCATAGCGGGGGGTTGAGATAAGGTCGTATCACACACCTCATCCCGCTAACGATTCTTTCTGGTTCTCGCGTGGGGAGGCCATTAGGCTTGTCCACTGGCCTTTAGATTCTCTATCACGTGATGACAAACATAACGTACGCCGCTCATCTTGGGCGGCAAACATCACAGGGATAGGTATAGGTCTGGAAGTAAGTGGTTCGGCGAGGAGCTTCTTCTTGGCTTTAGATCTCGGGTGTGTGTTGTAAGCACCCGAGGAATGAAATGTGGAAATTATCTCTTCTGTCAACTTCAAATAATTCTTGCTGCTCTGGTTTGTGACACCGTTTGCAATTTATGGAAATTTCCTCAGAAAATGATACAGTGATTTCCTCCACGACGGAAGCTAAATGAAAGGAGAACTTGAAACGCCTATAGTTACGTGTAGGAGAAGAAAAACAAACAAACATGTGTCAAAGAGAAACAAAGGAATTCCGTGCCAGGAGAAAATGAGAGAAAAAAGCAAAAAACAAAAAACAAAAAAACTGAAGTTATGCTATACGTAGACCCAATAACGTTTGAAATGGAACGACACCCCCCCCCTCCCCCCCCCCCCCAACAAAAAAAGGGAAAAGCAAACAAACAAAAAGAAGCATAAATGCATGAACAGTTATAGATACATGAATGAATAATTATTTTAAGCAAAAGGGAAAATATGTATGACACTGCACATGATGAAGTACGATACAACTGCAAAACAACAACCCCCACCAACAACAACACTTCCACCCCCCACCAAACAACAACAACAACAACAACAACAACAACAACAACAACAACAACAACAACAACAACAACAACAACAACAACAACAACCCAACAACAGTTAAACAGTCAGATTTATTTTCTAACGAAACAACTGACCATCACAGTTTTTGTTGCATCCATTTCATAGACACCATTATACGGTCGGGTAGATACACCTAAACCAACATTAGTGAGGCTGACTTCCAGGTAACTGAGCGAGAACAGCTCTAGAATGATAATTAATGAGGTCTCTGAATCTGGTAGACGGGTAAGTCAAAGTAAACTCTGATCTTACTCCAAAGAAAAAACACAGCGGGGAGCTCTCGTCGTTGTTCACAGTTCAGGATAAACCCGGATATGGATGCGCGCATGCGCTGACAGCACTTGCAGCGATGACATCACAGGGCAATGCAAGATGGCGACCAATCAGTCGTCTGGTCATTCTTCACGACCCAGGGGGTCATCGTCTTAACATGGCCTGTCTGGCCGCAGTACTGCATTGGACAAATCTTTTAAGCCCCCCCCCCCCCCCCCCACCTCTCCCTTTTTTGGGTAAGAACCTAGCTTTGTTTCAGATTTTCTGTTCCTAACGGATGCACATTTACATCAGTCCACCTTAATTAAGTCTCCCTCCCTTTAAAACCTCAGCCTTAGATATGTTTAGTACTAGCTTATACTTGCAGAACATTACACGACTTTCAGTCTGTGCTGACCTGTTACAGTGCTTTTTTCACGCAACAGTCTGATTATCTGCAACCAATTTATCTCCTTAAAAGTATATAAATGTCACTAGACATAGTATTGAAAGGTGATGCCCAATGTTCAGATGGTATTGAAAAGTAAATGCCGGTTTGAAACTGTGCAAACCTTTATTGGAAAGACTGTCGTCTGAATTGATTATAGTGTGTGGTAATTTTAAACGTTATTCTTTTCTTTTGTGTATTAACACAATTTGAATGTCTCAAAAGTGTATACTATTTTATTGATTTATTCATAATTATGGAGTGGTGGGTATTTCCGTACCTTGTATTTTAAACTTGTGATACTACAGTATGCTGTTTGAAGCATTTTTGTTTGTTTGTTTGTTTGCTTAACGCCCAGCCGACCACGAAGGGCCATATCAGGGCGGTGCTGCTTTGACATTTAACGTGCGCCACACACAAGACAGAAGTCGCAGCACAGGCCGGCTTCATGTCTCACCCAGTCACATTATTCTGATTACACCGGACCAACCAGTGTTTGAAGCATTGCTGTTTTAGCAAAACATTGCAATTACATTAGTACTAGGTGCAAGTTTGAGTTGTGTTTTCACACTAGCTCTCTCACTTATTTCATTGTTGCGATAAGTGTTGTTTATCTTTTCATCAGCGCTAACCTGGTACTTCCGCAATGGGTTTTTTTTGTCTTTTCTTTTGTTTTTTTCCTTTCTTTAATTCATGAGTTGTTGTTTTTTGTTTTGACTATTTGCTTCGTCCGTCATCTCCAGTAAATGTACTATTTCGTGGTGTATATCTTGCTCAATGTGTGCCCTTTATGTCCACAAGGGGAGAATGTGTTGCTGTAAGTTTATTGTTACGTTATTACACCCCCGGTATAGGGGTGTGTATAGGTTTCGGTCGATGTGTTTGTTTGTGTGTTTGTGTGTTTGTGTGTTTGTGTTCGCATATAGATCTCAAGAATGAACGGACCGATCGTCACCAAACTTGGTGAACAGGTTCTATACATTCCTGAGACGGTCCTTACAAAAATTGGGACCAGTCAAACACACGGTTAGGGAGTTATTGGTGGATTAAAATTATACAAGGACTTATAGAGGGACATCTTAATGGTCAAAGGGAAATAACCATTCTCACTCAGTCACTGCCATCAACTGAGAAGGTTATTTCCCTTTGACGGGGGTGTTTTTCCTACCTCGGAGGAATTTCTTGTTTTTGTTAGAATGTAGATGTATTTGATGTTTAAATAGTATGGTTTTTATTCATAGTTAATATGTAAAGCCCGGAGAGCACAGTTCACTGTGGTTTGCGCTCTATAAGCTTTCATTATTATTATTATTATTATTTAAGTTATTGAGACATCCCAGTGCACTAAGGGATTTATAGAGGCAAATCGAGAAAATTCATTATTGAACGAAGCGCATAGCGCTGAGTTCAATAATTATTTTCGAGATTTGCTCTATAAATCCCTTTGTGCACTGGGATTGTTTCAATAACGATATTGTCAGTACCGCCAGAGAAAAAAGAAGATTCAAAACGCACATTTTGCAACGTGCATTTGGATAGGCGTAACTGTGTGGTCAGGTTTGTGTCACTGGATCTACTTTTGTGTGGGCTGTCTCAAGTGTGTCGTGCTTTCGTCACACGCAAACTCTTGTTTTAATTTCTGTTGGTAAATTCCAGTGTAGCGTTAAGCTAAAAAGTGATGATCTTTCATAGAGACCTCATTTAAACTCGGAGAAAGGACTGTGCTCTTCGCGATTCCTTCATCGAGCTTCGACAGATTGACTGTGCAGAGTGTTGCCCCTTGAATTGACTCCGGCCAAGGCCACGGTACGCGGTTAGCAGACTCGGATTTTCAAAGTAAATGTGGTATGTTTCTCGTGTTGTATCTTCACTCATCGGGGAGACTGGTACTATTATATATGAACCGTAAGAATGCTGTGAACCCTACACGTATTATGTCCCCATCGTTTGTTTGTTCACATTTGCCCAACATGTTAATTTGCTGCGAGGTTTATGTCGTCTGCTAGGGCGGCTAGGGCAAGCGAACCACGGCACTGCACTGCAGTCTCATTTCAAAAACAACAATTGCTCGTCTGCACGCATGAGGCAGGCTGGTAATAAGTTTTATACATGGTAAGAACGTTCTTAACCCGACACGTTTTCGATTCCGATTGTTGTTGCCTTGAAATAATAATTCGGAAACCATTCATTTACTGAACTGATGCAGTCGTATTTCAGTGTAATCTAGTCTGCTACGTATCAACTGTGGCACAGGCACATGGAATCTGTCAGAAAAAAACCCACTTCTGCTTTAATTGAGAAGCAGGAAATTTATGGTATTTTGGTATTGTGGAGAATATAAGCTACATGTCATTAATTAATTCTGAGGATGAGAGCACAGTCTCGCTCAGGCAAAGGGCGGAAGAATACGCTCTGTGGAAAAGTTAGCGCACTCCAAGAGTGCGCTAACAGTTTTAGCGCATCGCCATTAGCCAATCAACTGGTTCACATCAGTCATGTGACACCAGTACTTACTGACAATTATTATTATTATTATTATTATTATTATTATTATTATTATTATTATTATTATTATCATACGTGCCCCACCGTAACAATTAAAGTTGTTGTTGTCGCTCTTTTAGCGCTTTTAGCAATTAAAACATCGTTTAAACTAAAGGAAACCCAGAATATCAACACTGACTCGATTGCTGAACGTAAAGTGGCAGCCATGCTGAATCAACAGATAGTGCACATTCCTTCTCCCTCAACGGGGGTAAGTATAGTGACAGTGAGTTTAAGGTGGACCATCTGTTGGCAGCTTGCCTTTTTACATGTAGTCAAGTTTTGACTAAATGTTTTAACATAGACGGGTAATCAAGACGAGGGTCGTGGTGTATGTATGTGTGTGTGTGCGAGTGTGTGTGTGTGTGTGTGTGGGTGTGTGTGTGTGTGTGTGTATATGTGTAGAGCGATTCAGACAAAACTACTGGACCGATCTTCATGAAACTTGAGATGAGAGTTTCTGTGTATGATATCCCCAGACGAGTTTTTCATTTTTTCGATAAATGTCTTTGATTACGTCATATCCGGCTTTTAGTGATTGTTGAGGCGGCACTGTCACGCCGCCCTCACTTTTTTTAACCAAATTGATTGACATTTTGTTCAAGCAATCTTCGACGAAGGCCGGGCTTTGGGATTGCATTTCAGCTCGGAAGCTTAACAATTATTAATTGGTTTGCTCATTAAAGTTGTCATTAAAATCGATTTTTCACTTACAGATTAAACATATCACTGCATTGTATTCTTCATCTTCTCCTGAATTCAAAAATATATAGATACGTTATATTTACTTGAAAAACGCTCTCAGAATTAACGAACGAAAATAGGTCGAGTGTAATGTTCGCATGCTTCGCGGGGACGAGCGTGACCCGTCTCGGTCTTTGGGGAAGTTTAGGCGAGACTATCTGAATGAAGTCTCGGCGATGACTGTTTTTTGGTGTTGATCTTTTAGTTTGATGCCTACAGATTGACCAAAATGTTTTTATATCGCTTCACGCGACTTGTTTTATTTTTTATTTTTTACATTCGTTTGAGTTTCTGAATACCGTCGATTAGATAAAAGGAAAAGCTTTCAGTATAGTCTGTACCCGCGTCGCGTGTGGGGATGCTTAACTTAACCTACAACTGTTATTTATTGTCCTCAGTGGTACCTATACTCGTTGTGTGTTTATACTTCTGGATTAGGAGAGTCTTCCCTCCTTCAGGCAAAGCTGATTATTCGTTTCTATTTAAATGTACTGTCCTTCCCGTGTAAACTATTCTGAAAATGTAATGCGTGATGTATTGTGTAAAAAATTCCATCTCACACGGCATAAATAGATCCCTGCGCCTTGAGTCCGAGTCTGGAGATACGCGCGCGATATAAGACTTCATATATAACATTAAATCACCACAGATCTGTTTGAGATTCTACAAAAGATAAGTGTACTTATAGTATATCCTTCACCTTTAAGACATGTCAGTAGAAAATGTACAGCTGCATGCAGTTGGGACTTTTTCTTCTTGCTCAATTCATGTTGTAATAGACAATTAAACATTAATTCCCATATTCTATGTGATCTTTTACACTAGAAGGAAAGTACACACAGTGTGTTTGTGTGTGTGTGTGTGTGTGTGTGTGTGTGTGTGTGAGTGCTTGTGTGTGTGTGTTTGTGTGTGAGTGCTTGTGTGTGTGTGTTTGTGTGTGTGTGTGTCAGTGTGTGCCACGGTGTGTGTGCTTGTGTGTGTGTGTTTGTGTGTGAGTGTGTTTGTGTGTGTGTGTGTGTGTGTGTGTGTGTGTGTGTGTGTGCGAGTTGAAATAATTGAAATCAAACAGAAAAACAGACGGTAACAGTAATTACACTAACGTGTTACACCCTCCCCCCCCCCCCAAAAAAAAAATAGCTCCTCACCCCCTCACCCCTCACCCCCCCCCCCCCCCCAGCACCCCACCCCTCCTATCACGCCATAAGTTGATTTGCAATGGAACCCAAACACAACATTTACTGATTCAGATACCAAGGGTAATAAAATCAGTGGTTGTTTGCGCTCAGTTGTTTATTCTTGACTCGCTGTTTGGAGATAATTTCCGGCCGTTGCGGCGAGTGAGTCGCCCGAATTTTATTGCAGAAGATTCGCATCTTGCTTTGATAATTTGTCGCAGATGATATAGATCTAGAAGCTAGTGTCAAAATAAAGGAAAGAAGTTTAAAGTGGGTGGTATGAGAGCAAAGAGTTTTTAATTTTTTGGTTTGCGTCTGTTTTTCTGTGGTTGTGTGTGTGTGTGTGTGTGTGTGTGTGTGTGTGTGTGTGTGTGTGTTGTTTATTTCGCTTTTCTATGTCCCGAAGTAGCAAAGATGAAGTGCGGGAGTCACAGGATTGCTGAAGCAACGATTTGTCTTTTGTCGCAGATTACGATATAAACAGTCAAAAGCTTTGGACAACTATCTCACAGATGAATACACATACCTTTAGTGTTGCTAGCCAAACGCAAATGTATGTGGTTTGTCAGTTCCGGCGCATCTCCCGCCAAAATGTAATTTACATTTCCCGTGATCACGTTCTGGGGCTGAAAGCAGTGTCCGGTATGCCAAAATGGACCCACAAACCACCTTTTACAATTTTCTTACGTAATCAAACATAATATCTTGACGTAAAGCACCCATAAATAGACAGAATTCTCCCTCTCCACGAGACTATTAGACCTCCATGTAGGCTTTTGGCGTATTCATTAGTTTACGTGCATCACCTTATGTGAGTTTGATCGAGGGCCACGCTTGCCTGCCCGGAGAATGATTACAAATAATTCGTAAAACATTTGCAGTTTTATTTTTACTCCATGCATGGAAGTCAATGAAACTTTTCTTTTTTCTTTTTAACGGATAGCATGACTGAAATCCCTACCGCCCTGATATGGCCCTTCGTGGTCGGCCGGGCGTTCAGCAAACAAACAAACAAACAAACAAACAAACAGACTGAAATCCCTAGGGGCTCCGTGCACCTGGACGTGACAATAACAGTAACTTCGAAAGTTCGAAAATGTGACAGCTGTGTTGTTAATTTCATAGTGAGTAAGGATCTCTCCCGTTTTGAACATTTTATAGTCCTTTAAAGGCATATGTACGCGCTCCCGTGTTTACAAAGTGTAGTTTGCCCATAATCGATGTCAAACGCACCATAAGACCATGTAATGACGATATGTCGCCATGCGCGGACCATATACATGCATTACAGCTTGTTTTAGAGTCTCAAAACTTTGGATGTAAACAAAGACGCGGAGTTATTTCCCTTGCGTCAACGCTACCTCTGTTGGCAAATCTATAAATAGGACGATCCAGATCAAAATGAAAATTAACATATCTCAACATTGAAGGGGTCCTAGACCACAATATTTTGCAGGGAACTTAATTTAGCATGTCTCCAGCTGTTGGTAAAGCAATTAGCGTGTATAGTCATCGAGTACATATGGCTTTAACCTTTTTCAGTCCTTTGTAGACAGAATGCTTGGAAGTCTATCGAAATTACATTTGGAACTTTGTAGGTTAAAACCAGACAATTCCAAAGAAACGGCTGAAAACTGGGATATTCCGGTAACACCGTCATAAGACAAGTCAACACGCGACAGGACAGTTCTTCTTTGTCGGGAGTAAGATAAATAAGGAATGCTTTGTCAATTCTGCACGTCTTAGAGGCCCTCGCCCTAAAGAGTGACCAACTGGTAAGGTGTAAAATTAGAAGAAGAAATTGGTTATATTGACTTCGGCGTAGTAATCATATATTCAAGTCATAATTGTACATGCGCTGGTCTACAAATGCATGCCTGTCTTTATTCATTTCCAGCGCTGATCCGCTTCACCTCTTTTACCGCCTTCCTTCCGCTCCTTATTCCGCACTTACAGCAGTTTAGAAAATAATCCCAGATTAATGAGCAGTACGAGGAAGAGCGAAAAACAATCAAAGTGCTATCTGACCAGAGATCGTATAGCACCACAGGCCACCAGGGGGCCACTCGAACCACCAGCTCTCTCTGACGGCGTCCCGCGGAACGAGGCTTTAATTAGGGGAGGTGATTGGCCCGCCGATTGTCGAGGCTGACACGAGAGTTAACTGCCCCTGATTTGTGAAGCAGCTTTCAGGAATGGCGGACAAGAATCAACAAATAAAGGTTAAAACAAACCGCTGTCAGACTAAGATAGATTTCACTTGTCTAAGCGAGCGGTACTTGTTAGAAATTTAATTGGCTTCTCCGGACGGCGGTCCTAGAGAGATGGTAAAGATGGCGGATATTTATGGAAGGTGCTATAACCGAGGGTGGTCAACGTGGCTAGAAGGGGTAGGTTCACTTGTATCAAAGATCTTATACTGCTTCGAAACAGTAAGTAGAAGATCTTTGCTTGTATACACACGATTGCGGTACATGTACGACTGAATAGACCACCGTGCGCATTTGTGATGCTGTTTTACTTTTATATATATTGCACAATCTTGGTGACTGTGGTATACAATTTACATTTATTCTCTATTTCAGCGTTGAGTCTTTTTCTTGACGATTTATGAGTTGATAACTCACTATGATGATAGAACTCACCGTGCATGCAAAAAACCCTGCGGAGTAGACTGCAGTTGAGAGACAAAATACTTTAGTATTGGTATTTCCAACAAAAAAACAATGGATTCAATAAATAAATAAATAAATAAATAAATAAATAAATTCATAAATCCATAAACCAACAAATATGAATAGATAAATAGATGATTAAATTAAATACTTAATCAAGAAATAAATGTAAATTAAGTATATCTTTTTTTTTCACGCCCCCATCACATGCCCCAGTACAATTCAAGGATGCGAAATATAATAGTTATTACTTCAATAGCTACCCTTCTTGAAACAGACTGACTGACTGATTGACTATCTGACTGACTGATTGAATGACTGGCTGACTGATTGAGTATCTGACTGACTGATTGAATGAATGAATGGCTGACTAGCTGCAACAGCTATTACATTTACGACAGCAGGGTAGATGGAATTATGACTGAAAAAAAGAGAGACTCTACTCAGTATTTTCCGTAAAGCTGTTCTATGTAACATTGCGTGTGTATCCAGTTACGGTACATGGCTGATACACACATAGGAAGCATTTGCTTTATGAGCCATGACTAAATAAGTGATCTTGATATCACACAGATTATCCATTACAAGCTGCTGACTGGTGTCAATCTTGTATAACTGGCTAATAATAATAATGATAATAATAATTGTCAGTAAGTACTGGTGTCACATGACTGATGTGAACCAGTTGATTGGCTAATGGCGCACTCTTGGACTGAGTGCGCTAACTTTTCCACAGAGCGTATTCTTCCGCCCTTTGCCTAAGCGAGACTGTACTCTCATCCTCAGAATTAATTAATGACATGTAGCTTATATTCTCCACAATACCAAAATACCATAAATTTCCTGCTTCTCAATTAAAGCAGAAGTGGTTTTTTTTTCTGACAGATTGCATGTGCCTGTGCCACAGTTGCCACTGATCTAAAAATAGAACCCGCTGTGTCTAATTTTTCAGTTTTGACTTGCGAAGATTCTACTCATAATTATGCCGTAGCTTATTATCCACATTACCAAATGATGAGTTAGTATACAATTCCCAGCAGCTAACAGAAAACACAAGTGTTATTCCGATAACGTACCAGCTAGATCAGCATTTGGAATACATACGTAGCAGACTACACTGAAATACGACTGCATCAGTTCAGTAAATGAATGGTTTCCGAATTATTATTTCAAGGCAAGAACAATCGGAATTCATATTTAGTACCAGACTCCCCGATGAGTGAAGATACCACACGAGAAACATGCCACATTTATTTTGACCTTGGGGGTTAGCCAATTCAAGGTGAGTCACTCTGCACAGTCAATCCGTCGAAGCTCGACTTGAGGTTTCGAATCGCAAATAACTAAGAACACAGTCCTTTCTCCGAGTTCAAATGAGGTCTCTCTGAAAGATCATCACTGTTTAGCTTAACGCTACACTGGAATTTACCAACAGAAATTAAAACAAGAGTTTGCGTGTGATGAAAACACGACACACTTGAGACAGCCCACACAAAAGTAGATCTTCTACGACCTGACCACACAGTTATGCCTATTCAAATGCGCGTAGCAAAATGTGCGTGTTGTATTTTCTTTTTTCTCTGGCAGTACCGACAATACCGTTATTGAAACAATCCCAGTGCACTAAGGGATTTATAGAGCAAATCTCGAAAATAATTATTGAACTCAGCGCTATGCGCTTCGTTCAATAATGAATTTTCTCGATTTGCTCTATAAATCCCTTAGTGCACCGGGGTGTCTCAATAACTTAAATTATCCTACATACGTGAGAGAGACACTCGTGAGATAATAATCGTTCAAATCACACGTGTGTATATCATGTAAATGAGGTCATGTCAAGCAAGTCTGGCAGGGACCTGTTTTTTCACTGCTTATGATGCCAAAGTCACCGAGACAAACGTCATTATAGAAAGAAAAAAATTGCGCTCGCTAATTACCCTCGATGAATTTTTAGAACTAACACGTCAGGCCACACTTTCAGAGTGATGTTTCAGTCTTTACTTTGACGTAATAGATTGCACGAGGCTTTAGAAGAGATGGAGGTTCCAAAACAAGCGTCTTCAATTTAGCTGCCTCGACTGCAGGACATTTTCAGTAAAATACACGTAAGTACAGATGTATAGGATAAACAGAAAACTACATGACTTGCTGTGTCGTACCAGATTTACACTTGTTGCTTTTTCAATTAGTGAACAGCTCGCTTTCGCTCGCAGTTCGATATTTAAAAAAAAACCTCATGTAAATCTGGTACGACACAGCAAGCCATGTAGTATTCTCTATAAATAATACGAGAATTTATAACGCGCACATATCTCACCACAAGGCGACTCAAGGCGCACTCATATACATTCTTTCGCATTAACAACTCATGCACACTCATATACACTTACACATAAATTACATGAAGATGACAATCTGTTGATCGATTCAGCGGAATACGAACGAGGAGAATTTTCTGTTAGTTGTGGGCACTGCGGCACAACGGAGTGCACATGCATACAACCAGCACATGACGCTGAGCAATTAAACACTTGAATTCTAGAGTAGATCAACTACCCGAAGTAAGCTACAATATATGAGATCCGATTCGCCAAGTCAGATCTCTGCCCTTACATCCTTGCTTGACACTGAGTTGAGATCTGTGTTCGCTTAGCGTCAAGTTTCGGACATTGCGGTCATATAATGCCCATCAGACTGCTGCCCGGAGTCCCAAGGGTTTAAATCCCTGCCTAACAATTAATGCCACCCCCGCCTAGCCCTAATTAGAACAAGGGCTCGTTATTGGCACTGCCGTGATAAGCCATTGGTCCATGGTTTACTGTCGACGGCGCTGATTGGTTAATTGTTGAGCCGTGACACGAACCGTTAGGTGCATAGCGCGTCGTTTTCGCGGCGAATGGGAAATTGTCGTCTGCGTTGATTCTATAGTTCTTAATTCGCGTTAAATCATGGTGTCGTTGTTGTTTGGCATGGCGTTGTTTACTGAAAGCTATTGTGTGTCCGTATATCAGTGTCCAGCGCCGTTATGTTCATTAGTCGCAGAATAACCGTGGATGGCTCAAATTAGTGCGGTCCTATGAAAAACAGGTAGATTTAGTTTATGATTGTATGGGTCAAGATAGGTCCGCGTATATAGTGTTGATTCGCTTTTGTTTTTCTTTTTACCTTTCTTTCTTTCTTTCTTCCTTCCTTTTTTTGTTCGTGGTTTTTACGTTTTAGGGCGGAGAAAAAGAACTGAGGAGAATGCAGGAATGATTATTGGGGTCAATTCACGAAATGTAATTAAACCTAACAGTCTTACGAATGGATACTAATAATTACAAAGAAAGTAGGCAATTAAACTACAAGCAATGAAATGAAATTTAAAAAACAAAAAGAAATATATGAGATAAATAAAATTCAATGAAATGAAACAAAATAAAACATAGAAAGAAACGTCAAGAGTAAGAAAGCAAGACGTAAAAATAAATTTAAAAAAAAATTCAGCTAAAATAAAAATAAATAATGAATTAAAAGAAAGGTAACGAGAAAGGAAAAAGAAAACATTTCAAAAGCATGTATTTGTCGTGTCGATTATGGGGTACCCACCTTTGAGCATCGGTCACGTGACCTTGTGAAAGAAACATTTGATCTAAAAAGTGGTGCAGATAGCCAAGATCAGTGACGACATTTATACAAATGAAATGATACGAGCATTTAAATTTTAGTGGGGATACTAAAAGTGTTACAATAATTGTTTTGCAGGGTTTAGTACTCTCCTGAAGAAAAGCGATTAGCAATTGCTATACCAGGTAACTACCGATTTTGTATGTGTCGTTTTCCTCGTTGTTTATACATGAATCTCAATGATACTAGATAGAGAAACTTACTTACTTACTGCCTTTCACGCCTAGATAGAGAAAGCGTTCCATCAAAGAGCTTCCCGGGGTTTCATTCACTTCACTTTTCTCAGTCCAAAACATTCAAAAAGTACTCTGCAGAATTGACAAAACTAACATTCAAATCAACAAGATCAGTCGGCCGCGCATACAAAACAGACATATTATGCATGTACTGAGAAAAAAGGTGGTCCTGGAATTGGACTTGATAATTGGGGGAATGAATTGAGTGCTGCACAGCGGTGCGATGTCAGTGATCATCTTGCCTTGATTACAGCGTGGCGGTGGCCCCTCCGTCCTTATCACTGACAGCGATTGGAAACTCGTGTTTCCCACCAAGGTCTCCGTTTCGCACATTCTGCGTATCTTCGCAGCGCTTACCCGCTTGTGTAAATCCCCCCCCCCCCCCCTCTCCTTGTCGGTGCGGCAGTTGTTTTCAGCTCTTCCCCCCGAATAGCTATTTTTCTACAAATAATTCTTGTGACCATATAGTGAGTTTTAAGTGCTATAATTCGAGACCTTTCAATAGAATAAGGATAAAAACAAGGAACTGAGGAGAAACATAAGATACAAGTCGAAAAGTTAGGTGACTCAATGGATATACACTTTCTGCCATATTCAAGGTTTGTGAAAATCTGATGTTTTTGTTTGTGTAGTCAATGACTACGCGTTTGCCGGCTTTTTTAATTTTATTTTTACGGTGATAAATAGTTCTTCTGTTTCCTATGTGAGTGAATTCAACTGACAATGAACACAAATATATTTAGTTTATTTTTTTTTCAACTGCTAGTTTGTATAAACTTATGTTTTTTATTATTATTTGATTAGGTGTGTGGCACAGTACTAACATTACATGAATGTGTTTTTTTCAAGCACTAAAACGATCTTTGTTTTTCTACTTAAAACAAGAAAGTTAAGTCCTTTTCTGCCTTTTTTTTCCACATCTGGCCGTAGTATATAGTTTATTAAAAAGAAAAAAAAGGTCCCCCTCCTCCCGGTCCCCAAACACACCCGTCAATACAGTCACAAACTCATGTAACAGTTAAACCAGGACAAATACTGTATTTTTTATTTGTTTTATTGCACTGTGACCAGAATTCCTAGTGTGACCAGCCGGAATTGTATAAAATTCACAGAGAAGAAAGTTTCAAAGTAAAAGACATACAATTAAGAATGCATTCCAAAACATTACCATTCACAAATCATTTCAGTTAAAGTACCACACACAGAGTCCCTTAACTCATGCCATATCTGCCTATAGTCAAACAGCTGCTGAAAAGAAAAAGTTGAAAGGGGAACACTCTGATAAAATAAATTAAAAACACCCAACAAACTATAACGTATAACCGGAAATTTATCTGTTGATAAAGCAACAACAAAAACAAAACGAACATAAAAAGAAGACAGAAACAATTCATAATACAACTCCCTCCCCCCCCCCCCCCCCCCCGTATTAAAAAGAAACCCACAGAAAAACAACCACAGACAGACAAAAGAAAACAAAAGGAAAGGACAAATAAACATCAATATAAACACATTTTAAATCACACACACACAAACACACGCACAAGAACCAGTCTAACAATAAAACACGTAACAGAAACACAAAAGTTATTTTAACAAAAATGTACTAAACACTAAAAAAAAATACGTCAAATCTTCATGTCAGACAGGCAGGCGAATGGGCGATGTTCCAAATCGCCGCTTCACATGTTGTCCCCGCTTTGAAGTAAAAGACAGGATCACGGTCGAATGACAAAGTGGTGGACAGTAGACTGACACTTTGAGGAGGAGTAAAATGTTGAGACAGCAAAAACAAGGACAACCATAATTTAAATAAGATGAATTATATAATATACATGTAAAGCACAGACGAAAGGCACAAATACAAACATAAATCCGTGATTATATATGTACCTTTGCACTGTAAATCAAACTGACCTCAGAATTTTACGCTTGAAATCAACAGCGATGTGAACATGATAAATCCATGAACATATTCTTGTTTTTAAAAGAACAAAGCAAGACAAAACAAAACACAGCAGAGGATTGACTATTTCACAAGCGTGATAAATGTGTTGTTAAAGTTTACCTAGCCAAATACTACATGATCCAAGTGTCCCATAAATATGATTATTGAATATTGACTTAGTTCAGCTGGGAACTGATTTTAGTATCACATTCAGACACAGAAACACAGAAACACACACACACACACACACACACACACACAGACACACACACACACACACACACACGCACACACCCATGCACAAACACATACCCTCTTTCCATTAAAACCTTTTGGTTTTGTGAGCAAGGCACATCTAAATATATCACAATAAAGTTAGACTGAATTTTGCACTATGTGAAAACCATCAAACAGGTAAAGGCGCGAGGCGTATAAAACGTAAAGGCACATCATTTAAGCACCAATGCTCGAAGTCTTAGTCTTAGTTCAGTAAAAACAATTACTGCTCTCATTGATCACTTCGAACCACAGAGAAAAAGTGAAATATCGAACATCAGGCAAAGTCGATCGCACTTCAAAACGAATCTTGAAGACAGTCCATTGTGATCCTATTTTTCAGCAACAGTTCTAACCATGACGTGTGCCACTTTCCAGCAGTCTGCGGGAACAGTCAAGAGGCTTTATTTTATTTCGTGAGAAAAAAAGCACGATGATTATTGTATGTGCTACAGCTACAGGAAAAAGAAAACATGTCGCGAGTGAGGGTCGATGAGCTCAACTTTCTCCGACGGGTCAACGCGGTCGAGTTCATTCTTATAAAATTAAAACGTTTTAACAGTTTCGCAGGCCATGCCTGCTGGCATGGATAATTTATATACAGCTAGTTGCACTCTCCTGTTGTTGTTTTCCACGTAAAATGATTCACACTTCAATGGATTCATCATCTTCACTGTCACACAGGTCAGACGCAGAGTCGTGCATTGCATACTGCGTCATCTCCACCTCGTCAACGATCACGCCCGTAGTGAGATCAACAGCACTGACGTCATGTTCAGACGTGGGACTCGCGACGAACCTAGGTGATGACATCACCGGTCTACCCATGACGTCATCAATCTTGTCTTCTTCAGCGGGAGTCACAGAAATGAGGTCATCTTTGTCAATGTCTTCGTTTTTTGCGCTTGCTTCCTGTTGCTCGTGATCTGTGTGTTCGGAGGTTCCACCGTTGTCCGTTGGGTGTCCCTCCCCGTCCCCCTCCCCCTCCGCTGTGTCGGCGGACTGTCCTTGCACCTTGGCACGCTGCTGAGCATGTCTCCACTTCATACGTCGGTTCTGGAACCACACCTTCACCTGTAAAACAAAAAGATTAAAAACGTTCAGGGCCATATTTACTCACAGGAGCATTTTCGAGTAAATAATTGAAAGTGCGTCTCAGTCTCGGTAAAATATCTTCTTAAGGCATAAGACACAACATGAACACATACAACACATACGTGATGAGTCAGTGTGTAGTAGAGTCCTTCTTTTACTGCTAGTCACGGGGGGGGGGGGGGGGGGGGGGGGGGGGGGGAGTATCAGAGGTAAAATTAAATAAAACAGCTATAAGCTTATTCACATTTGGTTCCCAGTTGAACTTGACCAGTGTGGAGAGCATAACGCTAATGTTTCGGTGTGACACAAAATTCTATTTTGTGCAATACTTAGCGCGTCCATCAATGCAAAATGAACACTCTAGTCGTGTTTGACATCACTTTGAAACTTAATTTTTTATTCCTTTTCCTTCCGCTCTTTTCCCATGAGTCTGATACTGTATTGTCATGAGGATTCCTTTACTGATTGTCCTTAAATCGCCCCACCCCTCCCCCCCCCCACCCAACCCCCTCAAGGTTTGACTTCGAATGCATAGAATCTCTTTACAGACTGAAAAAGACCAGCTCAGCTTATAATTTCACAACCGTAGAATGGGCCAAAGTACCTCCCTATAGTTCGCATAAGAGAAAAAGGAAGCTAAAAGATAAGAAAAACCTTGTGATTAAAGAGATTCTCTAAGTATCCAGACGCTTGCTAAAGGCTAGCCCGAAGTACCTATTCATAATGCCAACCCCCCCACCCCTGAATATACGCCCCCCTTTTTTCAGTTATTTGTGTTCTTCCATCTGTTTTCTTTCGTTATTTGTGTTCTTCCATCTGTTTTCTTTCGGACTGCCACCCAACGTTTCCTTCATTCTCATTTCTGGCGCAATGATTTATTGTATGGTTGTTCTAATGATACAAGTTGAGGTGTGAAACTCCAATACTCTTCGTTTCAACTTCTATTTCCTCGCGGAAGAGGACAACCGCTCCCCCCCTCTCTCTCTCTATTCCTCCCTCTCTCTCTCTCCCCCTGTCTCTCCCACTATCTCTCTCTCTCTCCCTGTCTCTCTCCTTCTTTCTCTGTTTCTCTCCCTCTCTCGTCCTTCTCTGTCTGTCTGTCTGCCTGTCTATCTGTGTCTGTCTGCCTCTCTCTCTCTCTCTCTCTCTCTCTCTCTCTCTCTCTCTCTCTCTCTCTCTCTCTCTCTCTCTCTTTCTGATCTATCCCCCTCCCCTCTCTCCGGCTCTCAGCGAAAGCTGCTCGTCGTCAGATCCAAAATGCCTGAGCATCATTGCCGCGTGAAGCCTGGCCTATGTCACGAAGACTTATTTTTTCTCTGAAAAGCAACGAAACACACCCGTCCCTATTTCTCTTCTTTCCTCTCCCCCTCCTTTTCCGCTCACCCCCCCCCCCCCCCCCCACTACCCCTCTGTCCAATTTACCTGCGCGTTTCATGTCAAGTGTCTACCTGCATCTGACGCGATGAAAGGAGGAGGAATCATCGGCAAGCGTCATTAAAAACAATTGTGCACGTGCACATTACACACAACGTCCTGTGGCTTTATAAAAATAACTCAGCTGCCAACATTGCTTTTAGCGCTTGCGTCAGTTTGAAATGAGCAAAGCGGGTTGAAACTTTGAGAATCTATTTCGGTTCATTTGCGTTAGTTGCATTTACAAAATTTGCTCTTATCATGGGTTTTTTAATTTGTTGTTGTTGTTGTAATTCTTGTGGTTTGCTGTCAAAATCTGTTGCTTGTTTGTTGTTGTTGCACGAACGATTTGAAAGGGGAGTGAGCCAGGATCAAGTAGTCGTTTCATGTCGAACCCTTAATTCGGCCGTTTCGTACAAGACGCCCGGTATTTTATATTTGATCTACGTCCGATAGTCTTGCGCATTTGCTTCAAAGCTCCCACGCGCATACCCGTTCCTTCACATCTGTTGGCAGTTTACAATAATTAATAAATTAATTAAGAGTAACAAAAAAACAAAGTCTCTTAGCTTATGTCATCACATCACGTGCTCATGTGTTTCAACCCTTTTAGTTTTTAACGTCTGTTGTCATCATCGAATTCCCTATAAAACGAACGTGTCTGGCCACATTGTGATAATAAATCTTGTCTTCGTTACAATCTTGCTCCGATGCAAGAAATAACCATGAAGGTTTCACTCTACATTGTATGCGTGCGTGTGCGTGTGATTAAGAAACGGTACCTTCGTTTTTACACCCCCGGTATAGGGGTGTGTATAGGATTCGGTCGATGTGTTTGTTTGTGTGTTTGTGTGTTTGTGTTCGCATATAGATCTCAAGAATGAACGGACCGATCGTCACCAAACTTGGTGAACAGGTTCTATACATTCCTGAGACGGTCCTTACAAAACTTGGGACCAGTCAAACACACGGTTAGGGAGTTATTGGTGGATTAAGATTCTACAAGGACTTATAGAGGGACATATTAATGGTCAAAGGGAAATAACCTTCTCAGTTGGTGGCAGTGAGAATGGTAAGGACGGGGGTGTTTTTCCTACCTCGGAGGAATTTCTTGTTGTGTTAGGATCAGGTACATTGCCTCATATCTGTCCATGCTTTTATATGTAATAAGAGCATTCATTTACTTAGACACGTACCAAAAATTAACAGCCCGGCTGCTTTCTGTGCAGAGTAATATATATATATATATAATATATATATATATATGTTTTGCTGAATGTATTTCGCAGACTGACAAAGGCGTCATTTACAAAATTAATTCAGCACAAAAATATAAAAATAAAAATCACACACGGCATGGAAAGAAGCCATGCAGGCTGTACATGTTTGGAATGTGTACCAGTGAAAGAATGTCCTTATCACATGCACTAAATGGTTGGACAGATCTTAGTGGTAGTGCGCATGATCGCAAACACGAGGAGAAATTTAAGGAACCTTTATGGAATATCTAAATAGTCGACGTATAGGCGTTTCACACACGTCTCTTTACACGTATAGACTTTTCAAGGAAAAATTATCATTTCAAATGCATAATTTGCATGATTCCGCACTGTAGGTACGAATATGATTGTGGGGGAAAAAACATCGCCTCTGCCTTATTTTTTCACCAGGGCTGTGTCGAGAAAATCGTTTATCACTTGTTTGTCATCAATGGCGTTATGTGTATGAATCCGCAGTTCGCTACGACTGTATTTGAAAAAAACAAACACACAAAAAAACCCATCCCTTATGCCTTATTTTTTCACGAAGATTTATCAAGAAAAAATAAGAGCCGAATAATTCTCGTTTATCATCAAAGACGTAATTTGCATGAATCCGCAGTCCGGGTGTTTATATTCCTATACTGCATGGGTAAACAGATGCAGAGGGGCTTGCTTTTTAAAACAGTTTCGTCGCTGTCAAGGCGCTCTTTTGAGAAGAGGCGAAAGATTTACAACTGAGTCTTTTGATGCCAAAGAGAACCGTCCGATGCCAGACGTGAGATAAATGAACGAGGAGAGGGTGGAAAAAGTCAGCCCCAAAGATAATAAGTCTTCGAGACGAAAAGCATGTCCGCATTCCGTAAACACAGAAGCTCTTTAAAACGGCGCGATCAAGGGAGAGTAATCTAGCAGTGATGAATATTCCCTTTAATTGGAGAGGAGACGTGTGTGATTAAAGCTATACCCGCGGTCATAAACGTTTCGATAGCATCTGTTTGCTTCATAATGTATGTATGTATCTTTGTCCCCTGACCGACATAACTATACTGGCCTTGAATTTCACATTAAAATACGTTACGGTAGGCTATATTGTGCGATTATAATGTGACTGAAGGGGCATATTTTTAAGTGATATTACAGATGTGTTATTACAATTTATGAGAATTATAATAATAATAAGACTTAAAACTGTATTTTTTTTACGCAGAACATCGATTCAAGAAAAAAACACGAATAACCAACTGTCCAGGAAACCAGAATCAAAGAAGTTCACATTAATACGAAGATGAAAAGATGGACCGAGAAAGAAAAGTAAGAGGAGGAATAGGGGGAAAAGGGGGAAAAGGGGAAAAAGCTGCAGGTTAAAGGAGGGGGTGACGACTACGATGAAGGAGAATTTCGCGACGATCGAGGAGGATGTAGAATAAACAAACACTTCGAAAGAAAAAAAAATGAAACAAACAAACGAACAAACAAACAAGGTCTATATTACTGGGGGGAAATCATGACATACATGTAGAAACATAAGCTGAAAAAACGTACTTATCGCCTGTTTTTAAAAAAACAAAACGTTATTTCATTGTGCAGACTAAATTAACCTCACACAAACATAGTGCAACATCTTTTGCTGTTAATTCCTGTCCGTCTAATTATTAATATACCAACATACCTGTGCGTCTGTAAGACCCAACATGGCGGCGAGCTGACGCCTGTCTGGCTTGGTGACGTATTTCTGCACAGCGAAACGTCTCTCCAGCCCCTTGCGCTGCAGATTGGAGAACACGGCACGTGACCACGACCGCTTCCGCTTGGCATGGCCGCCGTTTCCGGCTTCGGAGTTCAGCACTGAATACGGTCCTGAGAGAGGAGAGAGGAAGAGGAAGGGTTAAGCAGAGCCGGATGGGGTGTTATTTTCTAAAATATATATATGCATAATTATGGGGTGTGCCGCGTCTGTCTCAGTGAAATTTCGTTTGAGTAGTGCCACGTACTCATGGTTGTCACATTTCCTACGTCCATACGTGCTGTGTGTTTGTCAGTGCGCGCGTTCGTTTTTCTAGGATTAAACAATGGATGATCGAAAGAGAAAGAGTTTACAACAAGTGCTGTCGTTGAGGTGGTCAGGATACCCCCATGTAGTTGTAAATAATCAAAATTTGATTGTGGTAACAGAAACTGAGCAAAAGATCTACAAGCTACAAGCTATGAAGCCCTTGCAGAAGTCGCTTTCGCAGCAATGTTTTCAGAGATTTGGTGCCTACCCTTCATTGAGAAATGTCTGGCTTTCTGAACTTGAAAAGGCTATTCTCTTCAGAATGAATAACATCTTCTGGTATCCGATGGCCGCTTTGTCAATGTTTTATGACGCGAAGCTGAGTTTTTGATATAGGTTTGCTTCTTGTGGCTGGGACAGAATAGTATGAACAGATATTGAAACAAGCTGGACTGACCACTTTATAATTATTATGTACTCTAATTCAAAACTGAAGGGCAAACAAATCTGGGATACTTTCAATTAAATGTTCCTGGAACAGTCAGATCAACTAACGATGTTACAAGAACCATTGCTCTCGGTGGATTGTGGCCACAACTAAATGAACTGCGTTCAGTGGAGAAGTTAGGCCAAAAAAAATATAGGTGTGGCCAAAACAAAATAGGGTAGGAAGGTAGGCAATCACTTTTTTTTAAAACTTTTTTTTAAAACTTTTTTTTCTAATGTGTACAAATTAAACCTACTTGACAGGGAAATAAGTGTGCGACTCGAGCGCTTTCGCTTTCATTGCGTTTTTTGCACTCGTTTTTGTTGTTGTTTGTTGTTGTTGACAAATGTAATAAAAAGTTATAGGGTCGGCCCCTAAAAATAGGGTAGGTCGGGTTACCGTAACCACACCTTTTTTTTTTTAGGCCTTACAAGAAACATTTGTTCCCCAAGGTGCAATAACTAAGTACTCTTTACCCAGTCTATCACCAGCACGGACCCAATCCAAGTGGCCTTTCCTCTTCACATTAACACGAGTTCAGTGATGTTTTATTTGCAGCGATAACCACACGGACCCACCGCGTGTGTCCCAAAGATTAGCCCCGCCACAGATAACCAGGCAATCAAACGGACGACCGTTGCTCCGAAAGCTGAAATCCTAGTATATATCTCCGCCCTGACCTGGCCAAACAAGCACCAACAATGGCCGCCTGTGAAGAAGAACCGCTAATAACTAGCAACAGAAAACACCACTGACAGATAGCAGCCATATTGCACGCCAGCGCCTTCACTCGGTGGGCCGTAAAAGGGCGATAACCGTTTAGCGGCGCGAATATAAACTGTCATGTGACACTCAGCACGTGAGGGTGTCGGGGGTCAGAGGTCAGGTCCTGCCATGACCCCCAAGATGTGTGCAGCTGTGTGGGAGTCAGCCCCACACAACCGTGAGGCAAGCAAAAGAGTGAACTCTACGGTAGAATCTTTGAGACAAGCAAGACAAGACAAGAGAACACAGAGGGAATGCTATGACGGCTTACTAGTGCCAAAACCTCATAATTGTAATCATCAAGGGAAAATTAGTAATTTTCCCTTGATAATTACCATTTTCACGTGTTTATTACTAATTTTCCCGGGAAAATTACTAATTTTCCCGGAATAATTACTAACTTTCACCTGTTAATTACTAATTTTTAGTTTTGGCTCACTTCCTGACGGATTGCTAGTGCCAAAACTAAAAATTAGTAATTTTCCCGTGAAAATGAGTAACTAACAGGTGAAAACAGTAACTGACAGCGTTAATTAGTAATTATCACGTGATAATGGGTAACCCCAGGTTTTGGCACTAGTAAGCCGTCATAGGGCTTACTAGTGCCAAAACCTCATAATTGTAATTATCAAGGGAAAATTAGTAATTTTCCCTTGATAATTACCATTTTCACGTGTTAATTACTAATTTTCCCGGGAAAATTACTAACTTTCACCTGTTAATTACTAATGTTTAGTTTTGGCTCACTTCCTGACGGATTGCTAGTGCCAAAACTAAAAATTAGTCATTTTCCCGTGAAAATTACTAATTATCCCGTGAAAATGAGTAACTAACGAGTGAAAACAGTAACTGACAGCGTTAATTAGTAATTATCACGTGATAATGGGTAACCCCCAGGTTTTGGCACTAGTAAGCCGTCATAGCAGGCCTGAAAGTGGCGAGTGAGTATTTTTACTAGACATGGCGAGTAGAAACAATTAACATGTAACTGGCGAGTAGAAATTTCATCATGCTGAAAAAAGCGTTGGTTTGGCTAGTGAAGTTTGCTCTCTGGCTAGTACATTTTCAGAATCACTAGCCAAAGGCTAGTCCACCATTTCTTGGACTTTCAGGACAGGAATGGGACAGAGACGAAACAGTGAAAACAGAATGTAAAATTAAATGGTTGCCTTGCACTCTGTCGAGTTTAGAAGCTGAGGCCGCAGCCACTAATTAACACAAGACCAAAAACAAAACATTTTCACTGAGGCACTCTTTTATAGGGGCACGAAAAAACCGCTTTTTTGTAAAGACAATTTTCCCTGATGATAATAAACCTTATGGGACAAAATGAAGACACCTTCTGGCTCACTATGATTCAGATTGATTCAACGAGTTGAAATGAAGACACAAGACACACATATGACTCGATGACATTGTCAAGCTTCACGTAGATGTCTTTGACCCCCGAAAACAAACTCTCAAAATGGCCAGGTTAAAAAAGACTACCAAAAATAAAGGAGAACATTTCAAACGAACGGCCATGTCACATGTTCAAAGACGAAATTAATGTAACCCCGTATAATTGTGTGGTGATACACTGCAAGCTTGACTCGTTCAGATGCAAAATTGCCCCCCCCCCCCTCCCCCCTTAAATGAAAGACAAACAGTTTGCTTGGGAATAGAAACCCTTTCTGTATTACCTCACGCAGCGTAGTGCTGACGTGAGGACCATCAACCTGTCATCATACAGACAACAAGGGTCATCTTCATTTCGCCTCCCACACACACAACAATGGTGAGAAGACCGCGGATCCCAGGCTCCTCATATTTCTGCACCAAACCTGGATACTACTTTTTTACTCTGCAGGCTTTGTGTGCACATCCTTCTTGGTGGACTGTCGCACCAATTACACCACAGTAACCGTATTAGTTGAGGTGTGTTAGTCAACGCAGAGACTGCTGTGTATGGAATATAGAGCCACAGAGCGAGGAGGACATGTCAGTCACAAAACGATGTACAGTATGCGCATCAGAATGGATCATAAATTGTTATTTTTATAGGAAGTAAGTGACTGTTTGTTGTATTTTTAGCCAAAAATGTGTGACTGTTCAATGCCGTCTGAGCAAGAACAACAACAACAACAACAACAACAACAACAACAACAACAACAACAACAACAACCTCCCTTCTTGATCTTCCTTTTTAAGTAGAGGTTTCAGGGACGGGAATGTACAGGCAAACAGATACGGGCAAGGATGCAAAAACAGTTTTTCGGCCACAGACCTGGGACTGAAGATGATCGTTTGGAAATAATCTATGTCCAAATGTACATCAACGTTTTCCGTCGGGTCGTGGGATGAGGCATCAACGATATGCATTCTACCCCTACGCTAGAAAAAAGAGAGAAAAAAGTGCACCTACCCGGCAAGCCGTCCCCCGAGGGTGGGGGGTAGTGAGGGGGTTGCAGGGCGTGGACAGCAGTCAGGGCCGTGTGGTGGAAGGCGGAGGGGGCGCTGCAGGTGGGGGAGTGACACGGACACAACGGGAAGTTGCGGCTAGCTTCCGGTATGCTGCTCAACCGGAAGTTGTTCTCTGAAACAAGATCATGAAATATGATCATCATCAACATCATCATCATCATCATCGCTCTATCGGGTTTGAATGGGTTGTGAAAGAATGAATGCCCTTGCTTTTTACTCGGACAAACATTGGAGGGGCCAATCACTAGCGAGGGGTGTGTCGGACACACGTGGACAGGAGCACGTGTGAAGTTTTTTTTGTCAGAGAAAAAGCAAGAGTATTCACTCTTTCACAACCCACACCAACCCGACTGAGTTATTTCCGACAATCGTCTGTTCCTTACAAATGTCAGTCATACAACACAACCAAGACCAGAACACATGATTTATTATGTTATCATACAATCAAGACTTGCACTTCACGGTAAAACCAAAGATATTTTACGCTGTAGCAGTAGAACATCTATTTAGTAAAACAAGGAAGCAACCAAAACTCGCCGCGAACTGGCCCCACTTCCGGCTTCTGCCCACACACGATGCGCAGAGAACACATGGAGTGTGTCAGCTTGTCAGCCGGAGCAAACCTCCCTGCTCTGCGCGGCACAGATAGTCAGCGGCGCTGATGACAGAACGTCGTATACATTGCGCGCGCATCATAATCTGACAGCAAAATGACACCGCGCCACACAGCGGCGGAGGTGAGAGGTGGAAGAATCCAGGGGAGGGAATTATTAGCGCTTGCACGTGTGCACCACAGGTGTTTGAAGTCAACGGGATAAGGAGCAAAAATTGGTTCAGATTTATGAGTTTAGAAAAGATGGCTTTTTCCCCTGAAAAAAAGAGAGCTTTATCGAGTGAAAATGTTGCTTTAATACTTAGTATAGAGACATAGTGCTTGCTGCCGCGCGAGCCCGAGTAAAATGTCCCTCTTTCTCTTTGCTGCACTGGCCGCAAAACCCCTCCGCGCAGAGTTGTTCCCAGACATCGTTCGTAGGGTGTGCAGCGACTGATACTGGCCTGGTACTTTTTATGTGTTGGCTCTTGTGGTCAGTTTGAAAGCCAAAGAGCGAGAGACCCCCCCCCCACACACACACACACACACGTACACACACACCCAGCCTCCTCTCTCTTTGCATAGATCACGGGATAGAATTTTACACATTCTCATACATCTCAATCAGTATATATAATTTTTTTTTCTTCAGCAAAGTTGTTTGAATGAGATGCTTTTTTATATTTAGTCAAGTTTTGACTAAATATTTTAACATCGAGGGGAATCGAAACGAGGGTCGTGGTGTATGTGCGTGTGTGTGTGTGTGTGTCTGTGTGTGTGTGTGTGTAGAGCGATTCAGACTAAACTACTGGACCGATCTTTATGAAATTTGACATGAGAGTTCCTGGGTATGAAATCCCCATACGTTTTTTTCATTTTTTTGATAAATGTCTTTGATGACGTCATATCCGGCTTTTCGTGAAAGTTGAGGCGGCACTGTCACGCCCTCATTTTTCAACCAAATTGGTTCAAATTTTGGTCAAGTATTCTTCGACGAAGCCCGGGGTTCGGTATTGCATTTCAGCTTGGTGGCTTAAAAATTAATTAATGACTTTGGTCATTAAAAATCGGAAAATTGTAAAAAAAAATAAAAATTTATAAAACGATCCAAATTTACGTTTATCTTATTCTCCATCATTTGCTGATTCCAAAAACATATAAATATGTTATATTCGGATTAAAAACAAGCTCTGAAAATTAAATATATAAAAATTATTATCAAAATTAAATGGTCCAAATCAATTTAAAAACACTTTCATCTTATTCCTTGTCGGTTCCTGATTCCAAAAACATATAGATATGATATGTTTGGATTAAAAACACGCTCAGAAAGTTAAAACAAAGAGAGGTACAGAAAAGCGTGCTATCCTTCTTAGCGCAACTACTACCCCGCTCTTCTTGTCAATTTCACTGCCTTTCCCATGAGCGGTGGACTGACGATGCTACGAGTATACGGTCTTGCTGAAAAATGGCAGCTACTTGACTAAATATTGTATTTTCGCCTTACGCGACTTGTTTTTCTTTTCGTTTTGCCCGGTTTTCGAACATTGGCATTATACGCCAATCTTCTTTTATTTGGACGTGTGGAGTATATAAAGCAGATTCCAGAACCTAAATGAATTGCTCCGCATCGCGGCAGACTGGAAAGGTCTGAGACTCATCACAGTGACTCACGGTGACGGAAAGAGCTTCCTCTTATCTCCTTCTTGGCCTCATCAGGCCCAAAAAATAAAAGGAATGAAAGAAAGAGAGATAGAGGGAGGGTGAGGGAGGGAGAGAGAGAGAGAGAGAGAGAGAGAGAGAGAGAGAGAGAGAGAGAGAGAGAGAGAGAGAGAGAGAGAGAGAGGACTTCAATTATCTATTAGTTTATGATAAACTCGTGCTAAGGGAGGTTGAGGGGGAGGGGGAGGGGGTGGGTAGGGGAAAAGAGAGAGAGGGTACTTGCATTAATGAGAGAGAGAGAGAAAGAGAGAGAGAGAGAGAGAGAGAGAGAGAGAGTGACAGATATACAGACAGACAGACAGTCAGACAGACAGACAGACAGACAGACAGACAGACAGACACATTGGGAGAGACATAGAGAGCAAGAGAAAGGATCTCTCCATACACACTCTCTCCTCTCACTTTTACATTGCGCTACTATTGGGATCCTAAATCCGCATTAAAACAATTTAGTCTGGAATAGCCCTATCGAAAACGCTGCAAACACTGAAAGAAGTCTTTCATCTTCTTGGGCCCGCGTTTACACTGCGAGGATCGCCTACCTCTCTTCTGTCAAACACGTTCTTCTCTTGCGTTTAGAACGCTGTCTGATAAAGGAACTTGGCTGTGCCCTGGGAATGAGAGAGAGAGAGAGAGAGAGAGAGAGAGAGAGAGAGAGAGAGAGAGAGAGAGAGAGAGAGAGGGAGAGATAGAGAGAGGGAGAGAGATATAGAGAGAGAGAGAGAGGGAGAGAGAGAGAGAGAGAGAGGAAGAGAGAGAGCGAGAGAGAGAGATTGAGCGAGAGAGAGACAGAGAGAGAGAGAGAGAGAGAGAGAGAGAGAGAGACAGAGAGAGAGAGACAGAGACAGAGAGGGAGAGAGAGATCTCGTATCAGTTGCAGAGAATGGCAATTAGAAACACTGCTTTGTTTAATAGAATGAGAGAGTTAATTCTCTTTGACTTGTTCATGAACGCGATGTTCTCCATGCAAGAAAAAACGCCTTTTGCGTTTAGTCGAAACAAATATTTTTTTTCCACGGGGAGAGTGTTAAAAATTGCCCATGACTATTCCGACTGTAATCATTCAGTACTGAATACTGTTGGCAATCGACTATTTTTTAGCTCAAAAACTTGAGTGACAGCCCAGTAGAGCTCTATTGAAACCCCCTTTCCTCAGACGCCGCTCCCACACATTGTAGTCACCTGGCTGGCTATAGTGGGAGGGTTACTTTTGGTGGTCACATTAGATATTATGTTTTTTGGAAAGTTCGTTTTATTTGCAGCTACAGTTCGGTAAACGACAAATGGCTAAACCCAACCACCTAAGAATGAGAAGCGTTTTTGTAACATGACCCATATTCTGCAAAATGCAGCCATGACGCAGGGGGTAGGTTACAAAAAAACGTCATGTACCGCTTGACTGCATACGGATATAAGCAAATTATACCTTAAACAAAAGCTAAAGATTGTTGCCATCAGGCAGCAAGTAAAATGCCTAATTCGTATACACAGTTTTATTTTTAACAACATCTGTATAACATGCGGACGACAAAACAGGAAATGCCATTTTCTCAATCGATATGTATAGCTAACTGAACGCCTGGTTGAAACCGCAATCAAAAACATCTTGAAAATTGTTTATTCTCACAGCTAGAATTATTTTACATCAACAATTGTTAATTTACTGAGGAAAACAACAGTCATATAAGATAAATAATGGATGATTCTGAATCAACTCCGAAAACCGAACCGGGTCGAAGCAAAAAAGAGTTTACACATACACAGGCTTGAAAAAGGATAATTTGGTTCAATCTGTTAGATTTTTACCCATAACGTTAAAGATCAGCTCAATATAAAAGGAAAGTGATCATTGTAAAAGGATTTTGCTATCGCTAAATAATTCAACTTCCGGTTTTACCACATGGCGTCCATAATATTATCAATTTATTACATAGCGTGCATTTGTCAGAAATTATACTAAATGTTAGAAGCGATCTTAAAGTGAAAGTAACGTTTAATAAAAGTATGCGCATTTACTTATTGATTGATATATGACTAAAATAATGGACATGTAATTTAAACGTACAAAACGACATTTTGTACACTACCTCTCTAAAAAAAACGCGACTATGACCGACCGATATGTATGTGTAAATTAGGTCATTGTTAGTGATGAAAACGGGTTTTCTTTAAAAGATAACACGCAAACTGTGAAGTTCAAGGCCATAAATGATTTTAGTACGACTTCTTCAAAACAGGTCTGTTTTTCACTCCACCAGTTTCAGTTTTAATAAAATATATGTATAGCTGTCATTTTCAAAAAACCTTATCTGCAATTCACTTAACCAAATACACCATGAACCCAGAAGATATTAGAGTGAGACACTTTACAGTGAAATATGTTATGATTCCCCTTATTTCAAAATATATGCATTTTAATTGGCAGACACGATTCACGTCGTAGGTACGTGTCGTCTGGTGAGGCAACTGTTAGCATTTTTTGTCGTAAGAATTGACATTTTTAAACATAAATCATGGACAAAAAACTAATTCTACAAAAAGTGCAGGTTTTCTTGGTATAGTCAGTTAAAGCATCTTAAAATTCAAGAAATTGTGCAATTACGTGTATGTATTTGAAATGGCAGACAATATTGAATGAAAGTGATTTTTGACTGATTGAAACCCTACCCCCACTAACAAAATGGGCCCTGAGATTAGGGGTGTTAGTTAAAGATGACTGAATAATGGCTATGCTTTTCCCCTAAAGTATTCACAACCTAAACATATACATAGGCAAGATGTTCTACGTTAACACAATTAACTTTTTAAACATAAATATATGCTTAGTACACGATACTTCCGGTTTTTCTACCGGATGACTTGTACATTTAGGGGGTAAACACCTTATCGTAGAAAAAGCTTTATTTTCAAAAAGTGCAAGTAATTATTAAAAATCATACATAATATTTATATATAGGAGTTAATTTTCCTTCGAAAGTCATTTGTTTCAAGTGGCAGACAATGTCAGTTGGAGAGTTACATGTACGTAAAGCGTATAACTGTTGTCTGTGATTAGTGCATTGTGGACACATTGGCACCATTTGATCCTAAATGCTAAACGATGTCGTGATCATACCACAGTTTTAGGATAATTTTACATCGCATCGATTACTAAATTGATGGTAGAATTTCACTGATAAATTCTATTTCTGGTAGCGTCAGTGCCGTTATCTCTTTCTTTTTGTAATAAGGTAATAACGAATGAACCACGTGTCACACTGCTATGCTAGTCTTCAAATGAAAATTCCAATTTTACTCAGTTAAAAGGCATGTATTGCGCGTTACGTAGAGGTTACATGCCGAGTCTCAGTGATTATTAAAAATAATGGTCGAAGTTGGCGGATCATGAAAAATGCGAGCTTCAGCGAGCTTTTTCATGACCGCGAACTGAGACCATTATTTTTAATAATCACTGAGACGAGGTGTGTAACCTCTTTATTCCTCCTTTCTTCAGTTATTCAAAGAAAACAGGAGTTTTTGTGCGAAAGTTTGATCGAATCCGAATCACTCAACCAGTCAACCTGCGCAGGCGATCGATTAATGCGCGGTTGTATAGTTCCGTGCAAATCATTCCATTCTGTTAACACTTCTTGTCAGTTTCCCTGTTTTAGACTAAAATCAAGTACACAGATATGCTGTTATTCTGCTGTGGTGGTAAAGGCAGATATTGTGTGTTCTGTTTATGTTTTAGTATAGTTTAGGATAATGTTCTTTCGTCAAATGGGACTAGCAGACGAACTTTTGCACCCGTGTTCCAACGTTAATTACTGTATGAAGTTCAGTTTTCTGGGGAAAATAGTGTATGAAACCGCTTTATGTTGTTTAAATTGATGAGATGTGTGCATTTGGTTGCGTGTGATCTGTTTATAAAATGAAATATTGTTGAAAACTGACCGTCGGATTGCAATCAGTGTTGTCGAAGAAACTGCGTTAAAAGAAGGGGAACTACTCTTGTCGGCAAGAGTATGAGTTACTTGCCTTGGGAATTTGCTTGTGATGAACGATGTGTGCACGGCAGATCTAGATTCAGAAAACAACCTAACTCATGGATTTTATATGGAGATTCATGTGTTCAGGCCTGTAGTTATTAATTTAAATGCGGTATGTGTGTATTGTTTGCTCCAGAGATGTATATTTCGTACGTATAGAGCGTTCGGAACTTTTCAGTCGCAAAAGTAGTACCAAAACAGAACAGCTTCTCAACCCATTGCACTATCGAGGATTCAGGCTGTTGCTGGCTCGTTATTTGTTTGGTTGCTGGGTCATTATCGAAAAATAACTAGCTCTACAAGTTTACAGAGGTAAAGAAGCAGAGGGGGGAATAAATACAATTATACCCCCCCCCCCAGGATTACAATGCAAGTAAACACATATAAAGAGATAGTAACGTTTTACATGGTTACACGTTCAGTAGTGAACGTAACGTGTGGTTTAACAAAATTACTTGCACATACAATAGCAAAGTCTGTCTGTGTGTCTTTGTTTGTGTGTTTGTCTATGTCTGTCTGTGTGTTCGTATGTTTGTCTCTCCCTCTGTTTGTCTATCAGTCTGTCTATGAGTCTGTCTATCTCTCTCTTTCTCTCTGTGTCTCTGTCTGTCTGTCTCTGTGTGTGTGTGTCTCTCTCTCTCTCTCTCTCTCTCTCTCTCTCTCTCTCTCTCTCTCTGCGAGGTAGGTGCACTTAAAGAGAATGCAATACAGAAAGAAATGCATTTCTCTACCAAGAATGAAGTTTGTCTGTCTGTGTGTTTGTGTGCGTGTTTTTTGGGTTGCGTAAGTGTTTCTCTATAAGCATCTCTACGTCTTTGTTCGCGTACATAAGTGCGTGCGTGCATGTGTGGGTGTTTCTGTGTCGGTTTGTCTCACTGTGTGTATGTCTATCATTTTGTCGGTATGTTCGTGTATGTGTCTTTGTGTGTGTGTGTGTGTGTGTGTGTGTGTGTGTGTGTGCGCGTGCGTGCGTGCGTGCGTGCGTGCGCGCGCGTGTGTGTGTATGCGTGCGTGCGTGTGTGTAGGCATGTGTGTGTGTGTGTAAGTGTGTGTGTGTGTGTGTGTGTGTGTGTGTGTGCTTGCAATTATTCCTCCTCTTTACATTTAGTCAAGTTTTGACTAAATGTTTTAACGTAGAGGGGGGAATCGAGACGAGGGTCGTGGTGTATGTGCGTGTGTGTGTGTGTGTGTCTGTGTGTGTGTGTGTAGAGCGATTCAGACTAAACTACTGGACCGATCTTTATGAAATTTGACATGAGAGTTCCTGGAAATGATATCCCTAGACGTTTTTTTCATTTTTTGGATAAATGTATTTGATGACGTCATATCCGGCTTTTCGTGAAAGTTAAGGCGGCACTGTTACGCTCTTATTTTTCAATTAAATTGGTTGAAATTTTGGTCAAGTAATCTTCGACAAAGCCCAGACTTCGGTATTGCATTTCAGCTTGGTGGCTTAAAAATTAATTGATGACTTTGGTCATTAAAAATCTGAAAATTGTAAAATAAAAATTTTTTTTTATAAAACGATCCAAATTTACGTTCATCGTATTCTCCATCATTTTCTGATTCCAAAAACATATAAATATGTTATATTTGGATTAAAAACAAGCTCTGAAAATTAAAAATATAAAAATTATTATCAAAATTAAATTTTCGTAATCAATTTAAAAACACTTTCATCTTATTCCTTGTTGGTTCTTGATTCCAAAAACATATAGATATGATATGTTTGGATTAAAAACACGCTCAGAAAGTTAAAACGAAGAGAGGTACAGAAAAGCGTGCTATCCTTCTCAGCACAACTACTACCCCGCTCTTCTTGTCAATTTCACAAAAATAAACAGATAATGACGTCATTTTAAGTGGCACAAACGTGTACATGAATGCCTTCCCTTTCGAATGATTTGCAGTTATAGAATTTCTGTCAAGCGGTTTAAGTTTTATGTCCGTTTTATGAACCCAACCCTCAAAACAAGAATAGTAACGCCAAAGAAGGAAAACATACACACAAACCAACGTTTTTCTCACCGGTGGTTTGGAATATTGCCCCAAAACTTTAGATTTAGTGTTGTGGTGTTAAAATCTATCAGAAAAATGTGTTTGCTAACGTGACGCCAAAAAGTAACCAAAACGGTCCTTAGCCGACTGACTATTGGGAGATGTGTGCACATCGGGCTAGAAAAACAAATAAAACACCGTAAGTCATTCAGACTTACAATCCCTGAATGTCGCACTGATCGATTCATAATTTTTAAATAGTCATGTGGCCACAGTCTGGTTTTTTTTAACTGATAATATGTTTTGAAGTACAAATAACGGACATATTATTATTTTAATCATGACTCTGCATGACTGTTAATTAATATGAAGCGACTTACTTCTTTGTGGTTTTTCGACTCTGTATATAGCGTGCACTCCTTCAGTCATAACAAGACTAGAATCCCTGTTTATGAATATCAAAAATGTTGATTTTGAATTCTGGTAAATGTCTTAGTTGTCTTATAGCTAAAGGTACCTTCATTCCCGTGTATAGACCATCTTGTAAATCACTATAAACCCGTCCTTTTGTGTCAATCAATCAATCAATATATGAGGCTTATATCGCGCGTATTCTGTGGGTACAGTTCTAAGCGCAGGGATTTTTAATTTTTTTAATTTTTTAAAATATTGTTTTATGCAATTTATATCGCGCACATATTCAAGGCCGTGTGAGATGGAATTTTTTTTTACACAATACATCACGCATTCACATCGACCAGCAGATCGCAGCCATTTCGGCGCATATCCTACTTTTCACGGCCTATTATTCCAAGTCACACGGGTATTTTGGTGGACATTTTTATCTATGCCTATACAATTTTGCCAGGAAAGACAATCGTGGGATCTTTAACGTGCACACCCCAATGTAGTGTACACGAAGGGACCGCGGTTTTTCGTCTCATCCGAAAGACTAGCACTTGAACCCACCACCTAGGTTAGGAAAGGGGGGAGAAAATTGCTAACGCCCTGACCCAGGGTCGAACTCGCAACCTCTCGCTTCCGAGCGACCACTCGGCCACCCAGTCCATCCATATGTGTGTGTGTAAACGATTCCATGGATGGATTCAAAATAAAAAGTGAATTAATCGGCATGAGTGGCAATCACGGAAATTAATTCATCACAAAGTTCTTACACCCTGTGCAGTCAGGATGCTGATAGTGTGTGTGTGTCCGTGTATCCTGGCCCGATCTTTGATGGTTTCACGGACGGGCGCAATAGCTTGGTGGGGTAAGGCGCCGGCCTCCAAAGCGAAAGGTCGCGGGTTCGAATCCCGGCCACGCCTGGAGATAACATTTTGTTCAATCTTATGTGCAGACCTGCTAGTGCCTTATCCCTCTTCGTGTGTACACGCAAGCACAAGACCAAGTGCGCACGGAAAACCATATTTTTGGATTAAGCTTGCTGCTTGAATTGGAGAAAAAAAATTTCAGTTGTTTTTGACTTTGCTGTTTTCTTCTTCTTTTTTACTCATATTTAAACATTTCACAAAAACAAACACACTGTAAAAGTGTAAAAGTAGTCAAAGTCCCTCAGTAAGTTCATTATATCTTTACTTTTATCTTGCGAAACGCACTGGTCAGATTGTTGAACCATCCGTTATTTTACGCTATAATCTACAGAATGGCGAATGCCCGATACAGCCTTAAAGGCTGACATAGTCCTATTTAATTAGTTTAATTACTTCCAGGGCTTTTCCCATCGTTGCGGGGATGTATAAATTAAGCTTCCTGCAAAGTTTTAGGTTTGAAGTCCTTACCAATTACGATAAATAATTAATTCTTTATTGCATTGTTTAGCAACAGTTCTCCAGGACTTGGGCTATTTTTAGACCGTTGACGTCACTTCGTGACGTTTCGTAAACCAAAGATGGCGTTTGAGATTGTTCTGTTTACATTCGACACTATCAACACCACTTTGCAATACTGAAATAATTTTATCTGTGTTCGAAAGCTACAGCCAATCGTTATTATATCCCCCTAGGTACAGTTTTATAACAGTATTGGCACATGTAAACAATATGAATTAATTAATGAACGCTACGAATATGGCAGCCTTTAACAAAGTTTTGTTTATTTTATTGATGTTACTTGACTTTAAAACATACACTGTCAAATCAAAGTACGAAATTGTTTCGACGCTATTATACTTGATTTGTTAAGGATATTGTAGATGTTGCTTGATTTTGAAATAAGCTCTGTTTAATGGTTACATAACATATAAGCCTAATACTCGATTTTTTGGTATATAATGTTCCTTGAACTTGTTGGAAACAATTTTTACGCGAGAAATGTCTTTCACCAAACACGTGTCATAATTGTTCTGCTCATTGAAGTCAATCAAAATGCTTCATTTGAATAATCACGCGCTATGTGACAATCAAGCAACACCCCCGATCTCTTTCATGGACACATGGATGCATTGTTCAGATAGCACAACATAATTCGTTCACTGATGATAATAAAGATTACATTTTTGAAGTATCGCTTATCCTGGGGCTTTCATTTACGTGGCAAGGATTAGTTTTGTATTTATTCCCGCGTATTTTTTTGATCAAACCCCTCCATGTGTTTCTGCATTCTGAAGGGAAAACCTCAAACTGAAGCTAGTCATTTTCAAGAATATATCATAATCAATGAGTGGGTGAGTTGTGTTGGATGTCTAATTGTAATCTTAAAGAGAATAAAATGAATATTTATGAATTCTTATTTACATGCTGGGACAACCAAATTATATCCTGTCTGTCTGTCTCTGTCTGTCTCTCTTTTTCTGTGTGTCCGTGTGTGTGTGTGTGTGTGTGTGTGTGTGTGTGTGTGTGTGTGTGTGTGTGTGTGTGCGACGAGCCGTGTTTGTGTGTGTGTGTGTGTATGTGTGTGTGTGTGTGTATGTGTGTGTGTGTGTGTGTGTATGTGTGTGAGTGTGTGAGTGTGTGTGCGTGTGCACGCATGCACTATTGCGTAGTCATGTATTGTAATCCGATCGATCAAACTCATGCACGCCGGAAAAAAATATCAGGAGGCGAAGTGGAAGGCGGCGAATCGAGAAGCGGCGATCCGGGACGTGAACAGTGCGTTGAGATACTGTTTGTTTAGGTTCTAATACAACTGCATCATCAATTCGTTGATTATGATAATGACGTTATTGAAGAATGCCTGTCCTAAGGGCTTCTAGTATCGTGGCCATTATTTCAATACTGCATTTAATTCCCTCGCGTGCTTCTGATCAATCTCGTTCATGTATAGCAACAGTTTTGAGGGATATCTTAAACGGGTTTTTGAAAATAATTATGAACAATTGACTGGATATGTCAAGGTCACCAAAAAAGAAAGTTTGATTGTGTCCCGTTGTTACCATTAGTGTGATTTTAACTTTTTCCGCCATTCTCAACTGCTACAAGTATACGGTTCTCACTGGCATTGACACTGACGTGCGTCAATATAGAATTCTTTTCAAACCTAGACTCTAAATTTTAAATGGAGGAGAAATAACTGAGACTAGGAAGGGCTTCTGTAAAAGCGTTTTCTGTGTTTGTTTTCTGTGAAAAATCTTTGTATTTTTGTTTATATAAATCTTGCATATTCCCGGTAGTTTCATTCATTAATCCTGCGATTTAAACACATGCAATGCATAAAAAGAAGTAATAACAAGTTTGTCTTATGCATTTTCTCTATTGTTTTTGTACATTAAATCGTCTTCTCATTTAGACAGACAGTAATGTTTGTGAGAATGTATTTCTCGGTTTACTTTCCTTCCGCATGTTTGCCTAAGTTTAGTAAAAAATCACCTTTAGAAAAAACTGTCACCAACGAATAGCATTCTCAAAACAGATAATAATAATAATAATAATTGTCAGTAAGTACTGGTGTCACATGACTGATGTGAACCAGTTGATTGGCTAATGGGGATGCGCTTAAATCTGTTAGCGCACTCTTGGAGTGCGCTAACTTTTCCACAGAGCGTATTCTTACGCCCTTTGCCAAAGCGAGACTGTACTCTCATCCTCAGAATTAATTAATGACATGTAGCTTATATTCTCCACTTCATCAAAAAATAACCATAAATTTCCTGCGGCTCAAAGCAGAAGTGGTTTTTTTTCTGACAGATCGCAGGCGCCTGTGCCACAGTGAATCCCACTGATCTAAAAATAGAAGCGGCTGTGTCTCTTCCACAATGGTCTCTTCTCGTTTTGACTTGCAAAGATTCTTCTCATATGCCGTGTTAGTGGCATGTAGCTCATTAACCACATTACCAAAATATGATGAGTTGGTATAAAATTCCAAGCGGCAAACAGAAAACACAAGTGTTATTCCGATAACGTACCAGCTAGACCAGCATTTGAAAGTCGACTCTGTTATAGTAGACTACACTGAAATACGACTGCATCAGTTCAGTAAATGAATGGTTTCCGAATTATTATTTCAAGGCAACAACAATCGGAATCGAAAACGTGTAGGGTTAAGAACGTTCTTACCATGTACAAAACTTATTACCAGCCTGCCTCATGCGTGCAGACGAGCAATTTTTGTTTTTGAAATGAGACTGCAGTTCAGTGGTTCGATTGCCCTAGCCGCCTAACAGACAACATAAACCCCGCAGCAAATTAACATGTTGGGCAAATGTGAACAAACAAACGATGGGGATATAATACGTATAGAGTTCAGAGCATTCTTACCGTTCATATATAGTACCAGACTCCCCGATGAGTGAAGATACAACAACACGAGAAACATACCACATTTACTTTGAAAATGTGCTAACCGTGGCTTGGAGTCAATTCAAGGGGCAACACTCTGCACAGTCAATCTGTCGAAGCTCGATGAAGGTTTCGAATCGCAAATAACTAAGAGCACAGTCCTTTCTCTGAGTTTAAATGAGGTCTGTATGAAAGATCATCACTTTTTAGCTTAACGCTACTCTGGAATTTACCAACAGAAATTAAAACAAGAGTTTGCGTGTGATGAAAACACGACACACTTGAGACAGCCCACACAAAAGTAGATCTGACACAAACCTGACCACACAGTTACGCCTATCCAAATGCGCGTAGCAAAATGTGCGTTTTGAATCTTCTTTTTTCTCTGACAATATCGTTATTGAAACAATCCCAGTGCACTAAGGGATTTATAGAGCAAATCTCGAAAATAATTATTGAACTCAGCGCTATGTGCTTCGTTCAATAATGAATTTTCTCGATTTGCTCTATAAATCCCTTAGTGCACTGGGATGTCTCAATAACTTAAATAATAATAATAATAATAACTGGACATTTTTAAGTGCCTAACCTATGGCTCTAGGCCCTTTACAAAAGAACATATACAGAATAGAACAATTAAATGTACAACCTACATAAGACAATTAACCATTCGGACAAAAGATGCCGCTAAAATAGCAAAGGTTAAAACTCATTTTTGAGGAAATGTCAATATTTTAAAATAGTTCATTCCGTGCCGCTGAGGAAAGGCTTGCTTGCAAGTACAGGAGTTTTGTAACTGTTCCTACCATACGGGTATAAGAAAATTCATTTCAACATTGCACACAGGCAACAGCCGACCACACCTGCCGTGCTTATATACACAATCAAAACCTGATGCTAATAATTTCTTTTGCGTTAATATGATTAAGTAGGTAGTGGCCAGATGTTGTGTATCTCGTTAAGCTGCCGTTACATTATACACTGATGGCGCGAGTGAGTAAATTTTATACAGTTATTAATGAGTCTGGTGAAACATTCAAAATCAGCCAAAAGTTATTTTCGTTTAATTATGAGTTTAGTTTTGTTCCTACAGTACAAGCGTATTGATATTGTGCGAAAGTCCCATTTTTGAATGAGTGAATTACATAATATTATTAAAGTTAAACGAAGACAGCAGTGGACTATCATTGGTGAAAGCATTAACGAGTTGCCCAGGCCGTTGCATGTAATTCTTGTACTTTAAACATATTAGACTGAAACAAAGAGAGACAGATACAGAGAGACAGAGATAGAGAGACAAACGACAGAAAGACAGAGATAGAGACTGAGAGAGAGAGAGAGAGAGAGAGAGAGAGAGAGAGAGAGAGAGAGAGAGAGAGAGAGAGAGAGAGAGAGAGAGAGAGAGCGAGAGAGAGACAGGGACAGAGGGACAGAGAGACAGAGAGACAGAGACAGAGGGACAGAGACAGAGGGACAGAGGGACAGAGACAGAGAGACAGAGACAGAGACAAGAGACAAGAGACAAGAGACAGAGAGACAGAGACAGAGACACGAGACAAGAGACAGAGAGACAGAGACAGAGACAGAGAGACAGAGACAAGAGACAAGAGACAAGAGACAGAGAGACAGAGAGACAGAGACGGAGACAGAGACAAGAGACAAGAGACAAGAGACAGAGAGACAGAGACAGAGACAGAGACAAGAGACAAGAGACAGAGAGACAGAGAGACAGAGAGACAGAGAGACAGAGACAGAGGGACAGAGACAGAGACAAGAGACAAGAGACAAGAGACAAGAGACAGAGAGACAGAGACAGAGACACGAGACAAGAGACAGAGAGACAGAGACAGAGACAGAGGCAGAGAGAGATTGAGAGATTGAGACAGGGCAGAGACTCGCATAGAGAGATTATTGCTGCTACTATATATATATATTTCGTAAACCTATTAGGAAGACGAAACATTTTCATAAATATCTTGTGAAACAACCACGCACAAATATTTCAGATAATATAAGGAGCAATTATATTATACACATAATCATCCGATCCTCTCAATGTATCAGTGCTAATCTTGAATGCATAATTTAATTGACCGCGGCACACGCGCTTACCCATGCCCCCGAAGCGAACACATCAAAGGAAATCAAATATTTATAGCCATATTTGAAGCATTGATAGTTGTCAATTGGATTCAGCGGGTTAGAACGCTTCGTAGGCGGCGGAAGGTGACAATTAAAGAATGGAATTCGCGAAGAGATTTAAAATGATGTGTTATTTTATCCCGAGGCAGATCTTTTGAATACGTGCGAGTGCGTCAGATCGCTTTTTGGGGGGGAAAGGGGGGGGGGGGGATATTTTTCGGGATGAAAGGCAGTAACATAAAGAGAAATAAAATAAGATACTATTTCTATCGTTTGGTTGCTGTATTGTATTTTGTTGGTTGAAATTTATTTGAAGTTTTTGTCACTTTTTTTTCACATGTGAAAGATTTACGTCTGTTGACTGTATATTTTATATATTATGAATCTGCGGATATGCGTTTATATCCTGCAGATAAATATATAGTTAAGCAAACAAACAAAAAAAACAAAAAAAAAAGAAACACACAAAAAACAAATACATAAATAAATAAATAGGTACATTAATAAATAATGGATCAATGAATAAATACATAAAAAGGTAAATGAATAAATAAATAAATTTTTCAATCGCGTCAACCGGTTATTAGGTAGTTTCATCAGTTTGTTTGCATGGAAAGAGCATTTTGTTTGCTCATCAGTTAGCACTAAGTCCTTTCCTTTGTTGCACATTCGCATTTATAAGTTAAACAATCTAGAAATCTGTATCGGAAGAACACTTTCAAAGTAAATGTGGTTTATTTTTATATTGTCGACTTATTTAGTTATCTGTTTTTGTTATCATAACGTAACTCCTCCCCCCTCCAAGAATAAAATGAAGAACTTCAACGGCCGAATATTTCAGGAAAAAACAAACAAAGAGAAAGAAAAAAAAAAGAAAGAAAGAAAAACGAAAGAAAAAAAGAAAGACGGAATGAAAGAAAGAAAGAAAGAAAGAAAGAAAGAAAGAAAGAAACAAACAAACAAACAAACAAACAAACAAACAAAAAAAACCTCAGGACTTCACATACACACAACACTTAGCCTAGGTAATACCATTTGCAGATTTCCATTTCGTGGTCTCAGCATTTGACACTGAGACTCAAACATTTTCAGATATCTATACTTTTACTTTCATGCATCGTTGCTTTTGAAAACACGCGTTCAAAATCAAATGTTATCTGAACGTCTGAGCTCATGCAGTGCCATATAGAGGACTGTTCGCTCCGTTTTTTGATTTGTTTCTTTTAATTTCATTTTTTTTTTAATAGTTTGCCCGCTCTGGATTTACAAGCACGATGATAACAGGTGAATGAACTACGGAAGTACCTCAGTCGTCCTCCCGTCCAAAAAACAGACACTCACTACCTGTGAGAAAACAAAAATCTATAATGTGCCATTGTTGTTCAATTTAAGATGATTCGAGTCCAGGCGCAAAATATCAGACACACCAAAACGATTCAATCTTTCAATGTTCTTAGATTTAAAGTCTTCGTCAAGCAGCGAAATTAATGTTTTTGATATTGAGTAAGACTGTGAATTTATTGTTTTGTGTTGCATAACATAGACAGTACATTACTTTTGAGAACTTTTGTTAGAAATATTATAAATTGAACAATGAAAACGCACCTTGCCTTGTATACTAAATAACAAACCAACTGTTAACACCAACAAACAAACAAACAAACAAACAATCAATCAAACGAACAAACAAACAAACAAACAAACCATTAACAGTCCTAACGACATAATCACAATCTATGTTCTGTTAATTACTCCAGTGGGTTCCAGGCCACATTTCTGATTGACAGAGGAGATACAGAGAGCATCATACACGCTTATCATTAGCAATCTGACACCCGGACACAGAGTCTCACAATGTCCTGAGCTTTCTCAATGAACCGAGACGACCTATGTAACGGTATCGTAGCATCGTATTACAGAACAACGCTGAGAAAATAAACATCGAGACGGAGATATGATGAATGGTCTTGGCACCAAATGTTGTTCCAACCTTGTTTTGCTAGAATGCTGTCCTGCATTTAGAACACCTTCCTTGGGTAACCAAACCTTTCGCCCTATTTCCATTTCTCCCCAAGCCATATCGCCCCAAAGTCACTTCGCCCCATTTTTTTGGTGACAGTTTGCCCCATGATCGCCCCATTTTGTCAGTCGTCACAGATCCGTCCATGCTTATTATAATTTTTTTTTTGTAAACGGGATAAGGGCATCTTTTTATACTACGCCACAAACAAAAAATTGTACAGCCCGTCTGCTTCCTGCATGTGCGACGTTGGAAATTAGTTGCGATGAATGAATGAATTTTGCAGATTGATGTCGTGTCAGTTAAGAAATTAGTTCATAAAAAATCAACGCTACACAGAAAGCACCAAACTAAGGCTATTGATTCTTGGCATGTGTCCAAGTGATGGACAGGGCTGAAGGGCACGAAGCAAAAGTGGGTGCCACCCAAACGGGTGAGAACAAATCGCGGGGTCTGATTGGTTAAAATCACAACGAATCTCAAAGTCAACCAATCCAACACCGCGGCTGACTTCCACCCGGTTGGTAACTTTCCCGTGCACCCCAACCCGGGTCTTTCTTCTTTTCTTACTTTATTTGGTGTTTAACGTCGTTTTCAACCACGAAGGGTTATATCGCGACGGGGGAAGGGGGAAGATGGGATAGAGCCACTTGTCAATGGTTTCTTGTTCACAAAAGCACTAATCAAAAATTTGCTCCAGGGGCTTGCAACGTTGTACAATATATGACCTTACTGGGAGAATGCAAGTTTCCAGTACAAAGGACTTAACATTTCTTACATACTGCTTGACTAAAATCTTTACAAACATTGACTATATTCTATACAAGAAACACTTAACAAGGGTAAAGGGAGAAACAGAATCCGTTAGTCGCCTCTTACGACATGCTGGGGAGCATCGGGTAAATTCTTCCCCCTAACCCGCGGGGGGTTATATCTCTGTGGGGGTGACCCTGGTCTCCTCCCATGTAAAAGCCTGGGCAGATGGGAGATAGTGAGCTGAATACAAGTTTACAAGGAAGGACTGTGAGCTGAATAGTTTACAAGGAAGGACTGTGAGCTGAATAGTTTACAAGGAAGGACTGTGAGCTGAATAGTTTACAAGGAAGGACTGTGAGCTGAATAGTTTACAAGGAAGGACTGTGAGCTGAATAGTTTACAAGGAAGGACTGTGAGCTGAATAGTTTACAAGGAAGGACTGTGAGCTGAATAGTTTACAAGGAAGGACTGTGAGCTGAATAGTTTACAAGGAAGGACTGTGAGCTGAATAGTTTACAAGGAAGGACTGTGAGCTGAATAGTTTACAAGGAAGGACTGTGAGCTGAATAGTTTACAAGGAAGGACTGTGAGCTGAATAGTTTACAAGGAAGGACTGTGAGCTGAATAGTTTACAAGGAAGGACTGTGAGCTGAATAGTTTACAAGGAAGGACTGTGAGCTGAATAGTTTACAAGGAAGGACTGTGAGCTGAATAGTTTACAAGGAAGGACTGTGAGCTGAATAGTTTACAAGGAAGGACTGTGAGCTGAATAGTTTACAAGGAAGGACTGTGAGCTGAATAGTTTACAAGGAAGGACTGTGAGCTGAATAGTTTACAAGGAAGGACTGTGAGCTGAATAGTTTACAAGGAAGGACTGTGAGCTGAATAGTTTACAAGGAAGGACTGTGAGCTGAATAGTTTACAAGGAAGGACTGTGAGCTGAATAGTTTACAAGGAAGGACTGTGAGCTGAATAGTTTACAAGGAAGGACTGTGAGCTGAATAGTTTACAAGGAAGGACTGTGAGCTGAATAGTTTACAAGGAAGGACTGTGAGCTGAATAGTTTACAAGGAAGGACTGTGAGCTGAATAGTTTACAAGGAAGGACTGTGAGCTGAATAGTTTACAAGGAAGGACTGTGAGCTGAATAGTTTACAAGGAAGGACTGTGAGCTGAATAGTTTACAAGGAAGGACTGTGAGCTGAATAGTTTACAAGGAAGGACTGTGAGCTGAATAGTTTACAAGGAAGGACTGTGAGCTGAATAGTTTACAAGGAAGGACTGTGAGCTGAATAGTTTACAAGGAAGGACTGTGCCTCTAAACCCGTGGAATTGCCGAAGATAACAAATCCCAGCAACACCCCTGCCTATGTATACATGTACTAACAAATATCTATGAAGCATCGGAACCTGCTGAATCAAATTATGGATAATCAATCGTTCAGATAATGCACCAGGCATTTTGAGTTTCTTTGATACACGAATTTCGGGTGTATAAATGTAATTATGCATTTCCATAAGATAAGCCCTGATACAATTAGAGGATGGAAAATTGGCTTTTGATTGCTTTTTATTTTCTGAACTATTTATGATTGGATCATTTGTCTATACTTGCTTTTCATTTTCTGAAATATGTATGATTGTATCATTGGATCTTTATGACAGTGTTTTGGCTTCTTAATTATATACAGCATAACAACAATCTAAGACTCTCTCTCTCTCTCTCTCTCTCTCTCTCTCTCTCTCCCCTCACACACACACACACACACATACACACACACACACACACACACACACACACGTGCGCTCGTGCGACAACTAATAAATGTGTCTGTATGCTTACATGTACACTCCTTGGCAAAACAACATACACATGTTTTGATTCTGTGGTAAACACAGAAAATGAAATGTTCTTGATTTTATTTTTGCGTGTAAGATCTGCGCAAAAACGCACATGTCAAATTTGTTTGGGGCACGAATAGTTTACTGTATTGTTGACCATCGTTGTGTGCACAAAAGGTAGATTTATGGAATAGATATAATTTGTAGTTGTCTTTACGGGTGCTCCAGGGTCCCTCAAGTACATAGCTTTGGGAAGTAAAACTGCCTGGGAATGTATAACGTATGACAGAATTTCTGGAGGTGTTTCTGATTTCTGTGAACCAGGTAGGGTCATTCAAGGCCGATAAAAAATGATCACAATAATAATAATAATACTCTTACTATTTAATTATTTATTTATCTGTTTACTTAAACAAAAACACAAAACCTTACTATGTTATGCAGTGACAAAAAAACAATGGCTTTAAAAAACCCAACAACACCCAGTCTCACTGGTTAGTTTCAGTATTTTTGCAACAGTACTTTTGAATAGATATGCCTGTGTGAGTTTTACGGCACGTCTCTTTGTGCGTATACATTTAACATTTTATTTGGCTTCTTTTCTTATTCAAAAATCATACTCTAATCCCATGTTTATACAATTCACCCACATATTTGTTTTAAATCTCTGATTCATTCGGATTTCTGATTATTAACAGCTGACATGTCGTCTATTTTTTTTCTTGAATTTTATAATAAAACTCTCAACTTAAACATTTTTGGAACAGCATCCTATAGAAGGGGCCGGTGTTTCCAAGCCAGGGTTTGTTGATTGATTAAAAGAATCGTTTCTTGATATCCATATATCTGCTGCATCAAATGACGCAAAGACAGTACTTCGTATGTTAAATTGAATTCACACAGACATTGAGACTAATACAAAGAAGTGTCAAAAACACAACCGAAGTGTTCGTGAGTTTATTAATTACTTTACCAACAATTAACTTGTACGGAAAGATTTCATTTTTTTTCCTTGGGGCCAAAGGCACTTTTCTCGTCAAAAGTCTCTGATTTCTCCTGCTTCAACTATGATGAGAAAATTAGATCTTGATAATATAATGAACAGCTCAGAATCAAGTTGTTTTAATTAATGATTAAATTATTCACCTTGATTTTAGCTAGCCATGGCATGCAGAGAAGAGGTTCACCAAAAATCAGCAACCGGTCATACTCAGGTTTATAGGTTTATATTTCGATTGACAAATGAGTTTTCCCGACACTAAATATAAAGTCGTCACTGCGTTGTAAAAATGTGCTTGACTGCTTGGCCCTTTTGGTGAAACAGAGTCAGCAGTTTCTTAGGTTTGGAAAATATTGGGATACGTGTTAGAACAAAGCAGGTAACACGTTTGTTTTTAACTGTTTCTGTCACAGAGAATGTGTCCAGTCCACAATTTTGTAGTGTCATCTGTCAGTTGAAGATCAACCCATGAAGTAGAACCGGACTTACTTTTATTTCAATTTTAAACATCCTGAAGTTTTGGTTGTTTATGTATCTATTTTAAGAGCATTCAATCCACACTTTTCCTTCCATAACTTGTATTGCATGGACAGAAAGAAACAAACATCTTATGTCTTATCAGTGTTATATCTTATGTGGTAGATCGTATGATTGTCATGCCTATGCCTTATGTTATATCTTATGTGGTAGATCGTATGATTGTCATGCCTATGCCTTATGTTATATCTTATGTGGTAGATCGTATGATTGTCATGCCTATGCCTTATGTTATATCTTATGTGGTAGATCGTATGATTGTCATGCCTATGCCTTATGTTATATCTTATGTGGTAGATCGTATGATTGTCATGCCTATGCCTTATGTTATATCTTATGTGGTAGATCGTATGATTGTCATGCCTATGCCTTATGTTATATCTTATGTCGTAGATCGTATGTCATACCTGAGGTCTTATTGGCTATACATTATTGTCGTAGCTAGTATGTCACGCCTCAGGTCTTATGTTATATCTTATGTCGTTTAGATCGTGTATGTTATGCCTTATGTCTTGGTCCTTACCTTTCTCATGCCTGCTCTTGCCGAAGTCATCGTCCAGGATGCGGCTGATGCCGAACTTCAAGGACCTGGGTCCAGAGGCATCGGGTGACGATCCACCGCGCCCTCCGCGCGAATCCTCCAGGGATTTGAACGCGGAACTGTCCGAGGAACACAGCTTCTGCAGAGGCGCCAGACCCGAGTTGCTAGCACAAGCGGGTGGAGAAAACGGCCTGTGGTGCGCATGCGCATGCGCGTAGGACAGGACGTACCCGTAACTGTGAGGAGGAGGTGGAAGACCCGGGTAGGTCGCGGCCCTGGACGTTGGGGTCACTCCGAGTCCTTGGGCCTGTCTGTGGAGAAGCCCTAGAAGTTCGTAGGCGTGATGACCTGAGGTCTGGCCGTGTTTGCTTTTTGGGGACAGTCCTGTTGGCCCCAGTAATGCTGGGTCTGGCTGCACACCCTGAGCGGCCAGCGCTGACCAGTACCCGGCTAGACCTGTTGGTAGCCACCCGGCCACACACCCGTTCACGAACATTGTTTATGCTAGCAGAATTAGTTTATATTGTTGATTCAAGTTAACCGTGTTTCCAATAAGAATTTTTTTTTGTACGATCAACTTCTGCAGCGAAAATAAATCCCGGAAATGTTATAAGATGGTCACACCATTATTGCAGAAAGATTCGAGTCAGGATGCGAATAATATTCAAGCATCCTTGTAGACGGGCTGTTATAAAATAAAAAATCGAGGGTACGATAATGACCGTAGACTGTAATTCCTCTTGTTGAGAAAGATTACAGTTTTAAAACAAATTTTAATTTAATTACCTCGCCATACTTCAGAACTACTCATTATGATGCAAAAACATGTAGTACCGGAAGGTTGGCGGATAACCACAGATATATTTGTAGTCGCACAAATCGATGGATTTATTCTCTCGAATTACCCACGGTAGTTTTTAGTCTGTCGCTATATTCGTTTATCCCTTCGTCTCGTAGAACTTCGCATCCGGCGACTGGCAACAATGAAGCCGGTACACCCAATAAGTTCCTAAAATCCGTTCGTTGACTCAGTGCTTGACAGAGCAATAGCATCAACAGAATCTTATATCTGAAGCACTCTCCCTCTCTGCTCGGCGTTGTCTTCAAATCTTTCTCACTGTCTCCACACCCACGTCCAAATTACATCTCACACAAGACCCCAACCCCAAAACCTCCTCAAGACAATTTCATCGCTGAATCCCATGAAATCTTTATCGCCAGCCGAAAACCCCGCCCCTTTCGCTCTCGCCGAGACACGTTGTTTTGGTCAACGCGTACATCGGTTGGCCGAGACCACGTAGAGTAATTAAAAAGGGGCGGAGTTTCATTTTTTGAAGAGGGGGCGGGGCTATGCAAATGAGGGCCTGGGGAAGAAAGATGCAGATGAGCGGTTAGCAGCGCTGTGTGTGGCGGGGGCCGAGGCACGCGGAACCACTCACTCATCGTGTCGTCTGCTATTAATCGTTTCACCCATTCACGATTCGCCATTTGGTCGGGATTGCCGTCAAGCTAGTGGCACAGTGGATGAGACACACGCACGGTTGCACCAAGGTTTTACAGCGGAACCCCCCCCCCCCCTTTTTTTAAACTTCCAAAATATTGAGAAAATCGTGTATTAAAAATGAGGGAGTCTTAAAATGGTGATAAATTTACATACATATTTACCAACAATTCTGAGAAAACAGGGACTTAGAAGGGAGGGAGACTTACATTGGTGGGTCTTAAAAGGGAGTTCCACTGCATTAGGCTTTTGGCCGATAGGGCTTTATATCTGAAGATGCAAGTTTGTTGATAATTTAATTTTGTACAGGCTTTTAATTGTTATTTCGCTGTTTAGTAAGACGTCATTTATCTTGAGCTGATGTAACAGCAGATGCAACTTCCTCCCAGCATTGAATGAAAAAAACCCACCCCACACACGATAAAAACAGTGCGTGCATGCAGCATTTTGGAAATGTACTAAGTAATAAAACGAAAAATAGAACAATGTACCATTGTTCAAACTCTAGATGTTAGAAAAGTAATGATCTATATCGAAAGGGAACTCTATATATACATTGTATTACTGTCAACGGTAGATGTGCGCGCGCGCGTGTGTGTGCGTGTGTTTGTGCATTTGTGTGTTTGCGTTTGCGTGCGTGTCCGTGGGACCTGTCGTAATATAATGGTTTATTAAATAAAAAAGCCAAACAATCCATTGCATGCTCCCCGCATAGACAGTAAGATAGAATCAAAGAAGCGAGATCCACAAAAATAAAAAAAAATAAAAGAAAGAAAGAAAGAAGGACAGACAGAAAGAAAGAAAGAAAAACAAACAAGAAACGAAAAAGAGAGGAGAAGAAGAAGGAAAATAGTAGTAGACTCATTACTCCCGACTCGCAAGGCAGGCACAGCGCGCTGGCAAAGTACAGAAACGAATTCAAACAGCTTTTATCAGCAGTCGGTGTGCGCAACAAGTACACGACACACAGAGCGGAGAGGAGAAACTCTGGAAGTGCAGTTGAGGAAATGGGGGGGGGGGGGGGGGGGGGGAGGGTAGACCGTATTTCGAAAGAAAGAGTAATTCTTTTTGGTAGTAAAGGGGTGGGGGTTTGGGCTGTATACCGAAAGACGGCTTGAAATTCCAAGGCCGTAATTTGAAAGGAAGTATGTACATGGTAGGTGTGTGTGTGTGTGTGGGGGGGGGAGGGGGGAGGGGGGGGGGGGAGGGGGGGAAGGGGGGGGGGCACAACGAAAAAAGTGATGCCTTGATTTAGAGGATAACAAAAAAAGTGAATTCACGATAGCAGGCGTATCTATATAGAAATGGCATGTCACCGCCAACGCGAGAAACGAGAGAGCGAATGAGAAAGCGTCAATGTTTCTGGTGTTTGTGATAACACCGTCTAGTGTTGCTACTCGCGCACATTATGAGACTATATCGGGGAGTAATGATAACAAAGTTGTTTTCTTCGTTTGGCCAGCACGGCCATCTCATGATGTTTAATGGGACAGGAAAAGAATGCATCGTCATGTCTTGATAACCGGGTTTTTTTTTTTAGTTCGGTTTAAAGGCACAGTCCTTCCCGTGTAAATGATTCAGCTCATGCAGCATCTCAGGCTTGTCCATGGGGTAAGTAAGGTCACCCCTCCGTTTGGACACATGCCAACACATTCTGATAATCATCGGTCCACCCTATCGCTCATGTCTCTCTGACAGGATGCATAATCACTACGCGGAGTATAGGGAAAGAAGCGGAGCTAAAAGCCGAAATCTATCAAAACAAGAATACAGAGTTATCTCCCATATGTTTTTCGCTAATGTTTCTGACAAAAGACGAAAGTGATTGCAGAATGACCGACTTCGACAGCGATCTCCGTTCTGTTCTTCACACTTATGATAAAGACATCGCTCTAAGGTCAAAACAAGTCGAAAGTTTGAGACTGCTGTGGGAAGGAGACCGTGATATTGTTGCATCACTTCCAACTGGTTACGGAAAAAGTATCGTCCGCTCCGTAGCCATTTTGTTATGATCACGTGACAAAGTTGATTATCACGTGACACTGTTGCCATATTTAGAGTAGTTTGCACAGTAAATACATTCGCGAAAGATAGCTCGCTTGACACTGTCTTACATAACAATACCTTTGTAATTTAAACATTACACAACACTAGGAAAAATCATTATCGACGATCGCGAATCTGCTTATATCAATAACACATTACGAAAAGCTCTAAATGTGTAAAAAAAAAAAAATCGATTTCTTCTCCAGAGAAAGAAAACGAAGGTATCCTATCAGGGATAAATGAGACCCGAAGGGAAGGAACTCATTTACCTGAGTTCAGGATGATACCAAAAGGGAATCGACAGCCTTACTGCTTTTTGAGTTGAGTGGGAATACGTTCATGAATATATTTTTTGTGAGTGTGTATGTGTGTGTGTGTGTGTGTGTGTGTGTGTGTGTGTGTGTGTTTGTGTGTGTGTGTGTGTGCGTGTGTGTGTGTATGCGTGTGTGTGTGTGTGTGTGTATGTGTGTGTGTGTGTGCGTGTGTGTGTGTGTGTGTGTGTGTGTGTGTGTGTGTATGTGTGTGTGTGTGAGTCTCACTAATGAGTGCGTGTGTATTGCGTTACTCGCAGAATGTCTCGTGCAAGTTAGTGTTTTCCCCTTGATGACTGTGAGATAACAAAACTCATTTATTGCGTCTCTTAATTGTGAGGTCCATTCATTGCATTCCGAGAGCTGTGCAATCTCACATAATATATTCCTGTCATCTTTACCCTCGGCCTCTGCTTTCTCTCGAGGTCAGGCAGAACGAGCTTATATAAGAACACAATGATTCTCCTTCAGCTTAGTCCTTCAGATCAGAATTTTTTTATCAAACAATCTAATTGACTGCTCGTGAGACTCACAGTTGTTAAAAATAAAAGAAATCCATACTCACAACTTACTCACCACTCACTCACAATGACAAAGACAACACAACTATCGAATTTTCGGCTTTGACGGCTTATTCAAGACCGACATAAAAAAATCAAAATATAACAAAAAGCAAAATGGAAACAGATGCAAAACAAAGATGAGTAGCCTAAGAGAAGAAATTATTCAACCAAAAATTAAGGAAAAATATAACTTTAAATCGAAAATATAAATATACATGGACGGGAAGTATTAGTTTTGATAATTATGCTGTCTGCACTGACATGCAGATAACCATGTATACGTATACTTGAGAACCTAGAGAAATGAGCTCACGGGTCTAACAACATAGTTTTCTCAGAATAATTTTTGCATGAACGCAAACAACAACAACATAATTTTTCTGTCATCTAAAAGTGTTGCTGTGCCCTTGCCGATAATCTCTCGCGTAATAGTCACCGTCCTAAAACGTCAGTTAATGCCTTTCCAAAACCCACCTTCTCGTTGATACTCGGATCTGTGGAACCAGCCATTATTATCATCATCGAAAACTTTCAAAATGAATTAACGAGCATTAATTACGAAGTGTAAACCTTTAACGTATCAAAACGCCTACTGGGCTCATTATACGAGTATACTGGCACTTCGTCGCAAATGCGTATGGCAAGCGGGCAGGAGTGTTTTGAATCAGAAAAATCAGATTACTCTGTGTCTCCTGTCCGCGTCTTACGGTAGCGGGGGCTTCATCTAATTAGGCCTGACAGTAATCAACTCCTGCTTCAGCTCAGCACCGGAACAAAAGTTAACGGAAATCAGGAAGCAGACACTTGAGTCCGGACGGCATTGTCCGTAGCGTGACGAACGGTTAGACCGGAGGTAACGGTCATTCGCGGCACATCTGGTCAGTGCACCCGGACTTACCGGGATGGATGATGATAGCTTGAACGAAAAATTTGCTTGACCAGAGGTCATGCAGATTTTGCCCAGCTGGTCAGTGTACCCGGAATAACCGGGGTGGATGCGCAGTGCTCGACAGAAAAGAATGGTTAAAATCATTTTAAAGAAGGAGAAAAAGCAGAAAAAAAGTTACATCTTATTTATCACTTTTGGGGATAGAAGAATGAGCATAAGAAAATAAGAAGAAAATAGATAAGGAAAAATAAGAGCATTTCAAAGATGTTCATAGTTGTGATTATCACGTCCGGCGCTCTAGTGTGATTTTATGACAGAGTAGTTCTTTGCTAAGTATGAATATGCTCACTGGGGCAATACACCTGTCCTCGAAAACTGAACATCGTTTATGCAGAGAACAGAGATATCGATGCCCCTCCTCCTCGCTTCCTCCCCGTTTCACCCCGCTCTCCTCCCCCCTCCCCCCTCCCCCCTCAATTATCGTCGCCTCAGTCCGGGTAATCTCAAATGGACCTGACAACATTACACGGTGTGATTTCATAGAGTAGTCGTTTTGGAATAACAAATACGGTATGGAGATGCCAGTTCGCCTGACAAATCTCGTCTCAACCGGCCTCAGTGCAGTAGTAACACGAATAGAAATTTCATGGCTGCTTTCAGCCGGGCCGGCCCAGCATTCTGGGAGGTATTAAAAATTATCGCGCTCTTAGTGCTGAAGACAGGTTAGGTGGATAAGGGGCGAGAAGTAATCTTTATCTGAACGATTGGGACGCCACCGCTTCTCCGTTGCGCTAATTACGTGAGTCCCACCACGAATTCAGCACCCCTCCCCGCCATCAAGTCAGATTTATGTCTCATTGCAGGGCTTAATTAGCTACACTGGCTTGCCTCACGCTGGCAAAGCGGCGCTCCGGAGGCAGGTCTGTTTGCGAACCGATCCACCTTTTTTCCTCGCCTCGAAAAGCATCAGTTTTCTCCCTTGGCCGATAAGCGACTATTAAAATATTTGGTTCGCTTTATGTATTTGTAGTCTGAAGTATTATTTAAGGATGCTGTGATGTTATATGGTCCGATGGCTGAGACTGACAAACGAAACTACGAATATATTGTCAGTGACCATCAAATTCCCCCTAAAATGGATCAAAATCAGTTGACTTATATCTTAATCTGTGAAAGAGTACTTCGATACCCGAAATTTGATGACGACAACAGTGGAATTCGTTGACATTTGTCAGCTTTTAGGTTAAATTTTCTAAAAAATCAAATGGGCTTCGTCTGCTATAGATCTATGTGTCCTCAACAGCACTGGGAAATTATCACGACGCAGAATCGGGACTGGGACGCTGAAGAGTCAGACCGGCTCTGTACGATTCCCGTCTGTTTAATTCATTATTGTAGTTATGGAATATTATCGATGCAATCAATGCCAGTGCGCCTCAAATTTTGGTACAACAAAATATCCCTGGTCAAATTCTCCAGAAAACGTTTTGAAAATGGTGTCAGAAACAGACAAGCTTTAGTCTTGGGCACTGAGAATGAGCACGACTAGTTTACGTCCTGGTTTGAAAATACAAAAGAAATTGAAAGCCCAAAGCGTTTGGAACAGTCCCAACTGGACAGAAACGACACAACAGCAATATTCAGTATGAGTTAAACCTATAGCGCCATGATCAGTTGTTTCCTGTTGGGAAGAATGAGCAATGTTTTTGTCGTGCCTTAATTTCGGACACGTACGAGAAGTATTTTCACAAAACACTTGAATCACTAAAAAGACTCAACTGAACAAACATTTGGCAAACATTAGCAACATCAAACCATGGACACAGACAGACTGAGGCAATGATTGTGTGCCCCCGATTACGATGTGCTTACCCTATAGCGCCATTAAAAGTTGGTTATTTAGTCTTTTGGCAAAATGAGCCCAATTTGGCGCCTTGACGTAAGGTTAAGGTATAAACCAAGGCAAACAAAGCATCTGATTCCACCAGGACAATCCCTGTGTCATTATGTCTGATTAGTAATAGCACCGTTTTTAGTTGTATCATTATCTTGGACAGAGTGAGCACAGTTTCGCGCCTTGAAAACATATTATCAAGGTATAAACCTAAGAAAACAAAGCACTTGATTCCACCGGCCGAACCGAGGGTTGTATGTTAGCCACGTAATGAGCATAATCTGGTCTTGTGCCGTAAGCCGGGCTGACACGGAGACAGGCCAACGGGAGGCAGCTGGAAGCGAGCACGGAGGTCCGCAGTGAGACACAACTCAGACCGTCCTCCCGCTATCTCTTTTCACAGTCTACGGCGGCGTGCTAGCGCCAAAAGTGACAATTGCGGACTAGCGTGCCAGTAATTATCACGGATAATTCTAATTGCGAAGAACACTGCTGTCAGCCCTGGTGAGTGCAGTAGTTATCACTGGTAAGTATGATTGCAAATAATCTTTAAGATTATTATGAAGAGTATATATCCAGAGCTGGACTCCAAGTGTAAAGGCGATCAACAAGAAGAAGATAAGATTACGAATAGTACAGTTTGTTTATTTGGTGCTTAACGTCGTTTTCAACCACGAAGGTTATATCGCGACGGGGGAAGGGGGGAGATGGGAGTACGTAGAGGTTACACGCCGAGTCTCAGTGATTATTAAAAATAATGGTCGAAGTTAGCGGATCATGAAAAATGCGAGCTTTCTTTATTCCTCCTTTCTTCAGTTATTCAAAGAAAAGAGGAGGTTTTTTGCGAAAGTTTGATCGAATCCTATTCACTCAACCAGTCAACCTGCGCAGGCGATCGATTAATGCGCGGTTGTATAGTTCCGTGCAAATCATTCCATTCTGTTAACACTTCTTGTCAGTTTTCCTATTTTGGACTAAAATCAAGTACACAGATATGCTGTTATTCTGCCGTGGCGGCAAAGGCAGATATTGTGTGTTCTGTATATGTTTTGGTGTCGCTTACGATAATGTTCTTTCATCAAATGGGACTAGCAGACGAACTTTTGCACCCGTGTTCCAACGTTCAAAACTGTATGAAGTTCAGTTTTCTGGGGAAAATAGTGTATGAAACCGCTTTATGTTGTTTAAATTGATGAGATGTGTGCATTTGGTTGCGTGTGATCTGTTTATTAAATGAAATATTGTTGAAAACTGACCGTCGGATTGCAGTCTGTTGTCGAAGAAACTGAGTGAAAAGAAGGGGAACTACTCTTGTCGCTAGACTCTTGGAAATTGCTTGTGATGAACGTTTGAGCACGGCAAATCTAGATTCAGAAAACAACCGAACTCATGGATTTTATATGAAGATTCATGTGTTCAGGCCTGTAGTTGTTAATTTAAATGCGGTATGTTTGTATTGTTTGCTCCAGAGATGTATACTTCGTACGTTAGAGCGTTCGGAACTTTTCAGTCGCAAAAAGTAGTACCGAAACGGAACAACTTCTCAACCCATTGCACTATCGAGGATTCAGGCTGTTGCTGGGTCGTTATTTGTTTGGTTGCTGGGTCATTATCGAAAAATAACTACCCCTAGAAGTTTACAGAGGTAAAGAAGCAGAGGGGGGAGTACAGTAACTATAACTGATGACAATGATTTCAAAGAACACTACTGGTAATTACGGAGAGTGTCGTAATTATCACGGACAACTATAATTACAAAGAACACTTTGGACAATCACGGAGAGTGCATACAATGTTAATGATAAGTCTAAATTCAAGGAACACCGCCGACAATTACGGAAAGTGCACTAATTATTACGGATAACTATAATTGTATGGCACACTAGTGAAAATAACAGAAAGTGCCAAACTTACCACTTACAATTATACAATACTATACGTCAGGCCCCTCCGCCGAGAGAACACCTCCCATGAAAGGACAACTTCTTCTCTCCCTTTGTCTACTTGTATGACCAAAATAGATATACCTGTCATGACAGACTGCCTTCAATGCAAGGACACTTTGGGTTGGGTCCCAAAGGTGTTGCACCGCTGCAATTACAAAGAACACAAAAACATTTCCAATTACTCGCCAAGATAAACACAATTTGGACTTTTGGTGCTAGTAGTGTGCCACCAGACAGACGAAACAAAAGTGTGAATACATACGAATGACACAATGATCTTTGCATAAGTCTTTGAAAATTACAGCGATGAATCGCGAATTACCCATATTTAAGTTTTTGTGATCTGTTTTGTTTATAATATTACCATCGCCAAAAAACTTGAATGCCGCCCAACAGCTGACTTAGGAGTCAAAATCATGCCGGAGACCTCAATTAGCTTTGTAAACATCACTGGTGATTTGAGGGAACGCTGGTGACGTTTACGGTATCTTGCAAATGGTATTATCAATGATAATAACTAAGATCCCTATGATCTGTGTAATTTAACACTGTTGGCACTAATATGTCGTCATACCAGTCCTTCTGAACACTCGCTCTGTCTGTGTGGGTGTGTATACCTATATGTATGTCTATCTCGGTTGATAATCTGACTGTGGCTTGATACACTCAAGGGCGCCTTTCATTCCCTTCTGCAGGGTACATAGGTAGACAAACCAATCACACAACAAAGCAAGAGAGAGTGAGAGAGAGAGAGAGAGAGAGAGAGAGAGAGAGAGAGAGAGAGAGAGAGAGAGAGAGAGAAAAGAGAGAGAGAAAAGAGAGAGAGAGAGTGAGACTGAGAGAGAGAGAGTGAGAGAAGAGAGAGAGAGTGAGACTGAGAGAGAGAGAGAGAGAGAGATAGAAAAGAGAGAGAGAGAAAAGAGAAAGAGAGAGAGAATAGAGAGAGAGAGAGAGAGGAGAGAGAGAAAGAGAGAGAAAGAGAGAGAGAGAGAGAAAAGAGAGAGAGAAGAGAGAGAGAGAGGGAGAGAGAGAGAGAGAGAGAGAGAAAAGAGAAAGAGAGAGAGAAGAGAGAGAGAGAGAGGAGAGAGAAAGAGAGAGAGAGAGAGAGGAGAGAGAAAGAGAGAGAGAGAGAGAGAAAGAGAGAGAGAGAGAGAGAGAGAGAGAGAGAGAGAGAGAGAGAGAGAGAAAAGAGGGAGAGAGAGAGAGAGAGAGAGGAATGCAATCGCCTCAGCGCAGGCCAGGCGTGATTCACGTGCATAGTTCTAATTTTCTTGTCACGTCCCCTTTCAGCCATTAATTCTCCTTATGGTGAGCAACCTGCGTTTACACGAGTGCCAGATTGAGTGAAGTCATCTAGCATCATACTTGCCGCTATCGGCTGTGGTTAAACGAAGTGTGGGCTGGTTTTAGTGGCAAAGTAAATATCATTTGGCTGCCATCGTTTGCCCGCTGTTCTATCACTTTATATGTTTCTTCGCAGCTTGGGTTCTGGTATACTACGATGTTTAGTGAAAGAGCTGTTGCTGCAACATACTGTGCTCATGTTGGTCTAGGTAGTCTTCCGTTGGACACTATACGGTTTTAATCAGAGAGAGAGAGGGGGGGGAGAGAGAGAGAGAGAGAGAGAGAGAGAGAGAGAGAGAGAGAGAGACAGACAGAGAGACAAACAGAGAAAGAAAGAGAGAGAGAGAGAGACAGACAGAGAGACAAACAGAGAAAGAAAGAGAGAGAGAGAGAGAAAGAGAGCGACAGAAAGAGAGAGAGAGAGAGAGAGAGAGACAGAGACAGAGAGAGACAGAGAGAGAGAGACAGAAAGAGGTACGCTGCTTGTCTAACAATAGTTAAAATCAAGTTTAGTGTCCCACAGCAACTCTCTCGATCGCCAACAATCCACCATATAGTTATGTCCTTTGAGCACGAAAACAATACAAGGCACGGTTCACGGAACAAAACCAAACTTCGAAGCCAAAACTGTCGCTTTACGTCAAGATCTTGCTCCAGTTTCAACACACTACCACGCCATTGTCTCTGCAAATGTTGGTACCTTGCTGTAGCTTCTTTAGATTTAGAACACTGAATTTGAACGGCTAAGATTGCATAAGTGATGATCTTTCTACGTTTTATATATAGTGGTGTGTTCCATTTAATTGCTGTCATGTTTTAAATTTTTATTGTTATCAGTTTTTAAATTTATGTAGGCCTACTTTATTTTGCCACTCTGGGGTTCTTGAAATTAAATTTGCCTTGCCTTGCCAGGAAACATCGTCAACGCAACGCAAAATGTACGATATGGCGTTACAACAGTTGAACACACCAAAAAAGTCACATCAACAAGCGCTTTAAACAACAGCAGCAGCGCCGTCAGACGGGTGGATTGGTGCGCTGTGATTACACTAGCAGTTAATTGAGGCCCCTCAAGATGCCGTTAGCGAGGCAATAGCGCAGTCAGCAGAAGCACCAGACTCTCATTGTGGGCTTCCCGACTGCTCTCAGACCCTCATTGAACACTCCTTTATTTCCTGCAACATGGCGTACGGAGCTAAACACCGCCGTGTCACTGCCGCCATCTTGCCAGCGTCATTAAAACCTGTGACACTGTAATTGATGACGCTCACCAGATGCCGATTCTCTTCTCCGACGGAAGTCTGTTCCTGGGAATCGTTTTGAGTCGCGGCTAAGTCGTGGCATGCCGGAATGTCTGCTTCTTGTGCTGTGTATGTGATCAGTTTGACCGTAATTGAATAGACGAATTCCGAACATAACTCTGTCGGGTTTGTATGGTTTGTGAAAGAGTGAATACTCTTCCTTTAAATGGTGACAAACATTCCACGGGCCGATCACTAGCTAGGGGTGTGTCTGAAACACGTGGCGGACAAGGAGCACGTTTGCATTAATTTTACTTGTCCCCCTAAAAGCAAGGGCATTCACTCTTTCACAACCCATACAAACCAGACGGAGTTATTTCTAAAAATTGTCTCTTGGGAAAGTGTTCCGTGCGGGTTTTTAAGTACTGTGCACAGCCAACCCACGCTTATGCAGTTACTTCCCTTCTCCGGAAAACAACGAAGACGACCGGACAATCCCGACTGAATGGTACAGTCCAATGAGAATCGCCGGTTAAAACTAGCTTGTGCGTTTGTGCTGTTCTCATGGGCAGCGATTTTGATTGGACTTGCCACCGACTAAAATCGCTTGAAAGTTGGGGGGAAGTTGGTTGCAAGTCTGCCATGTGAACAGCACTTTGGTGTCCTGACGAATGAAGTACTTAGCTATTACTGAGGCTGCACATGAATTTTAGGCAAAAAAAAAGAGGTCTGTTTACGGTAACATAGGCCAAAAAAATAGGGTCGGTAGGTCGGGAATTTTTTTTTTATTTTTTTTTCAAAAAACCATATTTTTACGTTATTTTGCAAAAAAAACCAAAAGATTTTTTTCCCCCCCCAAATGCCAAAAAAAAAGTCTAGGGTCGCGCGAAAAAAATAGGGTCGGTCGGGTTACCGTAAACAGACCTATTTTTTTTTTGGCCTTACACGGTTAATTTGCGGAGACTAATTTAGAGGCGAACTCTACGCACCTGTGACCAGCAACCACGCTATACAGACCCAAGACGGACACAGTCATAATGAACATGTTCTAAATTTAAATGTACACATATTTTGTATGTGTGAGAACTTGAACCTTTCAGTTCAGTCTTTCCCAAACACTTTCGATGGGTACAATCAAATACTCATTAGGTCTCCTCAGTGATGATTAATTGGAACTGTCATTACAAGGATAAAGGACACAAGATTGACGCCGAGTCAGAGATATCAGCTTACTGATACCGGAAGTCCGAAGTTATTCTAAGTAAAGAGGTATCGTTTAAATTGAGTCATTCGATGGCTGAATCAAAATCCACGTTAGGAAAAGTTACTGGCATAATCATGATGTTATTCATATTATGCAGTTAGAGAGAAAAAGGCCTCTTCCATTTGTTGAATGGCCGATGTGAATGCGTGATATATTGTGTAAAAAATTCCATCTCACACGGCATATATTGTAAACGCCATGAGGGTATGTGCGTAGAAATACTCACTATAATAATAATAATAATAATTTGGAGACATGTATACGAAACCAAAATCCACTTACACAAATACATTGCTTTGTAGGCAACTTTTCTGTACCAAAAAGTATAGTTCTTGTGAACACCTGAATGAAAGTAAAGAAACGAAACCTTCAATCGTTTTTGCACAAGAATTGTCATTTGATGAAGAGTAAAGTTCCGATACTTGAAGCTCAGAACAATCATGTGAACGATTGTAACTGCTTGTCCATAGACTGACGGAAGCTCACTGTGGGATGTTGCTGCCGGGAAGACTGCCGGGAAGAATCATCGTAATGTCGTCATCACCTCCCTGCACTAGTCTGAGATGTGGCAAGTGCGCCCCTCTTTGTCAGGGGCGTGTTTACAAGTGAGGGAACAGCCGCTGAGAGTGGAATTAATGAGTGTGGGAGGGAAACGGCACGCAGCTGGCCGCTCTGCTACCTTTTTTTTTCTTCTCTTTTTCAAAGTTGTTTCCATTATCTCGATCAGCGTTTCTTAGGAGCGACTAGGTCTTTGGGGCTAGAAACGATACCGTTCCGAGCCCGGCAAAATAGGTCGGCTTTGCGAAATTTTAGAGTGCAGGCCGCAAATAGTCGGACATAGTGAAACCTACAGTAACTTTCGTTGTTGTTGGTATTTAATCCCGAACCCCGTTTCTTTGCAGCGAGATGCCTTGATTTTTGCGAGGAAAAACACTTTCCCCTTGTTACCATTTATTTTATATCCACTGAGATAACAACATGCGTGTGTCTGGAACTGGAAAGGTAAGAGTGTTTATTTAGGGCCGCTACACGAAACCGAGACTGAGGAAGGCAAGGAATTGGCTTGATGAAATGACAAGTATCATGAAAGAAACATGGCAGCTGCACAACTCGCGGCAGTCCCATTGGCTGTTCACTGGCCACTCTTTCGTTGTACACCAATATATACGTTTTCCGGAAATTACTCTGTCAAGATTTTCAGCGGTCTGGAAGAGTAAAAGCCCCTTTACCTCGGACAAGTTTTTCAACAACATCCGGAGCATGTTCCACGCTTCCGATCGGCTGTATCCTGCGATCGGGACAAACAACTGACTATCATGTGTATGCTATGTTGCGTGCGCTAAATAAGATACCATTTTCTTTTGAAAAATCCAATCATCGGAGCCATGAATCGTCACCGATGGCTTGCTGATCACTGGAAGTGTTCACTAAGCACTTGTGTTTTCTTAAACTCACGTGACCTCTAGCCAAATCCACGTGGCTTCGATCCTTTCTGGAACACATTTTGAACTCCGATGAGCTCATGAACGCTGAATTTTGGAAAGTAAAGGGTACAGTGGAACCCCCCTTTTAAGACCCCCCCCCAATTTAAGACTCCCTCCTTTTTAAGACCTTGTTTTCTCAGACTTTCTGTTCATAACCTCTGTAAAATGACCCCCATTTTAAGACTCCCTCCTTTTTAAGACCTGATTTTTTCAGATTTTCGGAGGTCTTAAAAGGGGGGTTCCACTGTATTAGTATTGTGCGCGCCCTGCATACACATCAGAGTTAGTTGTTCGTCCCGATCGCAGAATACAGCCGACCAGAAGCGTGGAACATGCTCTGGAAGTCGGTTGTGAAAAGTTTGTCCGAGGTACAGGGGCTCCTACTCTTCCAGACCGCTGATAATCCTGACAGAGTTATTTTCGAAAATCGTCTATTGTATGCGATTCTCGCGTGGCTAGCACCAAATCCGGCAGTCGTTTCACAAACGCTCTCGCCTACCTTCAAGCAAGCGGCAACCCACGTCCCTGGCCCCTCTTGCCTGATAGAAACGGACGATTGTTTTTTTTAAAGTCAGATTTCGAAGTAGGTGTAACACGGCGCTTTAAGGTAACACTGGGTGGTCACATACGGTGAGTGGGGCGGCAGAAGCTCTGCTCATGTAGTACATCCCGTAAAATCCCGTATAGTAAAATAAAGAATTGTCATTGTCATTGTCATTGTCATTGTCATCCCAGCCCACCTCGCCACTGTGAAATGCGTGTGAGCGGGATTCTGCATAAGGTAGACAACTGCTTTCGAAAGACTAGTGATGGTGGAGCTGGGTTCTCTCCCTTCTGGCGTTACCTCAACGAACCGGCAATGAGGTTGATAGAGTTTTGCAGAACCACAACTATCCATGCTCGTGCCCAACACTTTACATTTCCTAATATGTGTGCAACTAAAACACGTATCGATTTGTTTTATGTAAACACAAATTGTGGTTGACGATAGGATCGCGAATAAGTCTGACAACGTCAAGATTCAGATCAGTGCATACTAGTATGACAGACAGAGAGACAGACAGACAGACAGACAGACAGACACACACACACACACTCACACTGAATACACCTACATATACACACACAAACACGTGTGACAAAAAAAACACCACCTAACCGGCCAAACAACAACAACGACAACAACACCACCACCACCCACCACCAACAACAACAACAACAACAATCATCAACAAACACAACAACAACAACAACAACAACAACAACAACAACAACAACACTGAAAAACAAGTCTGGTCGGACGTCAATTTTTTATTCGCCATTTTCAAATTTTAACCGTGAAAAGCGGAGATCAATGGACAACATTAGCGCTGAAAACGCTTTAAGTCTTTTAATTCAAGATTGGAGAGGAAAAGCAGCCACACAGCTCACAGGGACACTGGTCACGTGAAGGTCACAAGGGCCAGGGTCGCCGCCTCCCATGGGTTCCCTTTCGCACAGCACATAGGGAAGGGTCACGTGGTTTTCTTGGCAATATATGGTGTCGGTGGCTCCTTTGGCGGACAGCTGTCAGAACACAAAATGATGAAAGTTTGATTCAAATGTGATGAAAGATAGATGAAAGTTTAAAAGCACAGTAAGCCTTCCTACGTAAACGATTCGACTTACCATCTCAACCTCGTTAGGCTACCGGCACGGTTGGCCTAGTGGTAAGGCGTCCGCCCCGTGATCGGGAGGTCGTGGGTTCGAACCGGCCCCGGCCGGGTCACACCTAAGACTTTAAAATTGGCAATCTAGTGGCTGCTCCGCCTGGCGTCTGGCATTATGGGGTTAGTGCTAGGACTGGTTGGTCCGGTGTCAGAATAATGTGACTGGGTGAGACATGAAGCCTGTGCTGCGACTTCTGTTTTGTGTGTGGCGCACGTTATAATTATGTCAAAGCAGCACCGCCCTGATATGGCCCTTCGTGGTCGGCTGGGCGTTAAACAAACAAACAAACAAACAAACAAACTCGCTAGGCTTTTACATTGAATAAGATTACCCCCACCCTCACCCCCAACCATCAAACATCAGTGCAACGGGTCTTTCTCTTGGACACATGGTGTGGCAGTGTATTCTGTTGAGAGAGTTAAAACAAAACCACCATAACAGCCCTACCCAGGAAGCAGCCGGGCCGTTGACTTGATTGGGTTGTAAGATGCTAAAATAAAAGCGAATAATCCTGACCAGATGAAAATCTTACTGTAGAACTGCTTTGTGTACAGGTAGCGTACTGGATTACGCTGGGAATTCGCAGTGGATTTGTGTCCGTCACGCTCTCCCATGGACACGCCGTCATGGTTTTCATTGAAGTATGTCCTGCGATCAGAAAGAAAACCTCAGATAGTTGTTGATATGCTTGATTTACTTTAAATGTCACATGCACCTTGCATCATTAAAACATTGGGATTTTCAGCGCCAAAGAAAAAAATTGTGAAATCTTCTGAGGCTGAATTACCTAAGTGTTCTTCACAGACAAACGGGGGATGTAAACTTTGACATAGGGCAAAGAGAGGGGGCCAACCAAATACTCCTTAATGACATTATTTTGAAAAAGGAAGGAGAGAGAGAGAGAGAGAGAGAGAGAGAGAGAGAGAGAGAGAGAGAGAGAGAGAGAGAGAGAGAGAGAGAGAGAGAGAGAGAGAGGGAGAGAGAGAGAGAGAGAGAGATACATAGACAGGGACAGTGAGAGACAGAGAAGAGACAGAGATAGATAGACAGAACAAACGGACAGACAGACAGACTGACCGACCGACAGGCAGAACGACAGAGACAGACAGGTACAGCCAGGCTGCCAGCCAGCCAGCCAGCCAACCAGAATTAAGATTAAGACACAGACCAAGACAGATATACAAAATACGTACATACAAAAACAGAGACAGACAGAGACAGAGACAGATCTCACCAGGAACAAATGTATTGGCGCCATGCTCAGAAGCAGTCCAGTTTTGTCGAACATTGCCAATCGAAAGGCGCAGCTGATACGACGAGTCTTGATCAGTCTTCCGTCTCCCGGTGTCACCAACAAGCATTTCGCTACGACACATTTCTAGTGACGTCAGAAGCAACGTCATGATAACGACGTCACACAGATTAAGGGTGCGAAAAAAGGATGACGCTGTTGAGGGTAGGCCGGATGACGGCATTGTCGTTGTTCCTAAAAACAGGAATAAAAACCTTACATCTGTTTCTCCTATCTTCACAGTATTGACTTACCTTTTTCTAATCTTCTCCTTGGTAAATTGATGATATTTCAATTCGGTTGCACAAATCAAATGATTACACATGAAGGTACTGGTCTAACAATGTCGCACATAAATGAATCGACTATGTCAAAAAGGAATGAACAGCAGTATGGAAATTAAAAATAATTAACACAAAGAACATAAACTTCAACAAAGTTGTTTTCTGACACAGCATCCCACTGAACGATAAACACATACATACCGTATGTCTCTTTGGCCTTGCCTGAAATAATAGAGCCTTAGTTACAATATACCACTAAGGAGTGGTTATTTGGTCAGACACGTGCAGACTAAACACATAGACATTTCTTTGGCCTTGCCTCAAGTTATAAAACCTTTGCTGAGCTGGAACCACCCGGTGCAAAGAGTGCTTTTATCGGTCGAACCTGTGTGCCGATAACCACAAAAATATAAATTTCTTTGGCCTTATCTCAAACAATAGAACTGCGGCTTGTTTCCAATGGAAACCACGGTAGAGTACCTTTAACGGACAGACATGTGCCATTAAAACACATATGTAGTTCCTTGGTCTTACCTCAAGCTTCGAACACTGCTTGGCCACGACGAAACAACTAGAAAGTACTTTATCGGACAAACACAGGCCATTAAAGGCCGAGAAAACAGCTAGGTTGGCTCACCATCTCAGATCTGGACAGGCGTATACATGGGATACAACCATCCCGCCACATACAACACACGCCAACAATCAAAAGCAGGACTGCTTGCTGTGGACAGTTGTATTAACATTTTGTTTTACTACTGAACAGGCACTATAGTAGCTTTTACGAAATTAAATTATCAAACAATTCCAATCGTGCACAGAGAGCACCCATGCTGTTGATTTTGAGGATGCGACCAAGTGGAGGGATGGTCTTATCCCATATAAAAGCCTGGACATATCTAAGATGGTGACCCGAACTAGCTTGTTTTACGAGAAGGATGTGCGGCCTTACTGAAAACACACACACACACACACACACACACACACACACACACACACACACACACACACACACACACACACACACACACACACACACACACACACACACACACACATTTATTTTGTCTTACCTGAAAAAGAAGAAGCTTGGTGACGCACGTTGGTAGCCTCAAACAGCGCTTTCACTAATTATATTAGGAGTCCAAAGTGATATCATATAAACACAATGCGATGAATCGAATAGAAGTTTGTCCATGCGAAAACAGAACTTTTGCGTAGAAGATCAACGTAGTGTCAAATAAACGAAGCGAGATGGCCGACTTCAAAATCACAAATCAACATCCAAACCACAGAACATTATATATCATACACAAGGAAGTGACATCTTTCGAGGAGCTTGCTCATGGGGAAAAACTACAGTCATTTAGTGTCAAACAAGTGACGAGGGCGGATAAGCTAATCTATTAAACTAATCATCTCTTTTTTAGATGCTGGTGGGTTTTCCTTCCATCGGGAACAAACTGATGACAGCTCCCCTCCTCCGTCAAACTCCTCCGCAAGACAGACAGACAGACAGACAGACAAAGTTAGATAGACACTGGACACAGGTCTGCCGCATTTCTTTGTCATCTTTTTCACATGTTTTCTATTGCAATCACAGCTTTTTTCCCCCATTTTAGAATGTCTATCTTTCTGTCAAATTAAAGCATTGAGATGTAATAATTAAAAAATCGGTAACGCTTTCTTGCAGATTTTCTTAGTACAGCTTTTGTGTCCAAGAGCATTTTCATGTTATATTATATATCTTATAAGTTATGTGATATTTTATCGGGGGAAAATCTGAACATAACGGATGTGAAGTTATCATTCAGTTGATCTTACATTTAGTTTTACCAATGTCTTCCTGCAATTAAATGCAGTCACTGTGTTTTTTGTCTTGGCTTGTCTGCATGGTTTGCAGAGTGATCTGTTTAAACTGGGAGAGCCCGGATTCGTACTTGTAAAAGAAATACCTGTTTTGATAATGGCTTCCATGCACATACAACCTCTGTAGTTACGCCTTGTTACAATCACAGGAAGAAAACGGACACGAGACGGAGATATATAGCTCGACAGTTTTTACACGACGAATGAAAAAGTCCTGCCACTCTACACACGTGACTTCCGATCAATTTTAAGCTGACTGAGCTGCGTGAGATAATACTCAATGATACTACTCTTTATGATTTTACTTCACAGGCGTCGATCGATGGTTTTTTCCTCAGATATGAAATTATCATGCCGATTTCCGGGAGGGAAAATGCTGATGTACCGTTCGTCACGGCAAATTTCGCGTCTGATGTAATACACTGGCCAAACAAATTTAAGGATGCATATTTTCATTCAGGGGTTTGACTTGGAATTGTTGAATAACAATATTTTTTGTTCAAACATTAGTTGTTGTTTTTGTATCCTCGAAAATTGGCTCATTTGTTTTGTGCAATAGCCTGATCAGTATGATGTTAATTTGTGTGTGTGTGTGTGTGTGTGTGTGTGTGTGTGTGTGTGTGTGTGTGTGTGTGTGTGTGTGTTTGTGTGCGTGTGTGTGTGTGTGTGTGTGTGTTTGTGCGCGCGCTTGTATAAATAATGTAATTCTTCGTTCCTGCAGGCATTGTTCAACGAAAGAGAACCCTCACTTCCTCCGATTGCAATCAAGACTTCATGCATGTCTTTGAAAGTTCGTCTCAGATTTGGACATTTTATTTTAGACCTTTTTCCGACTCTTTTTTAAAAGAACATCCGGTGATGAAAAAAATAACCCCACACACATACACAAACAAACACATAAACTCAACAAGTCGCGTAAGGCGAAATTACTACATTTAGTCAAGCTGTCGAACTCACAGGATGAAACTGAACGCACTGTATTTAGTCACTAAGACAGTACAGCTTCGTCAATCCCCGCGTGAAGGAAATCGCTCACCTTCCACGTGCAAAACATAGTGATATTGACACGCCAGATTAGCGCGGTAGCGTATTGTGCTAAGCAGGAAAGCGCGCTTTTCTGTATTCTTGTTAACTTTCTGAGCTTGTTTTGAATACAACTTATCATATCTATATGTTTTTGGAATCAGGAAATGATCACGAATAAGATGACATAATTTTTGGATCGATTTCTTACATTTTAATCGTAAGACTAATTATTCTATTTTTGTTAATTGTGATCACATTTTAAGAGTAAACATGACATATGTATATATGTTTAGATTCAGAATGTGATGAAGAATACGATGCAATCAATTTTAAATCTGTTTGCGAAAAATCGATTTTAATGACAACTTTAATGAGCAAACTCATTAATTAAATTTTAAGCCTCCAAGCTGAAATGCAATACCAAAGTCCGGGCTTCGTCGAAAATTACTGGACCAAAATTTCAACCAATTTGGTTGAAAAGCCGGATATGACGTCATCAAAGACATTTATCAAAAAAATGAAATTTTTTTCTGGGGATATCATACCCAGGAACTCTCATGTAAAATTTCATAAAGATCGGTCCAGTAGTTTAGTCTGAATCGCTCTACACACACACACACACACAGACACACACACACACACACACACACACACACACATACACATGATACACCACCACGACCCTCGTCTCGATTCCCCCCTCTACGTTAAAACATTTAGTCAAAACTTGACCAAATGTAAAAATAAGCAAACAAGCCCACCATCAATCAATGTGACACAAACGAACGCATAATTAAACACGACAACAAACAATCAAATACGAAAACAAAGTAGAAAAGCATAACACAAGTCGCGTAAGGCGAAATTACTACATTTAGTCAAGCTGTGGAACTCACAGAATGAAACTGAACGTAGTCCGCCGCTAGTGCAAAAGGCAGTGAAAGTGACGAGCCTGTTTGGCGCGGTAGCGATTGCGCTGTGCTTCATAGCACGCTTTACTGTACCTCTCTTCGTTTTAACTTTCTGAGCGTGTTTTTAATCCAAACATATCATATCTATATGTTTTTGGAATCAGTAACCGACAAGGAATAAGATGAAATAGTTTTTAAAACGATTTCGGAAATTTAATTTTGATCATAATTTTTATATTTTTAATTTTCAGAGCTTGTTTTTAATCCAAATATAACATATGTATATGTTTTTGGAATCAGAAAATGACGAAGAATAAGATGAAATTGTTTTTGGATCGTTTAATAAAAATTTTTTTTTTAATTACAAGTTTCCGATTTTTAATGACCAAACTCACTCATTAGTTTTTAAGCCACCAAGCTGAAATGCAATACCAAACCCCGGCCTTCGTCGAAGATTGCTTTGCCAAAATTTCAATCAATTTAATGGAAAAACAAGAGGCGAAGCCTTCAAGGCTCACGTAAGAAATCGACAAACAGTAACACAAACTCAATCACTCCGTCACACATACACACACACACACACACACACACACACACACACACACACACACACACACACACACACACACACACACACACACACACACACACACACACACACACACACAGTAAGCATAGGTGAAACTGTGCAAGAAAGCGAGACCCTGGATCTGCCAAGTAGTCTCGGCCCGCTCACAATAACAATGACCGAGACTTTCAGTAATTCCTTTGCGTGACGTCTAACCCTCTTACGTCATAATGTGACGTCTTCAAATAGTTTCTATCACACACGTCAAACACTTTTGACCGAGACTGACGTAATCCATAGACTCGGAAATGTAAAAGTTTCTATCACACACACACACACACACACGCACGCACGCACGCACAGACGGACAAAGTTTATCATCGCATAGGCTACACTTACGTGAGCCAATGAGGGTGTGACAGTGCCGCCTCAACATTTACAAAAAGCCGGATATGACGTCATCAAAGGTATTTATCGAAAAAATGAAAACAGGTCCGGGGATATCATTCCCAGGAACTCTCATGTCAAATTTCATAAAGATCGGTCCAGTAGTTTAGTCTGAATCGCTCTACACACACACACAGACAGACAGACACACACACACACACACACATACACCACGACCCTCGTCTTGATTCCCCCCTCTATGTTAAAACATTTAGTCAAAACTTGACTAAATGTAAAAAAAGACAAACATACTGAAACAAACAACAGAATACCGAATACCGAATATTCTATTACCCAAGGTTGAGATTCGTCAGGTGTTAAAAGCACAGTAAGCCTCCCGTAAACCATCACATATACTGTCAGGCTTTTACACACAGTACAAACACCCTTTCATTTAAACACTCACCGCTTGAGAACATCCTAGGTGCCCTCCGTAAAGAGCGAGCAAATTTCAAAGAATTTATTTTTGCGTTGTTTATCTTATCCCTGAGCCATCGTGAACCCGTGTGATCCAGTTTCCTTTTTACATTTAGTCAAGTTTTGTTTCACAATGTAATCGTCAGTTTGTAATTTGAATGCGACTCGCTGTACAGTTCAGGCGCAGTCACAGCACGCGCAATCGCAGTGTTCGCACGTGCCAGTAGGAGGAGTGGCTTAGCTGGCCGTTTGTGCAGCAACCATGTCGGTATCAATTAAGCTCCACTACTTCGGTCCCAGTGTGTTATTTTGACCTGCCATGCTGCGGTCAAGAACTTCCCCACCGTCGGTAGCAGACTGTGTAAGCTTATCTGCAATAGCACGTTATTATGTACCTCTGAATCTAAACGAAACAAACGGCTGTGATTCACAAGAACTCTAGCGATGGCTTGTGACTTTTCAGAGGAACTGGCGATAGGCATAAACCGTCGTCTGCTACGAGAACCATGACCTTGCGTGACCCTGCTTCCGGGCTTTTCTTTTTTCAAACTTTCAAAACTGTGAATTGTACTGATCTTGTCTTGGTAAAAAAAACAATCTTTTATGATTTAAGAATGTTTGTGTAACAAGCTGTCAATTTATTATTTAGATTTTAAAAGTTAGGTCTAGCGCCAAAACGCACCACGGTCCGATTTTGTTATCAGACAATCCGCAAAATTAATTCTTTGAAAATTGCTCGCTCTTTACGTAGGGCACCTAGGATGTTCCCGTTCGGTGAGCGTTCAAATGGAAGGGTGTTTGTACTGTGTGTAAAAGCCTGACAGTATCTGTGATGGTTTACGGGAGGCTTACTGTGCCTTTAACATGTGTTAAAAAACAGTCTGTGCAGTAGGTGCCACTGTACAAACACTTCCGGGGATGTAGCCCAGTTGGTAGCGCGCTGGATTTGTATTCAGTTGGCCGCTGTCAGCGTGAGTTCGATCCCAGGTTCGGCGGAAATTTATTTCAGAGTCAAATTTGTGTGCAGACTCTCTTCGGTGTCCGAACTCCCCCCCCGTGTACACTACATTGGGTGTGCACGTTAAAGATCCCACGATTGACAAAAAGGTCTTTCCTGGCAAAAATTGCTTAGGCACAGTTAATAATTGTCTACCTATACCCGTGTGACTTGGAATAATAGGCCGTGAAAGGTAAATATGCGCCGAAATGGCTGCAATTACTGGCCGTATAAAATTTAATCTCACACGGCATCACTGCAGAGCGCCTAGAACTGTACCCACGGAATATGCGCGATATAAGCCTCATTGATTGATTGATTGATTGATATTTAGAAAAAAACACAATCGGTTTGATGAATATGATAGGGGAATGGATGGCTTTTCCAGTCATATAACTGGTTTTACAAGGGAAGGTCTACACTTAAACGTATCATCTGCCTAGTTTTCTGTTTATACGAGGCGTAGTAAATAACTAAAAGATCCGCCTTATCGTTCAACTAAAACTCTTCAATAAAATGTTGGTCGCGTCCCTAAGATTTGTGATTCTTTCACAAACTAAATGTCATAGAAAATGTCCATGTCAGGCTCCACAATGAGGATGACCCTCCCCCTGCAGGCGACCCACACTCTGTTCCTGCTGTCCACAGTCAGGGCCGTGGGCTGGACCAGCAGCGGGTGACCGGCACACAGGTAGCCAGTAAACTCCAGCTCTTCGGGCCTCACGTGAACCACGTGGATGGCGTCGTTGATCTCATCGGCAATCAGAAGGACTTCCTTGTGTCCTTTCTTGTAGAAACACACGTCTGCTGGTTTGAACGGCTGGCTTGGTGAGCTGTAGGTTACGTCAGTGGCTGTAGTACGACTGGAAGGCGAGGTAGCGGATCCTTCTGTATTTAGAGCTAGACGCTCTCTCGATCTCGCCGGTGTGTCTTCGTGTGGTCGTATGAACAACTGCACCTTCCGCTCTGAATTTGAAGTTTTGGACTCCTCGACAATCACAAAGTACTGGTCTGTGGAGTCCACGTCAAAAGCACGATGCGGACCACACTGGATGGTGAACTCTTCCTTGTCTTCAGCTGTGAAAGGGTCTGCACTCTTCACGATGGTTTTCTTCACTGTGGCTCGCCCTAAGGTCAGGTTGTTGTGAAAAGAAAAGTGTTCATTTGATTTTGAGCAGGTTATGAACCTGCCTTCCTGTTGAGTGTATTGCATGGATGCCTGTTTGGTACTTTTAAAAGATGCCTTGCCTGTGGCTGTGTCAAAAGTTCTTGTATGTCTGCCACTGCTGTCAAATTCCTCAGCACACGCTGTGCGGCTCCCTTTATGCCATGAATACGACAGATGGATGTGTCCTTTGTTTATTAAGCACATCGAGAAAACCTCAGTACCAGGTTCTTCACCGATGTTGAAGGGCTCGACTTTGGTGTCGTCATTTGTGTGACATCCTGTGTAAACTTGGATGTTTTCAACAGTGCCAAAATAGTTGTGTATGCGGTCAACAAGGTCCTCGGTTTTTGTGGTGGCGCAGCGAAGTACAGGGCGAACGAGTTGATTTCTCTCTTCCGGTACCAACTTTCCTACTGACTCTTCACTCCCATCCCCTTCTTTCATTTCCGTTACGACATCAAGCAGACTACAGGGAAGATCATTGTCGAGTGCGTCCTGTAGGCGTCTTTGAAGCTGTTGCAGAGCGCTTTTGTTTCGTGTCTCTGTTTGTAGATCAGCCGACACATTGCTTTCTGCTGTCTGAAAAGCCTTTTTCAAAGAGTCCAAGGTTTCTTCGAGATACTTATTAGCTGCGGCCACAATAACTGCATGTCTGCTTCGTAGGTTCCTTTCAATTGCGTCCTTTTTGTCACAAAGAGCCTCATGTTCCTTTGTCGTTGCTTGAATCCTACTTTCCACTGTAGTGATAGCCATCCCAAGACGGATTTTGTTCTGTTCCAGTTGATTCTTTGCACTGGCGGCTGCTTCGGTCAAATCTGTGGTATTGTGTTCCTTGTGTTCTGTGATTACGCACTTTGGGCACAGCAGTTCCTCACAGTCATAACAGTACATGTCAAGCAAATGACCTGAATGCACCCCACAGTGGAAAAGTCCTTGTCGAGCTCGGACGAGGTCTTCGTCTGTGATGTAGAAGTTTTTCTGCAGTGCGGGAACTCCATCAGGCGGGAGATTGATCTGACAGCGACATGTTGGACAAGGGAATGACGTACCACCGTAGTGACGATCAGCAACATCCTGTATACATTTGGTGCAAAAGGTGTGGTGACACTGAAGCAACCTGGGATCGTCAAGAATTTCCAAGCAGACAGAACAAGTCAAGGACTTTATCTCAGTTAATGGTGATGCCATATTTGTTGTGCTCCCTGTAGAGTTCCTCGCGATACATTCGCCTGTAATCTGTAACAGGAATACACATGTCTAGATGGTATTTATCCAGGTTTGTTATCTTATTTGATGATGCGGGTATGGATGTGTGAGGGTTTGGAGATGTGTATGCAGATGTGTGAATTTAATGTGTTGATATGTTTCGAGAGTATGATTTTATGTGATGTAATATCTGTGTATATATACGAGCCCAAAGAAAAATGTATGTTTGCAATGCATTCAGATAATAAAGTTATATTAAATTGAATTGAATTATTGTTAACTCTTTGTTGTTGTCTCAATGGAAATGATTAGAGAAAGGTGCTCGGAAAGGAAGAGCTTGCTTATTTCATGTAAATCCAAAAACAAAGAGACTGCCAACGTTCCAAAATTCAGAAAAAAACCCCAAGAAAGGTAATTTGTTGGAACGTTTGTTATTGACAAAACAATACGTTACAATCACAAATATGTCGACCCAACGTTCTTTTAAGTGCACAGACAAACAATAAGTGACAAGAACTTAGCTTGGCTGAGCTATTTCTTCTTTGACACAACCAGGGGCATAACAGTATACATAATATTATAATTTGTTTCAATCTAGATTTTTGTGTAACTTCTTTGTGTATCTCCTCTATTAAATTGAAACTTGGGTATCATACCCAGAAGCATGATTGTTTTAATCACATATACCTATGTGCTTACTTAGTTATATATATGGAATTATCTATTTGGTCATTAAAAAAAAGTCTGTATTACCGATACATACATTACACAGGACACATACAATACGATACATACTTTTCGTGTGCTTAAAACACAAAATAAGATTCAAAATCTGAAAAAGATGAGGGAATGTTGCACTTTGGAAAGAATCGTACACGACACTGTAGTCTTTACACAGGAAGAATAGCTCTTAAAAAAAGGAAAAAAAAGAAAGAAAAGAGCATCTCATTATATATGAAATCCTGTGCCAGTTCAGTGAATCAATTTTTGTCAATTCTGACGTCGCAGTTGCACTTCATTGATAAGAATGGGCGTACGTAATTCAGCTTTGATCTGAATGTTTCAAAACAACATCGTATCCCTTTTACAAGGGCAACAGGGGCGGATTAGGAGGGGGGGGGGGGGGGGGGTCACAGGGGTTCCGGAACAACCCCCCCTCCCCCCTCGGCTGTCAAAAAAAAAAAAAAAGTCTGGGAATTTTGTTGTAATTTCTGTCTGTAAAGCCGGGGGAAGTGTTAGTTTGTTTAATCAGTATCAGTTTTAACTGCCACTCCTATGCGACATGTCTTTTTTCTAACCATACTATATGATGTCGGGAGCAGATATCATGGAAGATAAATTGCCATTATTTAATACTAACTTTAAAAGAAATAATGAGTGGCTGCTGACACCAGTTGATCATGTTTAAAATCAAGGATAAGCCAGCAATTGTTTATAAAATAGCTAATAGTCTTCAACTTCAGTGGGGCTATGCCCCCCACCCCAAACGGGGCGTTGCCCCTGTACCCCAGGTTGTAACCCGCCCCTTCCCCCCCACCCCCCTCCCCCAGGGCTTAACTGCTTCACCCCTGGACAACTCTGTTTTCATCGCCGTTCAGGCTGTTCAGACATTATACAATTGTATTCTGTGTAGACCCTTCCACCAGCATCTTAGACCACTCTTTGTACATTTTCTTTTAATAGATGATTGTCATTTGTTTTACCTCATGTCTGCCCTGCGTGTGATGGTGTGATCGTGACTGCTGTAGTGTGGGCGCGTGTGTGTTGGTGTGTATGTCAGTGTATGTGTGGGCGTGTGTGTGTGTGTGTCAGTGTGTGTGTGGGTGTGTGTGTGTGCGTGATTTTACCAACACTACGCGAAATTCCTTGTGCTTTAAATGTTTTTTAATGTCACTTGGCTCAATAAATACTGTATTCTGTATTCTGTATAATGACACAACAGAAACGAACACAAACCCTGTCTGTCAGGTTTTGGCGTTGCCTAAGTGTAGTCCCATAAAGGAGGCATGTACGGCGATGCACGAAAAGCTTTTTATTTTTATTTCACGGGGGGTATTAAGGCAAGAGAAATAAAAGGCACACTCCTTCTCGTGAAAACGTCCGTCCGGTGTAACACGAAATTTTTACTCCACGAAAAATTTACTCCGGAGTAAATATTTCGTACGAAATTCTTACTCCGAGTACACTTTTCGTACGAGAAAAGAACTCCCCAAGGCACGAAAAAATTACTCCCTCCACGAAATTTTTACTCCCCATTTTTTTTACTTCCAGTAAAAATCTCGTACGCAAAAATGGGATGCGGGCGAAGGGATAATGCCAATAAGTGATCTCGCGCACACGAATGTCGCGCTACCCTCCTTCCACCCCTTCCACCACCAAGACCAACAGGGGACAAGGGAGTAAACATTTCGTACACCTGGCATGGAAAGTTGAATTGCTCGTTTTGGGGTGAAGTAATTTATTCGTTATTTATTCGTCAGGGGAGTAACATTTTTGTACGAAATGTTTACTCGGAACTCACCTGTCTTGGGGAGTAATTTTCTCGTGCAATGGGGGAGTGCTTTTTTCGTAAAGGGGGTGACTTTTTCGAACGAAATGTTTACTCCGGAGTAAAAATCTCGTGGGAGTAATTTTCTCGTGTTACACCGGCTCACCGTTTCAACCGGACATTGCCTGGCTTTTTAAAGTCGGATAATACCATTCCTCAACTTGGCTACACACTAATATTAAGTTAACAGCCTGGGTACTCTCTGCACGCAGTTTGAATTCTCGTTGAAAAAGTCGCCATTAAAAAAATAACATATTCAAAACATTCCAACTCACCACAGCAAGCAGTCAGGGTGTTTATTTCTGGTATGTGTCCAAGTGGAGGGATGGTCTTATCCCATGTAAAAACCTGACCAGATCTGAGATGGGGATCCTAACTGTTTTCACAGGTAGGAGTGTGCATTTGAGCAAGTAGCTGTCAGTGCAAAACATGCACCCGTTCAACAGTTTTGTTATCCATACGTTTTATTCTTGCTCATAAAGGCATTTTTATTTAATTTTTTTATTTTATTTCCTTCATCAAAACAAGAATCTCCTGTCCCGTAACAGACGTCACATGAAAATCCTTTTTTTTTCTCAGTCATAGTTCTGACGTTCTCTAAACAAAACAAAATCCAAAAAATCAAACAATCATTAAACTGACAAACAAGCATGCATTACTCAGAGACACACAGACAAACACAAATAAACACACGAACACACAGACACATACACAGACACAGACAACGTGACAGACACAGACACATACACAGACACACACGTACGTGCGTTCATGTATGTAAACGACATGTATACTTACAAATGCTTTGTCGAGTTTTGCCGTTCATCTGGTGCCCTTGTTACTATTGTAACATTTCATCAGCTATCCTTTTTCATAGCTCCACTGCACCCCTTCAGACGTCAATACCGCAGTGTCTAAGAAGTAATTCTTTACTCGGAAATCATGAACTTCTAAAGACGGGCGTTTTACAATTATAGTCTGTTGATGTGAGTACATACAGCTAGGCGGGCCTGTGCGGTGACTTGTCGAAATGTTTATGACTAGACCCATGCTTGTTGAACCCGGTTAAATCAGCTGACATGTGCTAACACCTAAGTTACTGGATTAATTACACCATGTAGTAATTTATGTGCACCAAGCTGAACACAATCGTCGCACAAAGAAAGTTGAGTTCGACCAACTCGAGTCAGCTGCAGCTACTCGGGTATAGTCTGGCTGAGGGCCAAGTGTTTAAAACGTGCTCAAGAGGAAAAGTTGTTTATGACGATTAGTGCTATTGTCAGTTCTATTGACTTTTGTTAAATACATTTTTAAAAAACGTCCACCACTGGTTGTTCAGCTGGACTATACACAGCGGCATCTTACACAGCCCGCTACCTTAAAAGCACATTGTTACCGGCACATTATTCAGTTCATTCAGCACTGTATAAAAACACCACTCGTACTTCCTGTCAACTCTCCATGCAGTGTGAAAGGTGCAAGCTACGCTACAGCACCCAGCAGAATGCAGCAAAGTTGACTGGTGTAACAGTCCCATTGGTTTATGAGGAATACTGTGCACCGACAACATACCCACTCTTCAATAGCCCTCGTCTTCATTCATGAGTATCAGGTTTCTGCGCAGTCGGAAAATCTGTGTACTTTGTGTTCCTTAGTGTGTGTTAGCCTTCCTTTCGATGAAGGGAGAAATGCATAAAAGAAATCATGCTAATCAGTTTGTGTGTGTGAGTGTGTGTGAGTGTGTGTGTGTGTGTGTGTGTGTGAGTGAGTGTGGGCCACGTGTATGTGTGTGTGTGTGTGTGTGTGTGAGTGTGTGTGTGTGTGTGTTTGTGTGGTGTGTGCGTGTGTGCGTACGTGCATTCGTACCGTGCACGGTGTGTGTGCGTGCCTGAGTGCGTGTGTGTGTGCGTGAGTGCGAGCGAGGGTGGTTATGTTTTTTGTTTTTTTTAATAACAACAGATTTATTTAGGTCAGTTGAGTTAATTTTGACCCGTTATTCCTACCAGTCAAAACTTGACTAAAATGTAAAAAAGCAACAAGTAATTACGAAATTAAATTCCTCAACATTTTCAGATTTTGCACAGAGTACTCAGGCTGTTGAGTTTTTGGTTTGTGTCCAAATAGGGGCGATAATCTTATCTCATGTTATATACCCTGGCAAGACCTGAGATGGTGAGTTGGATTGTTCACACGAGAAAGAAGGGTCATGCAAGGGAGCTAACTATAGGTTGTTGACAGTGTCTCTTGAAGTGCACGCATTTATTTCCCTTTGTCCATCTCAATCTTTCTGTCTGACTTGTCTCTGTCTCTCGCTCTCTCTCATAGCCAACCATGCTATTTTTTTGTTGTATCATTATTTTTTGTATTTTTGTTATTGATCTTTGTTTTTCAGTTCGTATACCCATGATCTGTCTGTCTGTAATACTGCATTATCTTGTACAACGGTGGTGCTTTGTTGAAGTAATTATTTGGCATTTTCTTTGTTTTTCCGGCGTCTGTTTGCTTGTTTGCGTGTGCTTCTGTGTTGAATTCAATACTTTAGCTTGCGTGTTTGCTTGTGTGCGCGCGCATGTGTGTGTGTGTGTGTGTGTGTGTGTGCGTGTGGGAGTATTGGTGTTTATGTGTATGTGTGTGTGTGTGTGTTAGCGTTAAACTTTTAGCTAAAGCTGACGGCAATTAACCTATTTGGAATCATGTTACTATTCCTGTTAGTGTACATATGCGTGCGCGAGTGTAGTATGCTTCGTATGGTATTTTTATCTGTTGTCTTATTATTTGTTTTGTCTTTTAATGTGCACCACACTGAAATTTCTCTGTATGAGATAATAAAGTATTCGTATTCGTATTCGTATTCGTGTGTGTGTGTGTATGTGTGTGTGTGTGTGTGTGTGTGTGTGTGTGTGTGAAGGTAACAGTGTGTGTGTGTGTGCCACGGTGTGTGCATGTGTGTGTGTGTGTGTGTCTGTGTGCACATGATGGTTGATCTGCGTGGAGAAGTAACAGGGCAAGAATTATTTGCTTGAATGGAACACCGAGACTAAGCACCGATTCAATTTTTATCTCAGTTCTTCAGTCCGTATGGGATGCTGCTCGGGATGGAGGCAAACCAGTACAGGTCAGTAGCGGTCAGCAGCAGCAGTGACGTCAATCTCAGTTCAAGAGTCCTTGACACTGACCAATTGTTTTTTGGCCGCAACGTACTGCGCAGTATACTGTTTTCCCCACGTTCGCAGACTCCCGACGCTGTACGGCCGGCTTACCTTTTGGTTTAAACAGTTTTTTTTTTATTCAGTTGCATAAATACAAAGCCGTAATTGAAAGGTGTAGTTAAGGGAGCACAACAAGATAAACCGGCTTACCTTTTGAGTGATTGCTACTGAGTTCGTTAGGGACCATTAATGACGCCCTGGGTCCGCCCTTTTGCCAACTATTAATTGGCTGGCACACAAATAACATCCCAAAATATGCTTGGCTTGTGCTCAAAAGCTGATGTTCTCGGCGAAGCTCTCAGAGCGACAGACATGCAGACAGATACCTAGACAGACTCATTCACCCACGCACTAACACTCAAGCACGCACGCATGCATATCGTGAGCACGCACCGGCATCGAGCGCACGCACACCGAGCGCACGCACAAATGCACTCTCTCTCACACACACACACACACACACACACAAACACATCGCACACATGCCCGAACACACTCACACACACACACACACATACACACAAACACACACACACACAAACACACACACACACACACACACACACAAACACTCACACACACACACACACTCACACCGCACACCATCGACCATCTTGTGAACAACACCTATTCTAAGATATATAAGTCACAGTATCAGTTATGATTGTTTTTATTTCTTCAGTCATTGAAACATAGTGGGATGTATGCCGAACAGCACTGGGCAACAGAAGCAGTGTTTTTTGTCCCTTGTGTCCCTTGTTTGCCCACTTTTAACTGTGAAGGCAGATGGGTCGAAGGTTCAGTAAATGTTTTGCTTTGTCCTGAATTAAAAGTTTCACTAATTTTAACCTTACTTTATTTTCATTTTTAAAAATTTTTATTCTCGATTTTGAACGTTAACAGTCTATCTGTTTCGTGTTCCATATTTGAATTTTATTTGTATTTTTTAAAATAAAAAAAAAGAAGAAAATACCGCTTTACAAAACAGATCCCCGAACAAAATTTAAAACAACTCCTCTTCTGCCGACGCCGGAAGCAGCAAAGCCACGATGCGACCGAGTCGTAGTATGATGTGGTTTTACACCGTGGTCGGGCACTGTGGAACGAACGTGTTTTTAGTCAATCGTCCTCAGAAGCCTTGACCGGTATCGTGTGTTTACGACCAAGCCGTCAATACCTGACGTGACCCCCCTGCTCTGTCCTACAGGTTGCCTCCCACCTCAAGTTATTGCCCCCTCCACACCTGTTTCCCTATGAGGGTATTTCAGCTATAGAGGTACTATTTATTTATTTAAGGAGATTTCTATAGTGCATAACTAAAAGTACTGCGGCTGAACGTCCAATATTGTGTGTGTGTGTGTGTGTGTGTGTGTGTGTGTGTGTGTGTGTGTTCGTAAAATCCTCGTTACTACCATCTGATGTCTCCCGACAACAGATTCTTTCACCTACACATTCTGTTCCTACTTGTGTGTGTGTGTGTGTGTGTGTGTGTGTGTGTGTGTGTGTGTGTGTGTGCAAGCGTGTGTGTGCGAGCGTGTGTGTGTGTGCGTGCGAGCGTGTGTGTGTGTGTGTGTGTGTGTGTGTGTGTGTGTGTGTTTGTGAGGAAGGGGTGTGCACCATTAGGTGTAGGTGAAAGAATCTGTTGTCGGGAAACATCAGATGGAAGTAGCGACGATTTTACGTCAGGATGATTGAAACGCCTTTGACGTGTGAAGAGGTGTTGAACAACTGTGTGCCATCACAGCCAGATCTTTCAACAGACATAGATCCGAAAAAAACTTAATGACGATAAACACTTTTATTTCCAAGTAGTGTTGAAATGAGGTCACCTTGGAGGCTTGGTCTTTGCCAACAACAGATGCATGGAATGTAATATTTTGTGTGTTGACTTGAAAATCGTGTAATCAGTAAAGTTCGTTTCACTGATCTTATTTACCGTGGAAAAAGGGAGAGGGAAGTACAAACTAATGTACTAATTCCAAAACGTGTACATTGTCTTGATTCAAGGCAAATACGACAATAACAATGACAGAACGAAAAGAAACCTCATTCTTTATTCCCCGTCTTGTCCCTTTAAAGCTGTAAACGAATGGGTGGTCTGGAATGTACGGAGAGGCAAGACTGACGACAGTTTTGCACGTTTTGTTTGTACGAAGAGCAGGTGCTTCAGGTGTGTGAGTCTCACATTTCTTTCCATTTCTCAGGTAACAGCCCCGCCCCGCAGACCGTGTCCGGTGTCATCGTTGGCTACTACAAAGTACTCCCACACATGCAAGTGCCACATAGCTCTGTCCGTCTGCAGACAATAACAGAGATTCTTTCGTTGTTTCTTTGGAGTTAATGTCCTCTTGCGTCCAAGTGTCCCGCGATACGAAACGCGCTATGTTCATCTGCTGAACGTTCAAGGGTATGCTGGAAACTGACCACACCTCCCACTGGAAGTAGTACAGGTATAAAGCTGTGTTCAAACTATTTCTTTAATTTTCGGAAATTCATGTTTGTTGTGCATTGGTTTCACTCTCTCTCTCTCTCTCTCTCTCTCTCTCTCTCTCTCTCTCTCTCTCTCTCTCTCTCTCTGTCTCTCTCTCTCTCTCTCTTTCTCTCTCTCTCTCTGTCTCTCTCTCTCTCTCGTGTTTGTCTCTCTCTCTCTCTCTCGCTCTCTCTGTCTCTCTCTCTCTTTCTCTCTCTCTCTCTCTCTTTCTCTTTCTCTCTCTCGTGTTTGTCTCTCTCTCTCTCTCTCTCTCTCTCTCTCTCTCTCTCGTGTTTGTCTCTCTCTCTCTCCTTGATCCCTCTCTATCATGTTTGTCTGTCTGACTCTCTGGCTGTCTGTCACATACAGACACACTAAAACACAAACACAAATACACAGACACAACCCCCCCCCACACACACACACGAACAAAACACTAGCATTAGAATTTGTGCGATCCTCCAAGCAGCATTTTGACTTTCTGTGATAAAAGAAAACCCCTCTCATGTCGATCTGTTACGTTGATTGTTGTACAAAAACAAGAACAAACACTTTATTGTTTGTACTGGCACAGTAATTTGCCTTTCAGTATTCAAAATTCCATAACGACACAATGTCACACCAACCTGCGTAGTGTCAGGAACACCTTGGAAGTCTTTTCATTCTTGTTGTTGTGTTTTTGCTTTTTGCCCGAAACGCTGCACGGAATGGGGGCAATTTTGACATTTTAAGCCATCGCTGGCTCACGGAGTGAAATAGGAGATGCAAACTTTCCCGGCAATCAGCTCTTGACATGCTGAAATTAGGTGTGGGTGGTGCCAATTAGTGGCTAGAGTTACGGAAACGGGCATACTTCTGACGGTTTTAGAGAGCGGGGAATTGTCATTTGCTTTGTTTTGGGACAAAAACATGAAAACAACCGGATGTTTTTTGAAAATGGTAGTTTGACGACACGGTACTGCGCTGTGGTAAACGGATAGAGAAACGATAGTATATTTGGCTGTGTTATGTTAGTGTCAGTGTGTGTTTGTGTGTGTGGTAGAGTGTGTGTGTGTGTGTGTGTGTCTGTGTGTTTGTGTGTGTGCGTGTGGGTGCGTGTAAGTGCGTATATGCTTGTGTTTTTATGTGTGTGTCCGTGTGTGTGTGCATGTGAGAGTCAGAGAGAAAGAAAGAAAGAAAGAGAGCGACAGACAGACAGACAGATAGGCAGACAAACAGGCAAACAGACAGTCAGACATAGGGCATGAAGAGAAGCGCGGGAGAGAGAGGCGGAGAGAGAGAGAGAGAGAGAGAGAGAGAGAGAGAGAGAGAGAGAGAGGAGAGAGAGAGAGAGAGAGAGACAGAGAGTGAGAGAGGGAGAGAGAGAGAGAGAGAGAGAGAGAGAGAGAGAACTTTGAACTTTGAACTTTATTTATTTATCGAGGGTAACAGAATAAGCAAAATATACATGCTTTTTTTCGTCCGGCCCTCGCCCATGGAGGGTATATAATGTATATAATTAACATGTCAAACAGTTAAAAAGACATTCAAAATGCATTATGAATATCAAGCAATGATGTATTATTATCACATAATTATTTACTTGTTTCCAAGAGAAACAGCATATATATTTCTTTGAAGGAAGTTTCACTGAATTGCATTTTAATTAAATCAGGAATGGAGTTCCACAATAAGGCGCCAGAATAAGAAAGACTTGATTTGTAAAGGTCAATTCTAGGGGTTGGGGTAATTAATTTGTTTAGTTTTATTGAATTATTCAGTTTGAAATTTGAGGCAATGAATGTAGGTGCATTCCCTGACATAATTCTATGCATCATTACACCTTTGTTATAGATGAATCGTAATAGAGAGAGAGAGGGAGAGAGAGAGAGAAAGAGAAATAATTATATAGAGAGGGAGAGAGAGAGAGAGAGAGAGAGAGAGAGGAGAGAGTGAGAGAGAAATAGAGAAAAAGGAAAGAGAGAGAGAGACAGAGAGAGACAGACAGACAGAGAGAAAGAGACAAAGAGAGAGAGGGAGAGAGAGAGAGAGAAAGAGAGAGAGAGAGAGAGAGAGAGAGAGAGAGAGAGAGAGAGAGACTGAGAGAGAGAGAAATAGTCAAGATAGCAAACACAGCATTTTACTTCCAGCTGGGACAGAGCTGTGTTGTAAAGAAATTAGAAGGAACCGATAAACGGGCTTGCAGAAGGGATGCAAGCCCTAAAATAGCTGTTTTAATCAGTGTCTTTCAGCGAACAAAGTTCCACCGCAAGCAGGAGAGGAACATAATCGTCATTGTTGATTGTATAGCTTACTTGTTAAGTTACAGGGTCTTGGACAGCAGAGCGGAAGATGTTCATTGGAAAATGCGTCGCCTTGCCCGGGTTGAAAAATGTGGTCATCACAGTGCCGCCTCAACTTTTGCAAAAAGTCGGATATTGACTCCATCAAAGACTGGGGATATCATCTTGAACTTGTATGGTAAGTTTCATGAAGGACTGTCCGGTATTATCTCGGGATCGCTCTTAACACACTCTCACACACACACACGCACGCCACCATTCTCGTCTCGATTCCTGGTCTATCTGAAAACATTTAGCCAAAACGTGACCTATTAAATACAAAAACTAGAGAGAACTAATTATCGCGACATGGAACTTTTTTCCTTCCGTTAATTCACCAGCGGCTCCATAATATAAATTAAGAATGACACCAGGGTATATATATAAGAGTTTATTTCGTAACTAAGACAATCTCTGAGATTTATTCAGTAAACTATACGTTCCCACTCAGTACAGAAATCAGCCAGATACTGGTGGATTTTTTTTATTATTTTTTTTTAGGGCAAAATAGTCTGGACTGATACGTGGTTTGTTTGTTTTTTTGTTTCTTTAATGCCCAGCCGACCACGAAGGGCCATATCAGGGCGGTGCTGCTTTGACATGTAGCGTGCGCCACACACAAGACAGAAGTCGCAGCACAGGCTTCATGTCTCACCCAGTCACATTATTCTGACACCGGACCAACCAGTCCTAGCACTAACCCCATAATGCCAGACGCCAGGCGGAGCAGCCACTAGATTGCCAATTTTAAAGTCTTAGGTATGACCCGGCCGGGGTTCGAACCCACGACCTCCCGATCACGGGGCGGACGCCTTACCACTTGGCCAACCGTACCGGTACTGATACGTGGTGATTTGCATGATCTTTCACACAGAAATAAGGCGTCTTGAATTCCCTTGACGTTGCCCAAAAATCCTTTTGCCACATTCAGAAGGCAAGGCATACTTTGCGTGAGTTCTTGCGACAAGTGTGACCTTACGACTCAAAATTGTCATTACTTGGAGAGCTATAACCTCTACGCCACTTCCATCACAACAATACAGGGGCGCAAAGCCATGCATTTGTGGTCTTTGAACTGCCACAAAATCTTATCACAGCTGAACTCAGACACAGCTAAAAGCGCAAGAAATGTCGCTTCCTCGTGCGCAAGACTGATCAGGAAGTGGGGGCAGCCAGAAATATACCGGCTACGTCATTTTTCTTCCTCTATCAGAGAGTCATTGTTATAATTAGTTCCTGTGTCCCAATAGCTGAATATTTGTTGTTTTTACGACGTGAAAAAATGGTTGAATAAGACCATGTTTACAATACCTTTGCAGCAGCAGCAGAAAAAAAAGTTAAAAATTTCAAATGTCACAGTTTATGGTCATTGTCGGTATAAAAAAACTACTTATCTGATCGAGCTGTAACTTTTGGGAGAGAATTTTTTTTTTATAAAAGTCACATTTGTTCAGTATAAGTATAACACAACAAACAAAAAACTAAAATCTCAAATCCCCCCCCCCCCCCCCCCCCAAAAAAAAAAAAGAACAAGAAGACAAAACAAGTCGCGTAAGGCGAAAATACAATATTTAGTCAAGTAGCTGTCGAACTAACAGAATGAAACTGAACGCAATGCCATTTTTCAGCAAGACCGTATACTCGTAGCATCGTCAGTCCACCGCTCATGGCAAAGGCAGTGAAATTGACAAGAAGAGCGGGGTAGTAGTTGCGCTAAGAAGGATAGCACGCTTTTCTGTACCTCTCTTTGTTTTAACTTTCTGAGCGTGTTTTTAATCCAAACATATCATATCTATATGTTTTTGGAATCAGGAACCGACAAGGAATAAGATGAAAGTGTTTTTAAATTGATTTGGACAATTTAATTTTGATAATAATTTTTATATATTTAATTTTCAGAGCTTGTTTTTAATCCGAATATAACATATTTATATGTTTTTGGAATCAGGAAATGATGGAGAATAAAATAAACGTAAATTTGGATCGTTTTATAATTTTCTTATTTTTTGCAAGTTTCAGATTTTTAATGACCAAAGTCATTAATTAATGTTTAAGCCACCAAGCTGAAATGCAATACCGAAGTCCGGGCTTCGTCGAAAATTACTTGACCAAAATTTCAACGAATTTGGTTGAAAATGAATGCGTGACAGTGCCGCCTCAACTTTCACGAAAAGCCGGATATGACGTCATCAAAGACATTTATCAAAAAAATGAAAAAAACGTTCGGGGATTTCATACCCAGGAACTCTCATGTCAAATTTCATAAAGATCGGTCCAGTAGTTTAGTCTGAATCGCTCTACACACACACACAGACAGACAGACAGACACACGCACATACACCACGACCCTCGTTTCGATTCCCCCTCGATGTTAAAATATTTAGTCAAAACTTGACTAAATATAAAAAGAACAATTTGCAGTTTTCTGTCCATTATTGTCTGGTTGTTGCTTGCGCTGAACGTTGTGTGTGTGTGTGTGTGTGTGTGTGTGTGTGTGTGTGTGTGTGTGTGTGTGTGTGTCTGTGTGTGTCTATGTGTGTGTGGACGTGTGTGTGTGTGTGTGCGTGTGTGTGTGTGTGTTAGTGTGTACGTTGGTGTTTGTATGTGTGTGTGTTTGTATGTCTGTCTGCGCGTCTGTCTGTCTGTCAGTCCAGGACAGTTACACAGATCCACAGCCAGAGAAATCAAGGTGGGGTTACTAAATTAATATAGTTTGCGGGGAGGTGTGAGACGGAAGCTGTATGCGGTACAGGCAGGTTTTCACGCGTAACACAGACAGTTGACTTCAGTCTAAGGTCACTTTAAAAACAACCAGAGCGAATCCGAAATAGCCTATTAATTTTATGCTTTGCATAAAGGCGGCTATAAAAAGACCTGGTACCATTTGACACTTAAAGAGAGCGACTTAATCTTTATGAAGATGTCACTGGCAGGCAGTCGTAACATATAGTGAGCGAGAAGACAGGACAAGGACCGGTCTGAAAATGTATATTTCTTTTACTTTAAAAACTCATACACAAAACTACTGTTGAATCAACTTTTGGACAAGTTAAACTTGATGACGCCAGGAAGGTTGCACATATAAAAATATGGATGTATCAATATCAAGGCTGGGGAGGGGGGCGGGGGGGGGGGGGGGAGGGGGGCTAGCTCAGTGGGTAGAGCACTGGACTTGTGACCCTAAGGTGGCAGGTTTGACTCCAAATGGTTCGAATGGTTCAATATTTGATATTTTAGCAAGGCTTTGACAGTTGTGATCAAGCACGATAGAACCGTGGGAATGAATCCTGATTGCTGCTCAAGCGCTACGTATAAAAGCTCTTCTTCGCTTTCGTGTGAATTTGGCACTGTGTTCATTACCTATCACTCGTCTTCTAACAGCCCCTTTAAGCGGCGATACAACATGTAAATGAACACGTCGGTGGTAGGCACAAATTGCTTTTTTTTAGTGGCGTAAGCTCATGAACAGTAGTTTCGTTTTTATGATCGCAATTTGACCTAGATAGCAAGTGGCAAGGCGACATTGTTAAGGCGGAATGGTATGCATGTCGAAAAGGCACTCGCCTTTCATTGCTCAGTGCACTTCAGACCCTTGGCTCTTGTCTGGCCCTCAAAGAACTCAGAGAATGTGATTTGACGACAACATAAATCTCTTGCAGTCTGGCTTTTTTTCTTTGGGTGACAACAGCCCTTGTTTATTGTGGCATTCCGCTCTTGTCTTCTTGGCCCTGTAAACGCTTTTTGATTACCTCGATAGAGTCGCCTAGGCGCATTAACGAATGCTGTGATTGTCTGGAGAGAGGGAGATGGAAGCAAGGGGGATAGAGAAAGAGGGGAGGGGGGAGGAGGAGAATGAGGAGGAGGAAGGGAGAGAGTGAACGAGAGCGAGAGAGAGAGAGAGAGAGAGAGAGAGAGAGAGAGAGAGAGAGAGAGAGAGAGAGAGAGAGAGAGAGAGAGAGAGAGGAAAGAGATAGAGATAGAGAGATAAGTTGAACTGAACCGAATGAACTGGACTGAACTGAATTGAACTTAAGGATTGTGAACGCAGAAGAAGAAGAACTCAAAGGCACAGTGCAGCTCACAGCCTTCGTTTTGCGTTTTTGCTGCAGCTGAGTGCATTTACAGTTCAAAAATCCTCCTATGGTAGTAAAACAAACCCAAAACTACCCAACGACGACATCTGTGAAGCTCGACAGTTTCTTGTACACGCGAGTGCATACATTAACCTAGTTATTACGTGGTGTTTGGTCGGAGTTCGATTCAACTGAGTGATTCCGGCCTCCATTTTGTTTTACACAAACTCATGATGACGTCTGACATAGTTTGCTAGTGACGTGTCTTTTTGTGCATGATGTGGTGATCTAGCTGATCTAAATTTAGATCCAAAAATAGGTCAAGACCAGCCGGGTCCGAGTACGAAATTAATTCGTAAAAAAATCGCAGTTATTGACTCTTTGGGTGCAAGTTAATGAAACTTGGTAGTTCTTCTAACGGATAGCTGCCTGAGGTATGACTAAAAGCCCCAGGGGCTCCGTGCACCTGGATTTGACAAGTTCAGTACCTTTAAAAAAATGATAATGGATTACTCTTCTAGAAATATGCTTTTTACATTGTACAAATTACACTCACCAAAATACACACAGGCTACGTTTTAATTGGTCAAGTGTACGTTGAGAGAGAGAGAGAGAGAGAGAGAGAGAGAGAGAGAGAGAGAGAGAGAGAGAGAGACACACACACGCAGACAGACAGACAGACAGACAGACAGACAGACAGACAAATGCAGGCAGAGACAGAGACAAAGAGACATAGAGAGACATGAAGAGACCTTAAACATTTCATGAGCTCATTATATGCCGGGATTGTCTGCTCATATAATTTGACTCGGTCCTTTTCATCCTGAGGAAACATTGCCAGCAAAGAACCCAAGGCGATATGATGTCTTTTGCTTTGTAAGTGACGCACATTGTTAAAACAAATCAGATTTAAACTGATACAATATACATTCTTTGACTGTTTTGAAACAGGAAGGATTAACAATTAAAACAATATCACTTGTCCGCGGCAGCATCCTCTATTCGCAAAGTTCCTTTCTTTATAAAAAAAACACACAAAACTATCGTGTTTTCAGCGTATGAAAGACTTGGTTGAGTCAAAATATCGGACCCTATCTCATCGCTAAATACACGATAGTGTTTATATTATGCTATTATGACCTAGATAATTATGGGGGTATAAACTTGGAAAATGTAAAGTAGATTTGCATGGCTTCCATTTTATGATAGGTGGAAAGACCATCTGCTCGAGTTGAACCGGAATCACGTGTAGCTTTGTTGTTGTAAATATATTCGATATTGTACCACTTCCGTAAACATAGATCAACGAAAAAGGGCTGTGTAAGACTATTCAATCACAACCCCCGAATCCCCCGCGTGCCTATCAGAATATCAATATATGTAGCAGTATATACAAGTTGACAGATACGTGAGAATTTTAACCACATATCAAAACTGTTACCAAACCTGTTCAACACAAACATCTTTGAGAACACGTCTGTTGGCACCCGAGGCTGACTTTCAGAGAAAGCCGTCAAGAAAGAAGAAAGATCTTACAACTACTGCCCAGTTCCTTCATGTCAAAGACATCACAGTAAGACCTAGCCGTCTGCATGTATATGCATGAGAAGAAGGAGAATGTTGCACCCGAGGCTGACTGGCAGAGAAAGCCTTCAGGGAAGAAGACAGATCTTACAACTACTGCCCAGTTCCTTCATGTCAAAGACATCACAGTAAGACCTAGCCGTCTGCATGTATATGCATGAGAAGAAGGAGAATGTTGCACCCGAGGCTGACTGGCAGAGAAAGCCTTCAGGGAAGAAGACAGATCTTACAACTACTGCCCAGTTCCTTCAGATAGAAGACATCACAGTGAGACTTTGCTGTCTGCATGTGAATGCATGAAAGAAGGAGAATGCTGCATGCATACACAACACCATGATCATTCAGCACAGTGAGGCCTCAAATTAACTGTGCGAAGTCGACTACGCGAAGTATACTTCGCGAAGCTGGCCGCACGGAGCTTTAGCACTGAGTTTTCGGTTAAAAGACTTCGCGAAGCTGGCCGCACGGAGCTTTAGCACTGAGTTTTCGGTTAAAAGACTTCGCGAAGCTGGCCGCACGGAGCTTTAGCACTGAGTTTTCGGTTAAAAGACTTCGCGAAGTCTTCGCGAAGTCGATTTCGGGCTCAATTAAAGGCACAGTAAGCCTCCCGTAAACCACTACAGATACTGTCAGGCTTTTACACACAGTACAAACACCCTTCCATTTGAACGCTCACCGAACGGGAACATCCTGGTTGCTTTCCGTCGAGTGTGAGACATTTTCAAAGAATTTATTTTCGTGGACCGTCTGTTCTACAATCAGGCGCCTCGTTTTGGCGCTAGAACTAACATTTAAAATCTAAATAATACATTGACAGCTTGTAACACAAACATTCTTAAATCATAAAAGATTTTTTTTTTATCAAGACAAGATCAGTACGATTCGAAGTTTTGAAAGTTTAAAAAAAGATAGGCCGGAAGCAGGGTCACGCAAGCCTGCCGCCGCTGACAAGTTCATGTGACTCGAAGCCGTTTGTTGTTTTTTAGCATCAGAGGTACACAATAACGTACTATTGCAGATACAGCCAGTCGCATTGAAATCACAAACTGACGACTCAATTGTGAAAAAAAGTAAGTGGATCACACGGGTTTACGATGGCTCAGGGGTGAGATAAACCACGAAATCTGGTGTGTGGTTTACGCGAGCTAAATAGCAATGCAAACGAACTGTTTCATTTAATGTTATTAAATGCTATTGCAAGTGTGTTCCATAAGGTTAGAAGTGCTTTTTTTATTAGAAGATTTAAATCGTTTTGTAAACCATTTGAGACTTCAAGGACCGCCTTGAGCGAAATGGTACGAACGGTCTAACAGCGTAACTTTTAAATCACTGGTCGATTTGAGTACGAAAGCAAGTTCAATCAACCTACTAGTTCCCATACATCATTTTCCTCTAGACTGTTCTTGACATTATCAGAGAATTTGACACTCTCTCGCTCTCCGCAAGCGCGCCGTGTTTCCTTTTGAACGTCGAAAGCGTTGAGTTCTTTCAATCAGAAGACTGAAACGCGGTTTCCGCCTCTTGGCACTTGCTCTGAATTCCGGGTTATCTCCCCTGCAATTGATTTCTGTCAACGAGATTGGACGAGAAACTAACGTACAGGGTCTGTGGGCAGGTCATTGTACTAACTAAAGAGTTGATGACACAAGAGTGGCAAGCTTAGTTTAAAGAAATAGTAGTTGACAGGACATTTTTGAGAAGTTTTTGTTGTGTTAATTTTACCTGAAGAAGTCCAAGGGACATTTTTCTGTACTGTTAAAAGATATATACTGCATTGATAAAATCACAAATGCTTTGTTACTAAGCTAACGGAATCCACGTCAGTAGGGGAACGGTTTCTTTATGCAAATTCTTTTGTACCGGTTTTTCTAATCCTTTTTACAGTCATCTTGGCTCTCACATCCATTTTCGACAATAATTTAAAAACATATTGTAGGATTCCATGTACTTCCCTTTATAGGGATGGGTATATTCTTCTGTAGTTGTTTTTTTGTCGCAGCGAAAGCAGTTTGCAATGTCAGTCACAGTGTTATTTCACTTTGCCAAGATGAACTCATGGATTCTCGCAGTGACAAGCAAGGTGTTTCGATCAGGTCAGCTAGAAATTCGGGGCCAGACGAGAAGAAATGGCACTTTCATTTGCATTTAATGACCCTTATACCCCTGACACGACTGACAGGGGACAGCAATCAATCTGTGTCTGCCTGCTGACTGTCAGAGTGACCTCCCTTGTTGACACCCTTCCTGCAGGTCACAGCGATATATGTCGTTGCGAATTCGATTTTCGTGTCACCATCAGTGTAACGATCCCTGGTAAGAACCTTGATGAGAATTTTCCACGTGACCTGGTCATGTTTAAAGGCACTGTCCTCCACGTGACCTGGTCATGTTTAAAGGCACTGTCCTCCACGTGACCTGGTCATGTTTAAAGGCACTGTCCTCCACGTGACCTGGTCATGTTTAAAGGCACTGTCCTCCACGTGACCTGGTCATGTTTAAAGGCACTGTCCTCCACGTGACCTGGTCATGTTTAAAGGCACTGTCCTCCACGTGACCTGGTCATGTTTAAAGGCACTGTCCTTCACGTGAAAACGTTCTGCTCACCATCACAGATCAGGCCAGGCTGTGTTACATGAGACAAGACCATCCCTCCACTTGGTCACATACCCATAATCAACATCCCGACTGCCTCCTGTGCAGAGTGGAGTGTTTTTATTATTAATTGATTTCTTAAAAGCCACTGGTGTGAATGTGCGAAATTAATGATCAAATACTTCTATCGCTGCAGTCGAGATGCTTTCTGGGTTTCTTTTTTAAAATGTTTTTAAAACTAACTTTTTGTCACAAATTTTGTTTGCTGAATGAATTTGGCGTGTTAACACTGATGTCAGTGACGAAATAACCTCAAACAAAAAAGTCCAGATGATTCCGCAGACAGCAACCAGGCTGTTATGTTATGGTCTATGTTCAATGTTCGTATCCAATGTAAATGTCACCCCCCGCGGGTTAGGGGGAAGAATTGACCCGATGCTCCCCAGCATGTCGTAAGAGGCGACTAACGGATTCTGTTTCTCCTTTTACCCTTGTTAAGTGTTTCTTGTATAGAATATAGTCAATGTTTGTAAAGATTTTAGTCAAGCAGTATGTAAGAAATGTTAAGTCCTTTGTACTGGAAACTTGCATTCTCCCAGTGAGGTAATATATTGTACTACGTTGCAAGCCCCTGGAGCAATTTTTTGATTAGTGCTTTTCTGAACAAGAAACTATTAACAAGTGGCTCTATCCCATCTCCCCCCTTTCCCCGTCGCGATATAACCTTCGTGGTTGAAAACGACGTTAAACACCAAATAAAGAAAGAAAGAATGTAAATGTCTGAACAAATGTGTCATGCCTGGTCATGTGTCAAAAGAGAAGGAAGGCACCGTGACAGCAGAGGGTGGCAGGCAGACTCCCCCCCCCCCCCCCCTCCGTCTCTGATCTGGCCCGGCTTTTACATAGGATAAGACCATCCCTCCACTTGGTCCCATACCAAAAATGAACAGCCTTAATTAAGCTGTGTTCACATCTCTGGAACAAGCTTGCTAGCTGGCTTTCACTTGCCACCTGCTTAGCACTTTCCAGATGGTAAACATAAATCCCGTTCCGAACAAACACGGTTGTTCACACTGTCCTCGCAAAACTTTCGCGCCTACCTCACTGTCTTTCTCAACTCGCGCCGGTAACGGGAATCAAGCAAGCCAGACTATGACGGCTTACTAGTGCCAAAACCTGGGGTTACCCATTATCACGTGATAATTACTAATTAACGCTGTCAGTTACTGTTTTCAAGTGTTAGTTACTCATTTTCACGGGAAAATTACTAATTTTTAGTTTTGGCACTAGTAATCCGTCAGGAAGTGAGCCAAAACTAAAAATTAGTAATTAACAGGTGAAAGTTAGTAATTATTCCGGGAAAATTAGTAATTTTCCCGGGAAAATTAGTAATAAACACCTGAAAATGGTAATTATCAAGGGAAAATTACTAATACTAATTTTCCCTTGATAATTACAATTATGAGGTTTTGGCACTAGTAAGCCGTCATACCTGGCGGCAAATGCGAAGGAGATGTTCACGGGGCCTTATAGTGTTCTCTGTGCAAAGTGGGAGTTCATTGATGAATTAATTTTGAAATTGCAACCAGTTGCCTTCTAAGAAATTGATTCACCACACAATTCACGGCGGCAAGCAGGGTGTTGGTTTTTGGTATGTGACCACATGGAGGGGTGGTTTTATCCTACGTAAAAGTCTGTCCAGATCCGAGACGGTGAGCCGAAATGTTTTGACGAGAAGGAGTGTGCCTTGAACGTGTTAATCGAAGGTACAAGTGAACATCCAACTTCGAGGCTTCTGAAGCCGGCATTGACTGCTGGCGCTTGCCAAGTGTCACACCAACAGATTGTGGTCGTGTTCTGACTGAACCAACTGCCACGACTAAGGTCGCTGATAACACTCCTTGGCAGGGGAGATAACTTTGTGTGGATGGCAGAACTGACCTCCACGAGTTCATTGACCACTTGGACATTGTCTTTTGAAAGCTGAGCTATCAGCGCACATACATCTGATTTCAAAACGGAAGCAATAACTCAACCCAGCAAATTCTCTGTCTCTCCTCTCCCCCCCCCCCCTCCCCATGCAGCTCACACACTTCACACACAGACACACACACGTAGTACACACACACACACACACACACACACACACACACACACACACACACACACACAGACATACAGACATACAGACATACAGACACACTCACACAGACACACACACACATACACACGCACACACACACACACATACACACACACGCACGCACGCACACACACACACACACACACACACACACACACACACAGACACACACAGACACACAGACACACACAGACACACACACAGACACACACACACACACACACACAGACACACAGACACACACAGACACACACACAGACACACACACAGACACACACACACACACACAGACACACACAGACAGACACACACACACACAGACACACACACACACACACACACAGACACACACACACACAGACACAGACGCACACACAGACACAGACAGACACACACACAGAGACACACACACACACACGCACACACACACACACACACACGATAACAGAAGTTATTCACACTATTCGGTGCAGCATGAACATGTTTTAGTCCTTCCTATTCTGAGTTGTATGCAACCCTCTTCCCTCCTACCCTCCCCTCTTCTCCTCCTCCAACCCCCCCCCCCCCCAACCCCCATCCCCTAACAAAACCCCAAACTAAAAGAAAATATTCACGACATTCGAATGCATTGCAAAAGACAGTCACTATAGATTGCTTATGACTGACAGATCGATACGGTTAATTTTCATCACAAGCGAACTTGTTTAACCTTCTCTATCGCAAAACCAATCATTTCATTACTCTCAATATATATGTTACAGGCATTATAGACTAGGATAAATTCTCGAAAAGAGGCCTAAATAAAAAGAGGTAGGCATTTGTGGGTAATTAATGGCAACAGGTTGATTCTTATGGATTTGGGTGTGCTGAATTCATTTCTGCCTGTTGCCAAAGTCAAAAATGCCTATATTCGTTACTATTCAACGGTTTCCAAGATGGCCGCCATGATATCAAGAGACTACTTATTCTCAAACAAATGCTTATATCTTTGGTGTTTTTAGAGATACAGTGTTAATTTTTGGCTAGTTGGTAGATGACCGATAGGCAATGGTTGCCTTGTCAGAGTATTTGACCTTGACCTTAAGCCAAGGTCACATGAGACTTGACAATATTGACTTGTACTGTTTTGTCATGTGTGCATTTTAAGTTGTCTTTTGGCAGTAAACTACTGCGAACTAATCACTAAAAATAAGTGATATTACCCAGTAGGTATTCAGCATTAAAATGAATATACATTGATCATCATTCTGACAAGGTCAAGGTCATTTTGACCCCATATTTCAGATGTGTTTAAACTTGGACGCCATCAAGATTTGCAGTGGCTCATCTGTTGTACACACTGGACATCTGATTCAACAATTACATTTCAGCAGGGGTTCAGATCAATGGTGCACAATCAACTAGGTCAAAGGTCAAGGTCAAAGTCAAAGGTCACTATTTGGACCATTTATTCTCAAAAACGGGGCCTAAAATAGAGATAGGCCATTTGTGAGTAATTGTGGTGTGCTCTTCCCATTTCTGCTGTATGACAAAGTGTATATTTGCTAGTTTGTCCTGTATCATTAAATATTCAAAATGGCCGCCACAAGCCTGAAAACTCACCCACGCACAAAAACTGACAATTCTTTAAACATAACCACTCTATTTATTATCAACTTTTGTTTCAACATACGTTTGTATCAATAACGTTGCATAATCAGTACACATTTCAACAACATTTAAGATGTTATGGTATTTCTGTGGCAATTATAACACAATATACACAAATCTGAAGCATGACAAACGTTAATGTTCCATAATACTCTGTCACGAGAAAAAAACTTCCGAAACATGTTGAGAACAAGCTCAGCAACAGGTAAACATATCAGCTATGTACAGGCATTCAGCAAACAATGTCAAATGTTCACATTTCATATGGTAAGGTCAATGAACATCACACACGTCCAAAGGGTCACGGTCAGTTCACCACTCGTTAAGACACTCCTCGTGCATTTCCCGGCATTTGCACGCTGCTGTGCATGGTAGCTTCGCCTTTCTGCATCTGCACCTTCCACTGCTGCACTGCTTCTGGCAGGTGCAGAAGATGATGTCTAGGCACGCGTCTGGAACAGACAGAAGGGTTTTCAGGACGGGGAGGAAGACGCCATCCTTCAGTTGCCAGCCCATGCTTTCAATCGGCGGCAGGTTCGGCTTCTTCTCATGAGCTCGTTGCCAGACTGAGACCTGATAATGAGCTTTTTTGATGTGGAAGCTCAGAGCATCACTGGATGGGGGCAGATTTTCTGGGGCGGTGGCTTTCCGGAACATGATGGTTCTGGCACCATCTGCAGTCTCACAGTTTGAGATGTACAGCTTGCAAACGAACTGCTCTGCTTCTTTTGACGTGTCGTCTGTCAGCTGCCCTTTCCCCAAATTTGCCAGCAGCTGGTGATGTTGCTGAAACACTTTCCACCCAGATACCTTGCCTTGGCCAGACAGGAAAGATGTGGAATCCGAGCCAGTGATGGCGTGGAATCCTATCAAGTTCTGGAGCTTTGCCTTCTCCATGTCAGGTCTCTTGGCAATATTGTGAACTGGGATGTACTGTCTACGCTTTGCTGTGCCAGTTTTCATCCACACTTTCTTGCACTTCATTTTGTCAAAATGTGCAAGAATCAATACAGCTACATCTGTGTCTTGTGAAGAAACAACCAGGCTGGTTGCATCGCTGTTCACACAATGCAGAACAACACGTGTATCACCCTCTTCGTGACTGGCCTCTAGCGGAGTCGTGTCCACGTCTGGGTTGGATGATTCAACTTGAGTTGGATCACTGAAACCACCGGAAACCACAACAGTTTTGTCATCTGGTGCCTGCAGGATGAGTTGCCGAGACAGAAATTTGGCCAGATCAGCTTTGTTCTCAGGGTGAGACATGAAGTTGTCCCATTTGGCTGGCAGGGGTGTGTCCTTAGACTCTATCAGTTTCCTGATGGTCTGAGCTCCTTTGCTCCGCTTCTTTCTTGTTCCACCTTTGATTGACAGCTGATCATACCGATCAAAGACGATGTCGGTGCGTTTAAAGGCATGTCCTTGGGCAAGGAGAGACTTGACGAATGTGTCAGCAAGATCACCAAATGTAGCTGCACCTTGTGGCTTTCCAAGTGCACAAACATGTGCTTGCCCATCAACGACAAGTGTTGCCTTGTCTCCAAGCTCATGTGCTTCAATGCCTGGAGGACAGTTTACACCACTTGTGAGGATTTTAAGCAAGCTTGCTTTTGATCCTGACCTTAAACTGCCATCAGTTTCAGAAAGTGAAGGGGGTACTGGCATCAGCTCATGCTTCATGATCACAGAAAGATCAACACTGCGCCCTGCTTCATAGGCCGTGATCAACCGCTGAAGAATCTTTCTGTCAGCTTTGACCGTCTTTTGTTTCCCACTCTTTGCATCCTTCTGCTTCACCTCGTACAGACTGGCAAATGTCAGAGGCTTGTTCTTCGGCAGAGCATCGCGGAATTTCACTTTCCTCTCTTCACAGGGCACAAGTCTCTCCCGAACAAATGTTTTCACCTGTTCTTGTCTTTTTTCACGTGCTGTCAACAGGTTTTCTTCGATGTTCTTGGTTGTAAGATCCTTCGATGCAATGTTCTGCAGATCTTCAGGCACATCCAGAGAAAAAACCTTGAAGCGTTTAAGGTTGTCAAACAACTTTTCTTCATCAGTTTTGTCTTGTCTTTTTCTGGCCTTGTTGCATTCGTTGTGAATGCTCTTCTCGTCAACCTCTGCTCCAAAGACTGCTCTTGTTTCTCCTCCAATGTGAGATCGGAGATTGAACGAGAGGGCCCAACGGTTCAGAGCAGACGGTGTCTTTGTGATGCCCACAATCCCTCCACATGACTTTCCAATCCCGTTCAGCCATTCTTGACTTTGATCTGGGTCCACCTGGTTGAACTTGCTCTGGCTCCTCTTCACAACAAAGTGCCCAGCTTCAAATTCCTTCTTCACTTCTTCGGGGAGCTGATTCATTTCACTGACGTAGACTGTGCCCCATCGAGCATAGTTGGTATGATCATATCTCATGAAGTAGGGGAGCATTGCCGTGAAAGCTTGAAGATGCAGATTCCAGTCGCCATCTCTACTGGTGCGTGTGAACTGGAGGAGAATTTCTACCATCTTCAGGTACTCCCACCAGAACTGGAAGTTTGGATTGGCCCGCGAAGCAGCAAACGAGTCCACAAGGTCTGTGAAGCGTTTGTTGGCAAGAAGATGTACAAGTGCTGCTGTGTCATTACGAACCATCTCGTCTTCAATCTATTGTGCGAGCTCATCATCACTGCCGTGGACGTACTGCAGCAACTGTGGTAGGAGTATTCTCCACAAGGCTTGCCAGGTCAACTTATGAGTTCGCATCCCTCTGACATAGGACTTGCCTGCCAGCACCTGTTCAGCTGTTTTCGGGCCAAGGATATTGCTCTCGACCCACAGATCCAGAAGACCAGAGCACTCCATGTGACGCCCGATGGCTTTGAGGAAGTTGAGGGACGTATGGAGACCACCGAGCCTCACTACCAGCAGATTCTGATATTCAGCTTTAGCCCATTTGAGATTTGTGTATATTGTGTTATAATTACCACAGAAATACCATAACATCTTAAATGTTGTTGAAATTTGTACTGATTATGCAACGTTATTGATACAAACGTATGTTGAAACAAAAGTTGATAATAAATAGAGTGGTTATGTTTAAAGAATTGTCAGTTTTTGTGTGTGGGTGAGTTTTCAGGCTTGTGGCGGCCATTTTGAATATTTAATGATACAGGACAAACTAGCAAATATACACTTTGTCATACAGCAGAAATGGGAAGAGCACATCATAATTACGAAACAAATGGCCTATCTCTATTTTAGGCCCCGTTTTTGAGAATAAATGGTCCAAATAGTGACCTTTGACCTTGACCTTGACCTTTGACCTAGTTGATTATGCACCATTGATCTGAACCCCTGCTGAAATGTAATTGTTGAATCAGATGTCCAGTGTGTACAACAGATGAGCCACTGCAAATCTTGATGGCGTCCAAGTTTAAACACATCTGAAATATGGGGTCAAAATGACCTTGACCTTGTCAGAATGATGATCAATGTATATTCATTTTAATGCTGAATACCTACTGGGTAATATCACTTATTTTTAGTGATTAGTTCGCAGTAGTTTACTGCCAAAAGACAACTTAAAATGCACACATGACAAAACAGTACAAGTCAATATTGTCAAGTCTCATGTGACCTTGACTTAAGGTCAAGGTCAAATACTCTGACAAGGCAACCATTGTCTATCGGTCATCTACCAACTAGCCAAAAATTAACACTGTATCTCTAAAAACACCAAAGATATAAGCATTTGTTTGAGAATTAGTAGTCTCTTGATATCATGGCGGCCATCTTGGAAACCGTTGAATAGTAACGAATATAGGCATTTTTGACTTTGGCAACAGGCAGAAATGGATTCAGCACACCCAAATCTATAAGAAACAACCTGTTGCCATTAATTACCCACAAATGCCCTAGGGTGTTAGATTTTCTGAAATCTGTCCTAGTCTATTAAGTGAAACCAGGCATTACGCGTAATGCCTCAAATGTTCAGGCATTACGCGTAATGCCTGTGACCACTAGGCATTACACGTAATGCCTAAAAATACCAGGCATTACGTGTAATGCTTGAAAATCATTGTCAGGCATTACAACAAACCAGGCATTACGTGTAATGCCTGAAATGTTCAGGCCTGTGACCAGGCACTACACGTAATGCCTAAACGTATATAATGCCTGAAACCTCTCTGCAATTGTCGTTGGTGAGGTTTCTGTTGATGTTTGTTGGTGGTTTGTGGGTGGTTGGTCGTGGTTGGTGGTTGGTGGTGGGTCGTGGTTGGTTGGTGGGTGGTAGTTTGTTGTTGGTTGTTGATTTGTTGTTGTTGTTGTTGCATTGAATTAAAAGACGGTCCAGGCGTCCTACTTTCAGCTTGGGGCATTGCACCAAAAGACGGTCCAGGCGTCCGACTTTCAACTTGGGGCATTGCACCAAAAGACGGCCCAGGCGTCTGACTTTCAGCTTGGGGTATTGCACCAAAAGACGGCCCAGGCGTCTGACTTTCAGCTTGGGGCATGTCGATGTCTTCATTTGGTTACAATAATGCCTTTTGTAGTTCTTCCTCCGTTTCGATCAAGTCTATGATCCCATCGGGCAACGTTGTTGATCTCAGACCGATCTTGGCTTCCGTGCCAAACATTGCTTTAAATGGCGATCTGCCTATACCGGCGTGGTGACTCGTGTTCTTTCTAAACTGGACAAATTTGATGCCAGCAGTCCAGTTCGTAGTCTTGTTCTCGCTCATCCATGCTACCAGCATATCCTCCCTTTGACATTATAATTATGTGTCAATTACTCTATCCGAGACAGCATTGGAGATAACCCGGTTTCAGTATTGTTTTACGATAGACGTAGAGCTGAATACCAACACTCAAATCTGTTTTTGACAAACACCATGTTCAAACAAACGTCGAGTAAACAATTGTTCTTTTTCATTATCCTCCATGGTGACGAATAAGCAACTGGTGAAAACTCGACTGGAAATATTGGACCTCGGCTTTCCATTGTGACATGCACTCACACTTACGTGAAATTCAAACTGTGGTGAACACTATGTCAGAAATACATTATTTTGCATTGCGAACCATCACTCATAATCGCAAAATAAAATGTGCAATCATTTCAAAGCTCACTTGATCGAATGTCAAGTTACTATATTCACACCATGAAATTTTGTCAACCCTTTGTCCTTAAAAAATGTTCTCACCGTCATCCAAGATGTAATGGATAACTGTTCAGTGCAATAGGCTTTTATGTTGTGTGTATAAGCGTAATTTTGAGAGACAAATTTCAGGCAATACGTGTAATGCCTGGTATTTTTAGGCATTACGTGTAATGCCTAGTGGTCACAGGCATTACGCGTAATGCCTGAACATTTCAGGCATTACGCGTAATGCCTGGTTTCACTTAATGCCTGTAACATATATACGTCACCCTGTTCCATACCTGTTTTTATCGTCAGTGAGAGATATTATTTCAAGACGGCCGAAGATGCAGCACTTCGCACGCAGTGAACTTGGGGTAAGGATAAAAATAGCCTTTCGTTGTGATCTCTCTGTTTTGACTTCCCGTCTTTTGCACTAAACAACCCTCCTTTACTCGAGAGCACCAAAAGGGAGTTTACTCTTTCTGTCAACAGTTGACCAGGTAAATGCATCCGCATATAAACTTAGATTTCCTAGTTCATGAGAAGACTTGCGAAAGTTTGGGAGTGGTTTTCCCGGCCTTTCAGTTTGAAATGCTTTTTTTCATAAATGAGAGAAACGCCGGTGTAGCAGCCTATTTTGACACAGCCTATTTTGACCGGGAGGTCATTCTGGGCTAGTCAATTTTGACCCCCCCCCCTAGTCAATTTTGACCCCCCCTTCAAACTTTAAGAATGAGTACATTAAGACCATACCGGCACGGTTGGCCTAGTGGTAAGGCGTCCGCCTCGTGATCGGGAGGTCGTGGGTTCGAACCCCCGGCCGGGTCATACCTAAGACTTTAAAATTGGCAATCTAGTGGCTGCTCCGCCTGGCGTCTGGCATTATGGGGTTAGTGCTAGGACTGGTTGGTCCGGTGTCAGAATAATGTGACTGGGTGAGACATGAAGCCTGTGCTGCGACTTCTTTCTTGTGTGTGGCGCACGTTAAAGGTCAAAGCAGCACCGCCCTGATATGGCCCTTCGTGGTCGGCTGGGCGTTAGGCAAACAAACAAACAAGCAAAAATTAAGACCTTTAGAAACAATATTTATGCATATATGTATACAACTCCCGGTCAAAACTGACTATGTGTCAAAATGGCCTGTCACACCGGCTCCAGTTATGCGCTTGTTTTACACGAATATATCTCTCTCTTTCTCTCCACCCCCCCGATCTCTCTACTCCCACCCACTTTTGACTTGAAGAGCAAGAACAAGAATAAACACTTATTTGTTTTAACTTCTTCTTCTTCTTCTTCTTCTTCTTCTTCTTCGTTCATGGGCTTAGACTCCCACGTTCACTCATGTTTTTAGCACGAGTGGATTTTTACGTGTATGACCGTTTTAACCCCGCCATTCAGGCAGCATACGCCGATTTCGGGGGAGGCATGCTGGGTATTATTGTGTTTCTTTAACCCACCGAACTCTGACATGGGTTACAGGATCTTTTCCGTGCGCACTGGGTCTTGTGCTTGCGTGTACACACGAAGGAGGTTAAGTCACTAGCAGGTCTGCACATAAGTTGACCTGGGAGATCGAAAAAATCTCCACTCTTAACCCACCAGGCGGCAGCGACCGGGATTCGAACTCACGACCTCCCGATTAGGAGGCCGACGTCTTACCACCACGCCACTGCGCCCGTCTATTTGTTTTAACAACAACAACAACGTTAAAAAACAAAGGAATACTGTACTCACCAATACAAGAACGGGACAAGACGGTACGAATTTTCGCTTATGGAAGCTTCATCAGGAAAAACAAGAACACAAAAGACAACAAAAAGCAGACGCAACACGGAACGAACAAGGTTTGAAAGAAAATGGAGGGGAAACACGCAAAAAAGGGAAGGAACTCTAGGAACGGAAATGAATGAAAGGGGAGAGAAGTGGTTGGATGATGTCATGGGCACAGGCATACTAGACTAAAAGTGATACACATTCATAAAAGGGTGGGTGGGGGGTGGGGACAGAGGAAATAAATAAATAAAAAATAAATAAAAAATAAATAAATAAAAAAAAAATAAAAAAAAGGGGGGAGGGGGGGGGGAAACAAACGTACGCACGCACACGCACACATACACACACACACACACACACACACACACACACACACACACACACACACACACACAACCAAACACATGAAATCACACATAAACACACACACACATTCACACTCAAACACACACACACACACGTACTGTAAATCCACAGTATGTTTGGGGAAAACAACAACAACAACAACAACAACAACAACAATAACAACAACAACAACAACAATAACAGCAACAGCAGCAGCTGCAACAACAAAAACAACAACAACAACAACAACAACAACACCAACAACAACAACACATGTGCCTCTTCGATTTGCGTTATTCCATCACCTGTAGTTTCCCCACCGTTGTGTGAAAGTGGCACGAAACACATGTGACACAATTAACACGACTCTCCTGGTGTTATCTCTGACCATCAGCATCCCACTTGTCAAGATCATCACAGACAACCACTGACGGAAGGAAGTCATAGCTTTGCTTTCAAAAGCTTGCTGCGAACATCTCTCTCAAAATTTTCCACGATGGTGTCCGGGGTCTACCTGAATATGCCCACCAAATTTGAAGCAGATCCATCGAGAACTTTGGCCGTGAATCGTGAACACACAGACAGACAGACACACACACACAAGCCGTATAGATATATACTAGTATAGATGTCATACAGTCTTGGTTTTGGTCTTCGTCTTGTTCAAGAACTTCCTGGTCCCTTGGGAGGTCGTTATGGACAGATTCGATTGTACTTTTTTGGACCATGGTTACTTTTGGAACGCATTCCTAATCGATACCTAATTCCTT
>NC_090261.1:50746045-50753545 GCF_037325665.1 Littorina saxatilis | reverse complement strand
TATTCAGTTATTCTGGAGAAAAACCGAAATGCTGGAGAAAAACTGTCTTTTCTGCAGCATTTCTGCATAATGTTATCTTTCGCCGAAGCAACGTTTTCTTACTGTCAGTAAAACAGTTTTTCTGAAGCATAATGTTTACTTGGTTTTCTGCAGCATTATTGCGATTAACTTTTTCTTCAGAATAGTCTGTGACAGTTTTTCTGGAGAAAAACGAACGACCTTGTAAAGTAGCGTTTGTATTCGTCGCCCCCTGGGATAGTATAATAGTTTGTAACTATTGGTAATTCTGGATGAGTCCATCTCTCGACAGAGGGGGGCTCGCGTGCTCCAACATTATAATGAGCCAGTACAAAATGCTGCAGAAAAAGTGTAAACAGGTTTTCTGCAGTAAAACAACAGCACCGTTTTACTGCAGCATTCTTGATTTCAATTTTACTGCAGTAAAATGTTTTGCTCCAGAAAAACCCGTTGCTTCGGCGAAAGATGACATTATGCAGAAATGCTGCAGAAAAGACAGTTTTTCTCCAGCATTTCTGTTTTTCTGCAGAATAACTGAATAATGCCAAAATGCCGAAGAAAAAGTGTAAACAGTTTTTCTCCAGTAAAACAACATCACCGTTTTACTGCAGCATTCTTGATTTCAATTTTACTGCAGTAAAATGTTTTGCTCCAGAAAAACCCGTTGCTCTCGCGAAAGATGACATTATGCAGAAATGCTGCAGAAACAAACAGTTTTTCTGCAGAATAACTGAATAAAGTCATAATCCGCTAAGGATAGATCTGTATGATTGTTCGCACAATTGATCTGCGGAATCAGAGCATCGTTCCACATATTGTGTGTGAATGTAAGTCCATAAACCTCCAACGGGTTTAACTCTTTTTCAAGAAGATTGTATATAACATTTGAACAAAATATCTGAACATTGTAATTCGAATTGTTCCTTTTTATGCATAACATCCCAAAACTGGGTTTCAAAGCAATCCACCGGGTCATTGCTGAAATACAGAGCTTTAGTCATTGTATCCCTCAAAACTGACCCCGACACGATGAGGGACTTATAGCCAAAACGAGAGAGGGAAAATCTTTCAAGCTTCCGAGAGAAAAGTTCGTCAAACTCGTGAGGCCAGTCAGTGACCTTGACCGGTACCTGCAACGGACCCACAGACTGTTGTTGTGCTTGTGGCCCTTGAGTAAAGGTTGCTCAAGACGGAACCTGGGAATTATCGCCCCTGAGTCATTGATGTCATGTGACATGATGGTAAACATGCCAGCAGCTCGCCTTTTCACTCACTCTTCTTCCACCGCGCAAACTTTTTATCGCTGTACTCCTACACTGAGATTTGACCTGTACACAGTAGCAGCAGTTCAAATCGAACTTAATTCATAGATAAAATAAAATTTAAAAAACTGTCAGTATTCCTGGTTTTAATGTTTATTTCCTGATAAATGTCCTGCATTTTCTAAAATTTCAAAGAAGGGGAAAAAGCAGGCACAATATTTTGAACAAGTATTTCTTTTCTGATTTAAAAAAAAAATCATTGCAGTGGACAGTGAGTGTGTGTAAAATAGTCTACATTCTATTCACCAACGATGTCATCATGCATAAGTCTATTCAAGGCGTATGATTGTTTGTTTGTTTGTTTGCTTAACGCGCAGCCGACCACAAAGGGCCATATCAGGGCGGTGCTGCTTTGACATATAACGTGCGCAACACACAAGACAGAAGTCGCAGCACAGGCTTCTTGTCTCACCCAGTCACATTATTCTGACACCGGACCAACCAGTCCGAGCACTAACCCCATAATGCCAGACGCCAGGCGGAGCAGCCACTAGATTGCCAATTTTAAAGTCTTAGGTATGACCCGGCCTGGGTTCGAACCCACGACCTCCCGATCACGGGGCGGACGCCTTACCACTAGGCCAACCGTGCCGGTAGGCGATTACGTTGCTACTGTACATGTGTATCTCATATTATCAGTGATTTATGTTAGCCAGCAGACTCTGCAATAGGAACAAAACGAAAACTTTTTTCGAAAATGTTTTCAAAGCAGAATGATTATTCTCTTCATTGGCGTGCTCCTTAATTTACTTCCGTAAAGAGTGCTCTCGTGAATTTGAATCTTGCTCCATTATTGCAAGGATGTATCACCTCTTTCCGTAATCAGGCTGATTAAAATGTTCACATCGATTAACGGCATTTACCATTATCTTCCAATCAGAACTGTTTTACCGTTGGACCACCTGTTCTATTCACCTGTTCTGTTCACGCACTAGCCCACGTGCACCAACAGGTATGGGTGTTGGCAAGACACGATGGAGGGAGTGTGGATGGGGGAGGGGGGGGGGGTCATGGAGCGATGGGCGGCAGGGGATGAGGGGAGGGGAACGAGGAACTTTTCTACGATTGATTTAAAACTTAGACGTCTTGTCGTCAGTTTGGAAGGGGTACGTCGGAGTTAGAGAGGGTGTGTGTGTGTGTGTGTGTGTGGGGGGGGGGGGGGGGGGGTCGGGGTCGGGATGGGGGCAGGTGCTAGCTTCTAGCTGGGGGGGGGGGGGAGCTTCAGGGGGCAATGAAGAGTATGGGCGGGTGTGGGGGCCGGGGGAATCAGATTGGGGCAGGGCAAGGTACTTCTTCTTCTTCTTTTTCTTCTTGTCGTTCGCTGTTAGATCGTCAGTCCGGACTGCAGGGCGAAACGTGCTGTCCTCTCCAAGTCCTCTTTGGGGCCGTATATAGCTTCTTTTGTAGTCCTCTGGCCAGGTGGTGTCCCACAGAGCACTGTGGTATGGACAAGCCTGCAGGATGTGCTCTGCTGTCTGATTCTTGCCACACGGACATAGGGGGGAGGGAACTAGCTTCAGCTTTGTGGCCATAATGATGGTTTAGTCTGTTATGACGGTCCGGTACAATTCTGGTTGTTGAAATCCTGGACTCACCGCCGTACTGGGGATGGTGGGTGAAAACGGTAAAGGGGGGTGAGGGGGGGGGGGGGGTAGGAACAAGAGAGAGAGGGGGGGGGGGGGAGGAAACAAACACGTTCAGTCTGCTGCTATTGCCGTAAACGTGGACACCTCCCCGTCACTGAGTACACTCGCACCCCAAGCTGCGACTTACTACAAACACGTCAGGCCTTGACCTTTCTGTCAGGCGAGATAACCCTGTGTAGATGCGGAGAAAGAATTGCGCCGCTTGAATACCGCTATGACCTGCCATGACCTTTTGCGATTTCCGCCCTTTTTCGGAAGCTGCGCGGTGACACCTGCGCATCCGCAGCGTAGTACCCCAATCCTTGAGTTTGTTTAGGTGTAGTGCTTTGTTGTTCACCTGTTGCCACTTTTGTTTTCTTTCTGTCGTATCTATTGACTTCTCTTCTTAGTTCTAGCGGTCTCGATCTCCCGTCAGTTGTGCGACCGTATTTGTCTTCAAAGATAGGTGCGTAGGCTGGGACTGCGAATTTACTAGAAAAACGAAATACCACTTGGCAAGACCTGAAAGTCCGCTGTTTAATATCGGTCGACTAGTACTTTGACCGGTTTTCTTTGGTGTTTGTCTTTTCATTTGCAGTGGTTTTGTTGTAACTGTCACCGTTTACGTGTACTTTCGTTACGCTATCTAGTTTCAGGACCACTTACTTTTCACCGTCAAACCGTACTTCGTTAATTTCAATTTCCTACAGGAAAATTCTGTCATCATAACGCTAGTAGTACACATACGATCAAAATAAGAGAGAGAGAGAGAGAGAGAGAGAGAGAGAGAGAGAGAGAGAGAGAGAGAGAGAGAGAGAGAGAGAGAGAGAGAGAGAGAGAGAGAGAGAGGGGGACGGAGGGACGGAAGGGAGGAGAGAGCGAGACTGACTGACTAACACACACACACTCACACACACACACACACACACACACAGACACACATACACACACACACACACACACACATACACACACATACACACACGCAAACACCAAGCACAACACAACACACTATCTTAAAACAATCAGCAGCAATTACCTGCCGAGGTAAAAAAGCCGCGATATGCTATAAGTGACATTAATGCACCGGTTCGTGCAGGTATGCAAGCTAACTGCAGGGACATTCCGCTAAATTTATCCCCGGATAGCGGAGGTGTGATGCCTTTCAGGTTGGCGTAAGTTAAACTGCAACAGAGATTACGCGAATTTTGGGGTAGATTATAACACTTCCTTGACCTTTGCTTCACCCCTAGATTGCCTGCTTCACCCCTAGATTGCCTGCTTCACCCCTAGATTGCCTGCTCTCCATTTTTGAAAGTAAGACATCGTATGTTTACGTTTACAGGTGTTCTCTTTACATCCCTTCTGTCCCTCCCTCCGCCCCCCCCCCCCCCCTCTCCCATCTCCCGGCCCGCCCCCCCCACTACACACACTCGCAACAGCTTTCCCGGAAAATAAACTGAGTGATGTTATTTCGATCGGCCCATAGAAGTGTTTTCTGTTGCCTGAAGCCTTATTATACATCCTTTAAAGGCTGCCAAACTCGTAGCGTTCATTAATTAATTCATATTGTTTACATGTGCCAATAATGTTATAAAACTGTACCAAAGGGGATATAATAACGATTGGCTGTAGCTTTCGAACACAGAAAAAAATTATTTCAGTATTGCAAAGTGGTGTTGATAGTGTCGAATGTAAACAGAACAGTCTCAAACGCCATCTTTGGTTTACGAAACGTCACGAAGTGACGTCAACGGTCTAAAAATAGCCCAAGTCCTGGAGAACTGTTGCTAAACAATGCAATAAAGAATTAATTATTTCTCGTAATTGGTAAGGACTTCAAACCTAAAACTTTGCAGGAAGCTTAATTTATACATCCCCGCAACGATGGGAAAAGCCCTGGAAGTAATTAAACTAATTAAATAGGACTATGTCAGCCTTTAACATACATCTTTTTGTCCCCAATAGCTCTCTTTTCCCTTTCCTTAATTATCCTTGTCATATGAAACACATTTTTCAAAAGGATTCTTTTTTTCAGAATATAAACTGAGTGAGTTATTTTTTGCTTAAAAGCTTATCTTATCCTCTCACAGTTTTTCCGGCATCTAAGCTGAATGATTTTATTTTGAATGGACCACAGTGGTATTTGCTTGCGAAACATTTTGAATACTTCAATGCCGTATTTTATGCCATTTCTGTATAATGATTGAGTAATGAAGGAAACCTACGCGGTAAAGGTATGTAGCTACAGCCATTGCAGGAGTAACAACAGCCATTTAATGTAATGTACGTTTTAACGGGCGTGAAAGCTCATTGCATGGTATTGCTAATGGGCAGAATATACCTGTTTCAGCGGCACAGACGACGCATGGCCTATTATTTATGCCGCGATAGTGATTATGACGAGTACTTGGCCTGTTTTCCTTTCATGCAACGTGTAGCGGGCTGGGATAATCTGCAGTGCGTCGTCGGTCCTGCTGAAGTTACATATATATCTGAGCGGAGCACCTTACGACTCGGGAGGGTCCTAGCTTCAAACTCGCTGACAGCGTCTGCTAGGTAAAAGGTGGATTGGGTAATCATATGTGCTGTGCTGGTGGTCAGCAAAAGCACGCTTCCACAGTCATGCCAGTTCGGTAGGTCATAATTACACAAACATTCAGCCCGGCGCCCCGAAACAAACAAACAAACAAACAAACAAACAAACAAACAAACAAACAAACAAAGAATCAAACCAACAAACACAGACAAAACAAACAAACACAAACAATCAAGCAAACACAAACAAAGAATCAAACCAACCAACCAACAAACAAACAAACAAACACACAAACAAACAAACAAAAAAACCAACTAACAAACAAACAAACAAACCAACTAACAAACAAACAAACACACACACACACACACATACACACACACACACACACACACACACACACACACACACACACACACACACACACAAACAAACAAGAAAACAAACAAACAAACAAACACAAACAAAACAAACAAACAAACAGACAGAGTAAAGCCGACCAAATGATGGAGTAGAAAACGGTCATACACGTAAAGCAAAGGTCTGTTGGAGAATATGTCATTGTGGGAGTTGTAACCCGCGATCACCGAATAATTACAATGACAGTTTGTAAGTACTGTATGTGAAACAACACAGTCAGTTGGTAATGGAGAGAACAGCAATGTATCTTGCAGCGATGTATACCTATGAACTGCTAGACCGGCAACGTTTTATTTGACGATCTCTGAATTCAGTCTCATGAGGACCAAACGTCTGTTTCAAAAGAAGGGTTTTAGTGTATACATAACCTTGGGGATGCGACAGATATACGTAAAGCGGATGTGTTGGGCAAGACAAAAAGTCATCAGGGACTTAATTAGTCTTGAGTCGAGCGTTTGAAAATGCCTGAGCCTGAAGGCGGGTGTAACTTTCACCTCTTGGTATAAGCCTGCCTTAGAGATGAGGACGACAGTTGGCCAGATGGCCAGAATAACGCGCTGCATTTTCCTGCATAGAACTACGGCGGGCACTGCTCACAGCCCGGCACACGGCACTTTCAACATTCCCCGTCCCTTCACCTCTCTCGCCACCATCCGCCCTACCCTTGGTCTCATGCCTGTACTGGGTTTTGTTTGTTTGTTTGTTTGTTTGTTTGCTTGACGCCCAGCTGACAACGAAGGGCCATATCAGGGCGGTGCTGCTTTGACATAATTATAACGTGCGCCACACACAAAACAGAAGTCGCAGCACAGGCTTCATGTCTCACCCAGTCACATTATTCTGACACCGGACCAACCAGTCCTAGCACTAACCCCATAATGCCAGACGCCAGGCGGAGCAGCCACTAGATTGCCAATTTTAAAGTCTTAGGTATGACCCGGCCGGGGTTCGAACCCACGACCTCCCGATCACGGGGCGGACGCCTTACCACTAGGCCAACCGTGCCGGTCCTGTACTGGGTGACTCTTGAGTTTTGGTTAGTGGCTATTAGCAGTTGTCGTTATGCTTCTGGTGTATGTGTTTCTCAACCTTTTTTGTTCGTGTTTAGTGCTGTTGTTTTTATACGAATACACTGTACATCACGTGCCGTCGACGTCATTCCGTACTTTCCTCAGACCAACCTGAAGAAGGCAGTTTGCTTATCGCTGCCGACATATTGTTAAAAAAGGACCTAACCTGGTTACTTCTGTGTCCTCTTTTAATTAAAGAATTTCTAAGCTCTCTTGTAATGCAGGGTGACCCCCCAAAATGACAGCCACTGAAACGCTACAAACTCCAACATGTGTTCAGTGAATTACATCATATTTGGTGTACATTAGCGTGAAATGTGTGATGACAAGTGCACAAACTTTCAAGTTTCTAGGTTCAATGGTCTGACTTAAAAGAATTTGCAGTTCGCTGACCGAGGAGAGAGCAACCTTGCATGTGTCCATCAGATTGTTTATTTTAAAACTATATGTTTACATGAAGAGGGAGATAGATAGAGAGACAGAGAGAGAGACAGAGAGAGAGAGAG
>NC_090261.1:50736202-50741202 GCF_037325665.1 Littorina saxatilis | reverse complement strand
CACCAAACTTGGTGAACAGGTTCTATACATTCCTGAGACGGTCCTTACAAAAATTGGGACCAGTCAAACACACGGTTAGGGAGTTATTGGTGGATTAAAATTATACAAGGACTTATAGAGGCACACCCCCGTTGGTCAAAGGGAAATAACCATTCTCACTGCCACCAACTGAGAAGGTTATTTCCCTTTGACGGGGGTGTTTTTCCTATCGGAGGAATTTCTTGGGTTTTTTTGGTACCAAAATGTCAGTGCCAAAGCTTTGTGCAGCGAGCTTCGTGAAGTAAACCTCGCGAAGTCGACTTCGCTCAATTACTATCAGGCGTTAGGGTGGCGTGCGAGCTCTTCTGTCTGATAGTACCCCAACACTTAGCAGCAGAGCTACCCCCCCCCACCCAATCCCCACCCTCCCCGTGGCAAGTGCCTGTGGCCAGATGCATGTGGCCACATGATGAAAGAAACTCGGGTATTCCTCAGCGTTGTTTGGGTGTGTCACGATGGCGATGGCTTATGGGATAAGATTAAGAAGGAATGCTGCTACTACGGCTGTGACATCATTGTGTTCAATCGTGTACAGACATCGACTAAGATGGCCAGGGCATGCCGCGGCCGCGATGATGGAAGAAACCAGGGTTTTCCTCGGAATTTGGGGTGTGTTTGGCGATGGCGATGGCGATGGCGATGGTGTTTGGGATAAGAATACGTAGGAATCCTGAGTCAAAGGCTTTGTTGTTGTGATCGATTATGTGGACACGTGCACTGCTCTGATATTCCGCATTGTCAAGGGTAGAACCGGACGCCCCTAAGTAGCATGCAAACGCAATGATGATAGAAGCTGGGGTATTCCTCCTCGTTTTTGTCTTGAGGGGGGGGGGGGGGGGGGAGGGGTGTGGGGAGGGCGGATGTCGATGGCTTGTGGGATAAGATTAACGTTACTATGTGACTTTAGCATTTCTCTCCTTTTAAAAGGACTCCTGTTCATGTAACTCATCATGTCAACAACCCCATATTTGTGAAGACCGCAACACGGTTGGCCTAGTGGTAAGGCGTCCGCCCAGTGAGCGGGAGGTCGTGGGTTCGAACCCCGGACGGGTCATACCTAAGACTTTAAAATTGGCAATCTAGTGGCTGCTCCGCCTGGCGCCTGGCATTATGGGGTTAGTGCCAGGACTGGTTGGTCCGGTGTCAGAATAATATGACTTGGTGAGACATGAAGCCTGTGCTACGACTTCTGTCTTGTGTGTGGCGCACGTTATATGTCAAAGCAGCACCGCCCTCATATGGCCCTTCGTGGTCGGCTGGGCGTTAAGCAAACAAACAAACAAATTTGTGAAGGCTTTTGCATGCATGGGATGAGCGTATCCTTCCCACTTGAACACGTGTTGAAATTAAACGGCCTGGACAGAGTGAAAAGCCTGTTGTTTTTTAATTAAGAAAAAAAAACTTATTGAAAATGACATCATGCGTAACTTGTCCAGTAAAAGGTTCCCAATCTGTAACAAAAGCACCCGGGCTGTCGCTCTTAGTTTTGGTCCAAAGTCTACGAAGAGGGTTGCTCTTTTTCCATGTTACACCCTGAACGTGTCCATCGTGATTTACGAAATGATCTGCACAGCAAGGAATGTTCAAGGTTGCAAACTACACCACATTTGAAGTTGTACATGAATATGCCATAATTATGTCTATGTCTTGTGTGCATGTGTAATTGTTGTTTATATTGATGTGTTTTAATTATGTGTTCAGTCACAATGTAATTTCTCTTTTGAAATAATAGTGCATTATTGTATGGTATTGTATTGTATTGTATTTTATTGTATTGTATTGTATAGTATAGTATAGTATAGTATAGTATTGTATGGTATGGTATGGTATGGTATGGTATAGTATGGTATGGTGTGGTATGGTATGGTATGGTATGGTATGGTATGGTATGGTATGCTATTGTACGGTATGGTATTGTATTGTATTGTATTGTGTTGTATGTCTAAGATTACGTAAGGATCCTAAGTTAATGGATTTCGCATTCAATTTGGGGTGTTTGGTCGTGTGCCGATATCGACTCCGCCTAGTCTGTCACTGTAGTACAACTTGCATCTATTTATTCTCTGTAACCTCTACAACTGACTGAGACTCCAAAGTACAACGCTGACCAGTGAAAACAAAACGCATGTTTATCCGCACTCACAGAACAATATAATAAAGCCTGTTCAACTTTTACCGCCTTGACCGGCTGGAGAATTTAGTTGAAATTTAAATTAAAAAAATCATAACATTTAGTGTATGACAATGAGATGAAATTTGAAAAAATTGTCTCCAGGGGAGGCAATCATCTTGCTGCGCTTCAAAGGGCAATAATCAGCGGCTGTTTCCCGTGTCAGAGTACTGATTTCTTCATCATTGCCACGAGAAAAAAAACTCACATACATATTGTGGCAGTCAAGGGGTTAAAAATCCTCTCATACACCAGAGAAATATATCCTAAATATAGACCCCTACACAAACGAATGGCCAGACGCAACACTTAGTAAAAAGCCTGCCAGCTTCGCCTGTTGCTTCTCAGCCTTCTGCCCCGCCAACTCATCCCCACTCCACTCCAGTTCCATACCCACTCCACCCACCCACCCACCCCCCCACCCCCACCTCCATCTCCACCCCTTTCTTTTATTCTTGGTCTTAGGCTACCTCCGTTCCGTTCGTCCAGTCATCGGGTTTTGCGCAATGTTTCATTGAATGACATCACCTTTTGTTTATTGGAAGGTATACCAAAAAATAGGTTTCCTGGCTATCTTGGGTGGATCCCTTTAAAGCTGGCATCCGTAGATCCATCAGATAAGCAAACAGCATGATTAATGGGCTGCCTCGTCATGCGTGGAGAGAAGACAAGGAGAAAAACACATTAAAAAGGGCGGACACAATAGTGTGCACCACCCAAAACCCAAGTTGCGCGTAACGTAATGTTCAACAAACGAGCAATGCGGAACCAAAACGGGGGCAAAAAGGGCTGTGATCTAAACATCTGGGAAGAAGGGGCAGAAATACTGGAGCTCATCCCACTTCCGCTGTTTCTGAGAGAAAAGGAAGAGGCGCGAGTGACTCCGGTGTTTAGATGTGTGCAGATTGTCTAACTAAAACATACACGAAACGACGCCCACACCCAGGTAGACGCTGCTAACATCGCGGCTCAGAATATCTCTGGCTGCCTTGAGACCATTATTCCGTGACCTTGTTCAGCTGAAAGCGTGTCATTGCATGGATTGATCGATGGATCAAAATTAATGGTCGATTGATGTAAGGATCGATAGATCCAAAGCGCGACGGATCCAATGGTAGATGGAATCGATTGTCGATGTATACTGGCAATGGTCAGAAGATCCAAATGATTCAGAGAAGAGAACCATTGATCGTTAGATTGATTTAACATTTGGCCAATCTACACAAATTGAAGGTACGGATGGCCATGGGCCCAAGAATGGATGGACCCAATATGGCATTTAGTTCAAACGGAGTCAACACCGAAATTAAACACGCACGAACACACATGCACGTACACACGCACGTATACCAACAGCAAACAAACACACACACGCACACACACACACACACACGCACACACACACGCGCACGCACACACACACGCACACACACACACACACACACACACACACACACACACACACACACAATCACTAACACCACCTCCTTACCACCAACACCACAACCATCTTTCTTTCTTTATTTGGTGTTTAACGTCGTTTTCAACCACGAAGGTTATATCGCGACGGGGAAAGGGGGGAGATGGGATAGAGCCACTTGTCAATTGTTTCTTGTTCACAAAAGCACTAATCAAAAATTTGCTCCAGGGGCTTGCAACGTAGTACAATATATGACCTTACTGGGAGAATGCAAGTTTCCAGTACAAAGGACTTAACATTTCTTACATACTGCTTGACTAAAATCTTTACAAAAATTGACTATATTCTATACAAGAAACACTTAACAAGGGTAAAAGGAGAAACAGAATCCGTTAGTCGCCTCTGGGGAGCATCGGGTAAATTCTTCCCCCTAACCCGCGTGGGGTACCACAACCATCACCAGCGACAAAAACAACAACAGTCACAAGACAGTTGGAAAAACCGACAGTAGAACGTACAAATACATAACAAAAGCAATGCCAGTTCTGAAGCCTGCTGGAACAAGAGAAAATGTCCCCAAGGTGTGCATCTACACAACACAACTTCAAACGCATTTTCCGCACGGTAATCCGTGTCCCCCTGACGCTTGTGGGTGGCGCTGCGCTTCGGGTGTTGGCTTTTCCAAGGCCCGGAATTTCACCTCGAATACCTGCCTCCTCGGGGGATAACTTATATTCACTTCCTCCACGACATGCGTAATAGCTGCACACCGGAAGTGCTTGTGGCCTGATTGAGGAAATAGTTGGCAAGTAGCCATTTTGGAGTCTTTTTCTAATGAATTTTGAATTTTATTTGCTGTGCATTTAGACACACCTGCAATAATTTTCTAGATGAATAATCCGTAACTCTGCTTATCAATTACATGAATTTTAATCGGAAAACGGCCTCCTAAAGCAACTCAAGTTTGTGTCAAGAGCTCCTACTCCCGTTCGTCGTCATGTTGAATTCCCTGCTGGTGGGTACGCATCGAATAACGGACAGGCATATACCCTCCAAATTTAACAAAATAATCGTAGAAATCCGGTCCTCACTTTAAAGAATTGTTTTTTTCTTGGGCAGCGCAACATTCGCAGGGATTGCATTTTGAATTTCCATAACAAAATTCCCAAAGACGCAGTATGTATACCCCCCCCCCCCCCGAAAAAAAGCACACACAAAAAAGCAACAAAAAAAAGCACGGTTGTGTGGGTAGCGGCAAGATGGGACGTAATTGAAACAGCCTCAGGAGCAAGATGTTCCCCAGCGGGCAACAGTTTGGGTGGGGTGTCTCACCAACAGTGAAAACAGTTTGGCCTTCTCACACAAGGTGTG
>NC_090261.1:50728702-50731202 GCF_037325665.1 Littorina saxatilis | reverse complement strand
TCTCTGGCTTTCTCTCCCCCCATCTCTCTCTCTCTCTCTCTCTCTCTCTCTCTCTCTCTCTCTCGCTCTCTCTCTCAGTCTTTCTCTCTCTCTCTCTCTGGTAGTGCGAGTGCACCATAACCGGAAATGACCTTTCTCGCTCTTTAAAATGGGTAAAATGAGAAGTACAGAAGCTCCAAGCAATTCCCAAAAGTCTGTTTTCAGGAAAGCAGGTGACGCCGAGTGTTGAAGAGTATGATGCACTGGCTGCAGTGAGGCGGAGAGGAAATAGATTCCAAATGTTTTCTCCCTGTGTCAAGTACGTGACATCAACCGCTTATTCCAACGTGTGTTCCACCCCAACCCCTCCTTCTCCCACTTTAACGGGAAAAAAAGCAACTGTCAAAGCCAGTCCCACAGTTTGGTTCCAGGAAAGCGTGTGGCAATCAGAAATGACGATGATGATGACGACGACGACGACGAGAAACCGCGTCGAATATTGCTGTTGATGACCGTGACTAGGACGCGGACGATGAGGACGCCGCCGCCGCCGCCGCCGCCGCCGCCGCCGACGACGACGAAGACGATGATGATGATGATGATGACGACGACAATGACGGCAAAGAAGATGACGATCATGATCATTTCGACGACGATGACACTGATGACGACAATGATAACGAGAACGACTTGTGTTGATGAGTATTATTCAGGCCTTGAGTATATCAGGGAGGAAATGGATTCCAAATGCTTTTTCCTCGTGTCAGGTACTGACATCCATTGGTCCCGCCACAGCCCGAGGGTTGCCATCTGTGTTATTGCGAGAGTTTGGTCGCACATGATTCACACACGTAAGCCATTTTCCTCTACTTAGCTTCTCCGATATTTGGCTTTCTTTATTGATCAATACAAGATGATAATGAAAGTGTTCTCACCAGATTGATTTATTTAATTTATTTATTTGTTGCTTAACGTCCAGCCGACTACGCAGAGCCATATCAGGACGAGGAAGGGGGGGATGAAGGGGGCCACTTGTCAAGCGATTCCTGTTTACAAATGCACTAACCCATTACTTGTGTCCCAGCAGGCTTTAGTAAAACTAAATTAATACCTACTGGAAGATTACCAGTTTCCAGTATGTTAAAATAGGCTTAACCTATCTACTGCTGGACTTACATCAGAACACTAACAGATTAAACTATACATGAATCGCGAGACAAGCGGCAAGAGAAGAGATTTTTGGAAAAAATACAGGTGAATGAGCAAGAAGGCAGAAAAAAGAAAAGAATTCATGAAGAAAAAGAGAGCATGACAGGAAAGAGGAACCAAAAATCTACCTAACAGCAAACTAGAAAGCTCCTGCGGTTCCAAAAACAGGAGGGGCCTTTAATTTCATAACCGCAGTGCCCCACTGCGGGATCTCACCAGATCACCCGAAACATACACAAACACGGAACAATAAAGAAGGACTATATCTGACTGTTGTTTGTTGTATTGACTTGTCAAGTTATGCGTCCGGCGTTATTCTTTTCGTCACCCGGTTTGTCAGTTCGTCTGTATGGTTTGTCCATGCTGTCTTTGTAAGTCTTTAGTCTGTTATGTCGATTGCCGTCTGTCACATCCGTTGTGTCTGTCGGTCTGTATCTGTGTATTTTATTCTGCTTTATAGCTGTGGTTCTTTAAGTCGTAGTCAGAAACGTACACGCACGTTTGCGCGCGCAAACACACACACACACACACACACACACACACACACACACACACACACACACACACACACACACAAGCACACACAAATTCACTGACACACACACACAAACACACAGTGACACACACACAGTCACACACACACACACACACACACACACACACACACACACACACACACACACACAGGCTATAGGCTATGTGCTTTAATGACAATAAATTCTGATTCTGATAAATTCTGATTCTGATTCTGATTCTGATTCTGATTCTGATTTTGATTCACACACACACACACACACACACACACACACACACACACACACACACACACACACACACACACACACACACACACACACATAAACACACAAACCCTACTATACACCAGACTTCCAGCACTAGTGGGCCAGCTTTACACCATGTGCTTTCCACTCATTAAAATGTGGAAGCTATATTTTCAGCGCACGTGCTGCGCGTAAGTGGGACACAGCCTGAAGCCTTTGTGAGAGGTACTTTGAGTTCATCGTTTCCTCATGTGTATGACGATGAAAACTGTGCCGTCAGGGCGGGCATGCAGCTGGATGGTAGAGTACACTCTTACCTTCATATCATGCTGCTGTAGCTACCCCCACGTCAGCGACAAACTATTGATTGACATATGAAGAAGGATGCTACCCGCCTGAAGAACAACAACAGCAGCAACAACAACAACAACAACAACAACAACAACAGAGAGAAGGCAACACATAAGGGAGTTGGCAACCTGCAAGCAACTGAGGTCCTAACAAAAAAAAAATCAGACAAGCAAACAAAA
>NC_090261.1:50718702-50721202 GCF_037325665.1 Littorina saxatilis | reverse complement strand
GTAGAGCACCGGTTTACGAGTAGGTTTATAGAACATATGACATGACACACCACCGAACTGAACCCTACAGAGGCGTTATACAGGAAGTGTAGCTCTACATCATATTTTGCTAATTTGCACGTGCAAGGAATTTAATTGATGTAATGCACGCGCTATTTGCTGTGAAACCTGTCGTAGAACTGGCCTCTGATCTCGACGGTTAATGAGATTCATGCTCTATTCGCAATCATACATTCACGTGACATGACGTCAGAGTTGAAAATGTGTGTCTTCTTGATACACACTGAATGACGAATACGCGTATATTGTCACGTCAGTTAGTGCGGAACGCCCTCATACTGCGCTACTGAATTTGAAATGTTCTTCTTTTAACACTCTGGTTGGAAATGATTCATTAACGTTGTAATTCCGAATAACTCGTCGTTAATTGACGTTAATTTCCGGTAAAATTAGGCTCTAGTTATCATCTAGTAGAAATCATAAAGCGTAGGCCCTATGTCTTTGTCATAATTAATGTCATGATTTTTTTTCTCTCAAGAACTCAGGGAAGAAAGTCCGTTCTCGTTTTATCAATGCGGCGTCTAAAAAAGCAATACAAAAAGAAGAAAAGACTGATGAACGAATGTGTAAATGTAGTACACACGCACGCACGCACGCACGCACGCACGCACGCACGCACGCACGCACGCACGCACGCATATACACACACACGCACACACACATACGCACGCACACACACACACACGTACACGTGCACGCAGAATCACACATGCACGCACGCACGCACGCACGCATGCACAGACACACACACACACACACACACACACACACACACACACACACACACACACACACGTATACGTACACGTGCACGCAGAATCACACATGCACGCACGCACGCACGCACGCACACACACACACACACACACACATACACACACACACACACACACACACGTTCTCCCTGTCTCACTCTATCTTTCTCATTACATTTAGTCAAGTTTTGACTAAATGTTTTAACATAGAGGGGGAATCGAGACGAGGGTCGTGGTGTATGTGTGTCTGTGTGTGTGTGTCTGTCTGTCTGTGTGTGTAGAGCGTTTCAGACTAAACTACTGGACCGATCTTTATGAAATTTGACATGAAAGTTCCTGGTAATGATATCCCCGGACTTTGTTTTCTTTTTTTCGATAAATACCTTTGATGACGTCATATCCGGCTTTTTGTAAAAGTTAAGGCGGCACTGTCACACCCTCATTTTTCAATCAAATTGATTGAAATTTTGACCAAGCAATCTTTGACAAAGGCCAGACTTTGGTATTGCATTTTAGCTTGGTGGCTTAAAAACTAATGAATGAGTTTGGTCATTAAACATCGGAAACTTGTAATCAAATTTTTTTTTTTATTAAATGATCCAAAAACAATTTCATCTTATTCTTTGTCATTTTCTGATTCCAAAAACATATACATATGTTATATTTGGATTAAAAACAAGCTCTGAAAATTAAAAAATTAAAAATTATGATCAAAATTATATTTCCGAAATCGTTTTAAAAACTATTTCATCTTATTCCTTGTCGGTTCCTGATTCCAAAAACATATAGATATGATATGTTTGGATTAAAAACACGCTCAGAAAGTTAAAACGAAGAGAGGTACAGTAAAGCGTGCTATGAAGCACAGCGCAATCGCTACCGCGCCAAACAGGCTCGTCACTTTCACTGCCTTTTGCACTAGCGGCGGACTACGTTCAGTTTCATTCTGTGAGTTCCACAGCTTGACTAAATGTAGTAATTTCGCCTTGCGCGACTTGTTTTTACATTCAGTCACGTTTTGACTAAATGTTTTAACGTAGAGGGGGGAATCGAGACGAGGGTCGTGGTGTATGTGTGTGTGTGTGTGTGTCTGTCTGTCTGTGTGTGTGTGTAGAGCGATTCAGACTAAACTACTGGACCGATCTTTATGAAATTTGACATGAGAGTTCCTGGGTATGATATCCCCGGACGATGTTTTCTTTTTTTCGATAAATACCTTTGATGACGTCATATCCGGCTTTTTGTAAAAGTTGAGGCGGCACTGTCACACCCTCATTTTTCAATCAAATTGATTGAAATTTTGGCAAAGCAATCTTCGACGAAGCCCGGGGTTTGGTATTGCATTTCAGCTTGGTGGCTTAAAAACTAATGAGTGAGTTTGGTCATTAAAAATCGGAAACTTGTAATTAAAAATTGTTTTTTATTAAACGATCCAAAAACAATTTCATCTTATTCTTCGTCATTTTCTGATTCCAAAAACATATACATATGTTATATTTGGATTAAAAACAAGCTCTGAAAATTAAAAAATTAAAAATTATGATCAAAATTATATTTCCGAAATCGTTTTAAAAACTATTTCATCTTATTCCTTGTCGGTTCCTGATTCCAAAAACATATAAATATGATATGTTTGGATTAAAAACACGCTCAGAAAGTTAAAACGAAGAGAGGTACAGTAAAGG
>NC_090261.1:50691515-50718502 GCF_037325665.1 Littorina saxatilis | reverse complement strand
GGGGTGGTTGTTCAGGCGGGCTAAGATCTGAAGGAGAAAAAAAAAACCCATTACATTAAGGAAAATCAGACAGTTACCATGGTTTTAGATGAAGTTCATTCAGCAGACCAAGCTCCAAAGACAGGAAAAGAAGGCAAAAGGTTGTGATATCATGTAGCTGGGTATTTGTTGATGAAATCCATCGCTCGTAGTTTCCAGTCATAAAAGCGGAGCTGAAAGTATGACTGCTTCTATAGTGTTTGCCACCGTTGATTTACTCCCACTCCAAAAATATGTTCAGTCGGTTCTGAACTGCTTTGCTTTGCCTCAAAAATCTTACTCTAACATTCTCATCACGCTAAATGTGTCTGATTGAAGGTAAAGGCACAAGCGCCTTTTTAGATAGGTTCTTTGACCAAAATGCACTCTTGCAGAAATCCGCACTCAAAAATCGTAAATAGTGCAGCATCAAAACGAGGCAAGCAAATTGCACACACTTCCACCTCTTCTCATCATCTATCCGGCGCGAAATTGACTCGCAAAGCCAGCCCCCCCCCCCCCCCACCACCACCACTCCATCCACCCACCCACCCCACTTTCTCTTCCCTCCCCCGGAAGTGGAAGACCATAAATTTACTCTTCGCGTGTTACTACTGTGAAGCAAAGAACCCGAACCACCTGAGTCCACAAATAACTAATATCAAAAGCATCTTGACTAAATTTAGTGTGAACCTCAAGTAGCCCCAGAGTATCTCTTTGAGCGCGAGCCAGCGTGAATTTTGTGGGTAAAAAGAGACCGTAATGAGCGGTTCTTTGGTCGCCGCTTTGATCTGACTTGAGTGGTGTAGCTGATCATCGCGAGTGTAAGTTTATGCCAAAGAGTGTCGTTACTGTCTTGATCAACATCATATTAAAGAACATGTTGGAGGAAGAGAAGGAGGAGGTTTTTCTCTCCACAAAGATGAACCTGTCAATCTGTCTGTCTGTCTGTCTGTCTGAATCTCTCTCTCTCTCTTTCTTTCTATCCCTCACTCTCTCTCCATCTTAGTCTCTCTCTTTCTCCTCTGCCTGCCTGGCTCACCGACTCGCTCTCTCTCTCTGCCCCATTCCCTCTCAACCCCCCCCCCCCCCCCCCCCCCCCGTCCTTCTCTGTCTGTCTGACTTCGTCCACCCGTCCAACCATCTGTCTGTCTGTCTCTCAGTCTCTTTCTTTTTCTCTCTCTATCTCTTTCTCTCTCAAATACTTGACTTGACTTGTCTCCCTCTCGTCAGTGCAGTGTCTTAGTCTCCCTCTGTATCGCTCTGTACCTCTCTCTCTCTTTCTCTGTCTGTCTCTCTGTCTCTCTCTTTCTCACTCTCTCTCTCTCTCTCGATTGCTAAACGTGGGTGTGTTGAACCCTGCCACCCTACGAACAGCTATTACCTCAGATATGTCTCCTACCAAACACATTCTTACGCCCCCGTCAAGAATATAAATAAATCCCTTTACGTGCAAGTTTTTACCTTTGCTTTTCTTTATTTTTCATTCTTGGGGTATGGCAGGAGCGAATAATTATAGTGCCGATAAGACATCTCCTTACATTTCACGGCTCCCGACGCAGCCAATTTAAAAGCTATCAAAACAGTGAGGAGGAATACAAAAAAAGTCGACTCACATGAGTGCCGAACACCAGGGGATTTGTAATACAAACTTAAAGGAAGAATTTCGTTGCGGTTTCAAAGCTGCTTGGCGCTTTGTTGTTATTTTTGAGGTGTTGTTGTTGTTGTTGTTGATGTCGTTGTTGATGTTGTTGATGTTGTTTTTGTTGGTGTTGTTATTGTTGTTGTAGTTGTTGTTGTGGTGTTCTTAATATTATTGTTGTTGTTGGTGTGGTGGTGTTCTTAATGTTGTTGTTGTTGTTGTTGTTGTTGTTGTTGTTGTTGTTGTTATTAGGATCCTAAGTGAAAATAACCAAACGGATGTTACCAACTAAACTCGAATGCAACTTATTTTTTGTGCGAACAAAAGAATGGAAGGACACAGACACACCACCAGCATGCACGCACATACTGGCAGCACCATGCAAGCGTGTGCATTGGAGAGAGAGAGCGCGGGAGAGAGTTGGGTAGGGGTGCAGCTAGGGTGGGGTGAGAGAGAGAGAGAGAGAGAGAGAGAGAGAGAGAGACAGACAGACAGACAGACAGACAGACAGACAGGGTGGGGTGAGGGAGAGAGAGAGAGAGTTGGGTAGGGGTGCAGCTAGGGTGGGTGAGAGAGAGAGAGAGAGAGAGAGAGAGAGAGAGAGAGAGAGAGAGAGAGAGAGAGAGAGAGAGAGAGACAGACAGAGAGAGACAGACAGACAGACAGACAGACCGACAGACAGGGTGGGGTGAGGGAGAGAGAGAGAGAGAGAGAGAGAGAGAGAGAGAGAGAGAGAGAGAGAGAGAGAGAGAGAGAGAGAGAGAGAGACAGACAGAAAGACAGACAGACTGATATAGACCGAGACCGAGATAAAGAGAGAGTTAGAGAGTGAGATAGAGAGAGAGAGACAAAGAGGATGGAAGTAGAGGTTACATGCCGAGTCTCAGTGATTATTAAAAATAATGGTCGAAGTTGGCGGATCATGAAAAATGCGAGCTTCAGCGAGCTTTTTCATGACCGCGAACTGAGACCATTATTTTTAATAATCACTGAGACGAGGTGTGTAACCTCTTTATTCCTCCTTTCTTCAGTTATTCAAAGAAAACAGGAGTTTTTGTGCGAAAGTTTGATCGAATCCGAATCACTCAACCAGTCAACCTGCGCAGGCGATCGATTAATGCGCGGTTGTATAGTTCCGTGCAAATCATTCCATTCTGTTAACACTTCTTGTCAGTTTCCCTGTTTTAGACTAAAATCAAGTACACAGATATGCTGTTATTCTGCTGTGGCGGTAAAGGCAGATATTGTGTGTTCTGTTTATGTTTTAGTATCGTGTAGGATAATGTTCTTTCGTCAAATGGGACTAGCAGACGAACTTTTGCACCCGTGTTCCAACGTTAATTACTGTATGAAGTTCAGTTTTCTGGGGAAAATAGTGTATGAAACCGCTTTATGTTGTTTAAATTGATGAGATGTGTGCATTTGGTTGCGTGTGATCTGTTTATAAAATGAAATATTGTTGAAAACTGACCGTCGGATTGCAGTCAGTGTTGTCGAAGAAACTGCGTTAAAAGAAGGGGAACTACTCTTGTCGGCAAGAGTATGAGTTACTTGCCTTGGGAATTTGCTTGTGATGAACGGTGTGTGCACGGCAGATCTAGATTCAGAAAACAACCTAACTCATGGATTTTATATGGAGATTCATGTGTTCAGGCCTGTAGATGTTAATTTAAATGCGGTATGTTTGTATTGTTTGCTCCAGAGATGTATATTTCGTACGTATAGAGCGTTCGGAACTTTTCAGTCGCAAAAGTAGTACCAAAACAGAACAGCTTCTCAACCCATTGCACTATCGAGGATTCAGGCTGTTGCTGGCTCGTTATTTGTTTGGTTGCTGGGTCATTATCGAAAAATAACTAGCTCTACAAGTTTACAGAGGTAAAGAAGCAGAGGGGGGAATAATGCGTTTTAAACTGCAAAGCACACATTGTATAATTATATATTTAGAACTTTACCTGCACTTTCTGATTACGTAAATGCGATTGTCGAGAAAATATTTGCACAAACAAACAAATAAAACTGGCCTTGACACCAAACCTCCCAACATTAAAAAAAAAAGTCTCCACAACAGGATAAAAGAGCCTTGCCAAAAACTACGCAGAGGACTGGACACCTCACACACGTGTTTGAAGGTTGTGACACTCTCAAGGAAGAGATGTCTAGTCTCATCCGCTACAGAAGGGAGAATGCTGGGTAGGGGTGTCAATCACTGGGAGCAGTCAGAAGAGTAAGAATTTTGTTTTGTTCTCACTATCATTGCTTATGAAGATCATGATGTTGTTCTATTGCTTAGTCAGTCCTAGAAATAATGTCCTAGACCTGTCTTACCTTGCTGTTATCAGTATTTTTGCCCTCTTTCATTACGATGCTATGGTATTTCTGTGGGTCTCCACATGTGTTTGTTTATAAGGCGGAAGTGACCTCCCCTTGTACACAATAGGCCCTCAGAGGAAGCCCACGGACAGACTAGAATAGAACATGCACATAACACAGAATGTCTGCACAGCACACACACACACACAGCAATACAGCACACCGTCTTGTACCTCCTTCTGCCCTGCCGAAGTCGGGGTATCCTTTTTAATCCACCGAACAATTAATATCCACAGCCATGTGTGTCTCCTGCCTCCGAACACACACGCTACAGAGCTCGACTCGATGTGCGCAGTTTCGTATAAAAATTATTTTCCAAATTTCCCCACTGTGTTTTATAAAATAATCATATTATGAAAGCACATACATTCTTATCTTAGTTGTTATGTATTCATTGTTAGTAAACATCGGCATTATTCATGTTTTACTTTAAACGCAATCATTGTTATTTATAGATCACAGGCACCTGATGTAAGTAGGTCACACACGTGTAAATGTTGTGCCCATTCCTTGTTTTTGTTTCTGTTATTATTTTAGTTAGCAGGTCTAGTTGAGCACGTATTAAGTATCATGTACCCACTACTAGTCATTGTGCATTTTAGTTAATGGACTGATGATGTCATTTGTATGGAGTCGACGCACGTGCGAGGATATGTATGTGTGGGAGGGGGGGGGGGGGCGCGGGAGATGGAAGCTTGCTGTATGTTATGTAATGTATATATTGTGTGTGATACGTGGAAATGTGATACTATTTATTTGCATGTATGATACAGGTACAAATGTGATAATTGTAGGCTTATACTAGTGATTACTGTGTGTGATACATGAAATGTGATATGAATGCTGTTTTTATATGTTATACTCTTACTTTCTCCCAAGCGCAAGACAAATTCTTCTATGAAAATTGAAGCCAATAAAATTTGAGTTGAGTTGAGTTGAGTTGCTCTCAGTCTGGGAGACTTTCTCCGCCCACACCCATCACTCGGAGAGAAACCGATGATGGTCTTGGTCACCAATCTGTTCACCTCAACTGTTGCGAGCTGGTTCTAGTGTGCTTGCAGCAGACCCAGCACAGCACAGATCCACTTCTGGAATCTTAAGCTAAATGTGTCCCAAGACACACATTTTGTAGTCCTGGCATCCTGAAAGGACCCAACCCGGTCCCTAGCCCATTTCAGGTCTCCACTAGCAGCCGGCAGCCAGCTGTCTAAACCCCCCCCCCCCCCCCCCACCCCCCCGCATTCTTATTTTTTATTTTCATACAAAGCCGGGTTTTCCCGTGTGACAGGGGAGGCTACCGCTCCTTTCACAGCCGAGTTTTTGGCCTTTAAGTCAACACCGGTTGATTGTGGAACTCTGTTTGTGATGGGGTCTGGTGGTTTCCGATTGTCTGTATGTTCATGGAAACCTTCGGGTTTGCATAACAGTTTTTATAGGGCTAAGAAATTAGCCCTAACATTTTCAATCCTGTTTGAGTGCACTTCGCCTCCCGGGGTGATCGTAGTGTTACGGCATACGGTTACATCTGGTGCTTGCGAGCAGGGATGGGACTCGGCATGATATGTTCAGGTAATGGCATAATATGACCACTGAACATTTTCGTGCTGTTCCCATTCTGCGAACTTGGGATGGACAGTGGTCCCCCGGTTCGGAACTTCGGGACGAAGTTCATTCAAACGGGGGCGATTGTGACAGGGGAGGCTACCGCTCCTTTCACAGCAGATTCTCCACCCGAGTTGTTGGCCTTTAAGTCAACACCGGTTGATTGTGGAACTCTGTTTGTGATGGGATCTGGTGGTATCCGATTGTGTGTATGTTCATGGAAACCTTCGGGTTTGCATAACAGTTTTTATAGGGCTAAGAAATTAGCCCTAACATTTTCAATTCTGTTTGATTGCACTTCGCCTCCCGAGGTAATCGTAGTGTTACGGCACTCGGTTACATCCGTGAGGGCGTAAAACTTACATTTTCTCTACGCAGAGGTATTTTTATCGTCGAAAGAGACAAAAGCAAAACACACAGACACAGACACACACACACACACACACACACACACATACACACACACACACACACTTCCAAGCTGTTGAAATACTTGATCTTGATTTTTTTTGCCAAACTTTATCGGAAACGTTTGCTGCCGGGTTTTCCACGCAGAATTACAGGAACTACAAGACCGCAGACCCCACCCAGCGAAAATAACACATGTCTGACGATTATAGCAGAAGGGGGGGTATGAGCGAGGCTTCTCCTTTACAACAGGTGGTGCGTTGAGATGTAGAAGCGTCGCTTACCGGTGTTGGTGCTACTGGTTGTTTTGTGGCGAAGACAACATCCCGAAAACGTGTGACATTCGTTTTTCTACCCACTATAATTATATTGTCTGTGCTAGGCTGTGTTGACGTTTAGTAGTGTGTAACCCGAATTTGTTTTTTTAGACTTGCTTACTATGAGGGCGGGGATGTAGCTCAGTCGGTAGCGCGCTGGATTTCGGTATCCAGTTGGCCGCTGTCAGCGTGAGTTCGTCCCCACGTTCGGCGAGAGCCGGATTTATTTCTCAGAGTCAACTTTGTGTGCAGACTCTCCTCGGTGTCCGAACACCCCCGTGTGTACACGCAAGCACAAGACCAAGTGCGTACAAAAAAGATCCTGTAATCCATGTCAGAGTTCGGTGGGTTATAGAAACACGAAAATACCCAGCATGCTTCCTCCAAAAACGGCGTATGGCTGCCTAAATGGCGGGGTAAAAAACGGTCATACACGTAAAATTCCACTCGTGCAAAAAACACGAGTGTACGTGGGAGTTTCAGCCCACGAACGCAGAAGAAGAAGAAGAAGAAGCTTACTATGAGTGTTTGAGTGTTTGTGTGTGTGTGTGTGTGTGTGTGTGTGTGTGTGTGTGTGTGTGTGTGCGTGTGTGTGTACGTGTGTGCGTGCTTGCGTGCTTGCGTGCGTGTGTGTGTGTGTGTGTGAGTGTATGTGTGTGTGGGTGTGCATGTGGGTGCGTGTGTGCGTGCGTGCGTGCGTGCATGAGTGCGTGCGTGCGCGCGTGCACGCGTATGTGGGTGGGATCAACAGAGCAGAATAAGTGGAAAATACACTATCTAAAATTTTGACCGATTTCAAGAAGCAGAAATCACACCTGTCCAAATTCTTCAGATTGTTCTCACACTTGTAATTCTACCACCCCAAACATGTTATACACGCCTATTTACATGCCATTAACACAGTTATGCAAATCCAGTCCATGGCATATTCAAGTGAAAATCTTCTCCAAACTGGGTGGAACAGAAAAAATACATAAACGTATGGGTCTCAATACCTTTTTTTTTTATCCCCCCTGCACCAATGAGAGACGCTTGTGTTTAGAGAAACACTTTTGTGCCCATGAAGGAGAATTGCAATGTTATCTGCAATACTGTGCCCTAATTCAAAAGTGGAGGAAAGGAGATTTTCGTGGCTAGAAACATTTTCAACAATTCCTAACAAGTGCGCAAACACTTTAAAAGTTTCAGACATGAGTGAAAAGTGTTTCCCTGAATTGTGTTAGCAAGAGCAGTACGGACACATGCGAAGAGTTCTTGAACTTTAAACGAAGAGCCTTTCACTGAACTAGTCAGCTCAAATGATAATGTAGCCATAGGCAGATACTGAACAATTATGTGATTTGAGGTTTCTGTACACACACACACACACACACACACACACCGCACACACATGTACACACGCACACACACACACACACACACACACACACACATGTACACACGCACACACACACACACACACTCAGTCACACACACACACACACACACACACACACACACACACACACACACACACCCTGTACATTGTCTTTGTTCATAATTAAATTTAGCTCTGCAATATTTGAATAAGTGTCCTTTAGATGCCAACGGAAACCAGCGTGCCTCGGTATTAATTTTTCTATTATTTCGTAACTGTACATACAACCCCTGAAAATACCTTACACTCCAAGCTCAAAACAAACAAAAGTAGTCTTGAAACCAAATAAATAACCATATATTATCAGGTTGAGAGAGCCTGGCCTTGATCCAGCTGAGTTCCAAGACCTCTTCGATGGCTCATACAAGCATTTACAGGTATCTTGCTTCTCGCGTAGATCATCTTGCAAATCACCGTAGATTCGTCCAGGCTTTTACCTTGGGCAAGCTTCCGCTATACCACAGATTTACAGCGTGGCTGCTTTCTGTGCATGCATATATATATGGGGAATATTGGCCTGAATCAATGTCCCCGCTGACATCCTTGTCAATCTACACAATTAATTCCTCGAAAAATTCTGGCTCCACACGAAAACAAAAAAGAAAACCAAGCTTTTGATTTCGGTATGCCTGTGGGAGAATGCTCTCATTCCACATGCATAAAAAAAAAGTCTGGAGAGATGTTTGAAGGTGTACATCAAAGAGGGTCAAAGAGGGTCAAAGAGGGTCAGAGGGTCAAAGAGGGTCAAAGAGGGTCCTCTTTGGTTTACATGCTCGTTTCCACTGGAAGACGGGTGTATTTAATACCTTTAACCTTCGACTTGTAAACGTGCGTGTTAACATCGTTAGGCAGGTTTCTCTCCTGTATGTATTTTCTCCACTTCCTGAACGCAAAAGACTCCCACCGGGTCCCACCTGTTGAAAAGGAGGGCAGGCCTGGGACACTCCTTCTCGTCGTTCGCTCAGGTAATTTGTACCTGGCAAGGGTCGACGAAGTGAAATAGTTGTAGCAGATGTGATACGGGGAATTTCGTAGTTGGGCCGGACTGAGAGGGGAAAGGGGTGGGAGAGATGGGGGCGCCAGGTGTGTGTGGGTCTGTGTGTGTGTGTGTGTGTCTGTGTGTGTGTGTGTGTGTATGTTTATGTGTGTGTGTGTGTGAGTGTGTGTAAGTGTGTGAGTGTGTGTGTGTGAGTGTGTGTGTGTGAGTGTGTGTGTGTGTGTCTGTATGTGTGTGTGTGTGAGTGTGTGTGTGTGTGAGTGTGTGTGTGTGTGTTGAACAGAAGTAGAAACACGGGGGAGTTGGGGGGGGGGGGGCGGATGGTGGTAAGGGTCACAGTTCAATAAGGAAGGAAGGAGGGGGTCGAGAGGAAGGGGGTAGGGTTGGAAGTTGGGCTGTTTCTGATCTTCACGACCCTCTGAGCCCATCAAAAGGGTGATCGAGTAGTGTTTTACCCAGGGCAAACAAGTTGATATTTATACACCCGCTAGCTCGACTGGCGCAGGATGGCGTGGGTGTGTGTCGGGTATATTTAGCGATGACATCCGTAAACAACTGTGGGGTTCAAGATGAGGTTCACCATGATGAGGTCGGGTAGGGGTGCAGGGTGGGTTGAGAGAGAGAGAGAGAGAGAGAGAGAGAGAGAGAGAGAGAGTGTGTTTGACAAATGTGGTTTATGTGTGTGTGTGTGGGTCTGTGTGTGTGTGTGCGTGCGTGCGTGCGTGCGTGAGTGTGCATGTCCGTTTGGGTTTTAGTGCGTATCTGTGTGTGATTGTTTGCTTGTGAGTATGTCAGTATCTATGTATGCGTGTGTGTCTGCTTGCGTGAGTGCCTGTCTGTCTGCTTGTCTGCGTGCCAGTTAGTCCATAGTGTGTGAACAATACACAGACGTTGAAGTGTATTTCAAGGGCGTACACCGTAACCAGATGCAAATTACCAGTCAAGAAATCGTAGGCAAACACTAAAAAAGGCACAGCACCTTGCAGCAACCTTTCCAAATTTCAAAGAAATTCAGAAACACATATACTTAAATTCACGGTACAGAGTACTTTTCGAGGTGAATAGGTGCATGTAAAATGCCGCTTTAGCGGTGTTAAAGTGACAATAGTCTCTGTAAAAACTGACACTGAGTTTTTTTCTTTTCTAAGACGATGATATCGACGATACCTATAGTCAAACTGTCACTGTAAACTTATGCATGGGAGGGGCGTTTCCGGGAGGAGGTGTAGCTTATTAATAGGTGTGTGTGTGTGTGTGTGTGTGTGTGTGTGTGTGTGTGTGTGTGTTTGCGTTTCGTGTTTGTTTGTGTTTCGTGTTTGCGTGCGTGCGTGTTTGCGTGCGTGCGTGTTTGCGTCCGTGCGTCAATGTGCGTGTGTTTGACTGACGGGGTGGATTTGTGTGAAGTCGTACTTGAATGATGCTGTCCTCTTTAAATGAAACTGCAGTTTCGGTAGAGTATCTCCTACATTCATTCTCCGCTTGACACGATGCTTAGCGGGACGTCAGAAAACATCAACACCAATCACACAAAAAACAAAACAAACAAACATGTAGGTGACCTTCGACACCACAAACACTGGTGACGTACTTCCGGCACCCGCATTTTTGCCGGCCAAGGGACCTAACTTTGTCCGGCCAGACGTTGTTTCAAGGTGTTTTCGCTGACTTTTCATGATCTACGTCGCAGATTTTGCCCAACAAGTGTATCAACCTTACAAGGCTTGTCTGCATTCTTGCCATTCTGACTCCAGTTGAATGACGCATTCAGTGGACATTTATCTCGCCAACAGTATGTCACAAACAAACGTCCATGGGCAAAATAAATACCCAGGTATGCATTTTGCAACAAAGCGGAATGAAAGCTAAGCACTCAAACGTCAACATCATCGAGCTGAAAGGTTGTGGAAACGAGTTCGGTTTTTGTCTAAACTTGTTACTGGTATTAAAAAACACCCACCCTAACTCACATACAAACTGCATGTGGCTCATTTTCCCAAATTTGCATGACACTTTTTCTCCCCCTCCTCCCCCCCCCCCCCCCCCCACTCTCTCTCTCTCTCTCTCTCTCTCTCTCTCTCTCTCTCTCTCTCTCTCTGACTCTCTCTCCCAGTCTCTCTCTCTCTCTCTCTCTCTCTCTCTCTCTCTCTCTCAGTCTCTCTCTCTCTCTCTCTTGAGGGAGTGGGTCGGAAGTGGGTCATGCAGGTGGTGGCGAGGAACAGGTTGATCTTTCGCCGTAAAAAAAAAAGTATTAGATAGATGATACTGCATATTTAGCTCAAGTTAAGCCGCCTTTACGGGATGGTAATCGTTACAAATAGAACACGGTTTAGTACACGAGTATTTAAATGCGACACTAATCCGTAAGACCATGTCGGGTGTTTACACAGATTAGAGCATCTTATTCGTAGAATGCTTTACAAATTGCTCATTCTTATAGCAACAACAAAACACTAGGGGTGGAGATGGGTTGATATAGTGTTTCCTTGCGACGAAAAATTCGGGAATGATGTGGATAGTCTGCTCGTTACTGGTCATTGTGGTTGGGAGGAGGGGGGGGGGGGGGTTAGATACACACTACAACTGTGTGCATGGTAACTGGTTGTTTTGCCAATCCGAACTGTTGTTTGAACGCAACGCATCACGCAGTAAAGCACACTCAATTCTATAGTTACTCCCACCTTGAACAAGAGATAATACAAGATACAACATTGTGGATGCACCTTTTGCACTTGTTTTACAGTTTTCAGTGAAAAACATTATAGCCGCACTGTATAATTATCGAACGCTACACGTACAACTGCTAAATAACCCAGATATCAGAAAAAGCAGGAAAAGAGGAGGGGAGTTGGAGGGGAAGAATGAGAGGAAAGGGGAAAAGGAATATGAGAAGGAGAAGAAGAGCAGAGAGGTTGAAGAGGAGGAGGAGGAGGAGGAGGAGGAGGAGGAGGAGGAGGAGGAGGAGGAGGAGGAGGAGGAGGAAAAGACAACAAAACAAAAACAGAAACAAATAACACGAAGAAGACGGACAAAGAAAGCCGGACTCGGAGCAGGAGACTTACAAGAAAACCACGAACAACAAAAATCGAAGAAGGTTGGGACTACTTTAAATTCGGGAGTGGATATATACCACTTCGGGAGCGTTGAACAAGCACGCGTCAGGACATACCTCTAAATACTTAGGACAGCTTATCGCGTTAGCCATCTAGGTGGGCAAGGATGAGAGGGTCACGAGTTTCGTGAAGAGTATCCCCTACTTCACAGGTTTGTAATCAGCCGGATATCCTCAGCTGCCGTACGTATAGCGATACCCGTCGAAGCTTTGATGACATGCCTCTGAAATTGTTCAGGAAGGCAGCTCTCGGCAAAAGCTTGAAAGTCTGGTCTTACTGTGTGTAGGGTTTTGATGCGAATTTTCTGAACTTCTGCGAGAAGAACACGTTTGGCACGCTGTGTTTTGATACTCAAGAGCTCGTGGGATGTTGTTGTTGTTGTTGTTGTTGTTGTTGTTGTTGTTGTTGTTGTTGTTGTTGTTGTTGTTGTTGGTGGTGGTGTGTTTCTTTTTGTTCACTATCTTTTGCAGAAAAGCAGGAAGGGTACGAGAATTTTTTGTTTGTTTAATGGCAAACTCTTCTCAATGTGCCTAAGAACAACAGCAACAACAAGAATTAATATCACACCTACCCCCCTTCTCTCCTCCCCTTCCAAACAAAAAAGACGCGCCCCAACCCTACAAGTCTCTGTCTCTGTCTCTGTCTCTGTCTCTGTCTTCCCCGTCTCTCTTTCTCCCTTGTCTCACTCCATCCATCTCTCTCTCCCGCTCATTCCCTATCTCTCTCTCTCTCTCTCCATCCCTCTCACTCCATCCATCTCTCTCTCCCGCTCATTCCCTATCTCTCTCTCTCTCCATCCATCTCTCCCTCCCCTCTCTCCCCTTCCCTCCCCCCCTCTCTCTCTCTCTCCCTCTCTCTCTCAGGGGCGGGGACGTAGCTCAGTTGGTAGCGCGCTGGCTTTGTAGCCAGTTGGTCGCTATCAGCGTGGGTTCGATCCCCACGTTCGGCGAGAGATTTATTTCTCGGAGTCAACTTTGTGCAGACTCTCTTCGGTGTCCGAACACCTCCGTGTGCACACATGCGCACGAAAAAGATCCCACGTTCACAGCGAAAGTCTCAGGGCTTGGAAAACACGAAGACACGCATGCATCATCTCTCGTCTCTGATTATCATGATCGTATTTCGATACTTTGACGAGACAAACCCAATGCTGGTGTGTCGAAGAAGACAGCCACAGCGGGCTTGTTCGAATCATAGTATCACACCATATCTTCAGCGTATTACCAATACCTGTCCCAATATAGACCAGTTGGTCTAAGAGGACGTTAAAACCCTACTAGTCAGTCTCTCTCTCACTCTCTATCTCTCCCCCTCTCTCCCTCCCCCCTCTCTCCCTCCCCCCTCTCTCCCTCCCCCTCTCTCCCTCCCCCTCTCTCATGTTGACAAGATGTAAGGCAGGTCAAAGAATAGGGTCAGGTCTGGAGTTACCATGGTATGCAGAAGAAGGCATGCATTATGCCAAACTAATTCGGTCGATAAGCTTCATTGACATGCAAAAGTATGCAAAGCGTCCGATCGCAATGGGTGGGCCGTGCTTCGGCGTTTTTACCTGAACGAATTTCGATGCTAATGGAGGTTCGCATACCTCCATCGGTGACAATACCTCACGGTGCAATACGATACCACATTAAACGAACCGTAACAATAGGGGCCCGGCAAAGTCAGTGACGAAATAGAATAAGACGTTTCTCTAACATGTCTAATCGGCTTATAATATCCTCTATATTCAATAAACATGAGAGCGAAGGCCTTTTGGGATGTAAAGACCGTGTCAAAAACTCAGGTTCTTAGCATATTTTATGAACTGAACTGGTGTCCCCTACCGCCTTCGGTGGGAGCAAAGATTGTGTGGAGCTTAATAAAGCTTTAATATAACACCCTGTGTCTGATGTGTCTGAAAACCCCTCCGTGCTGAGGGGTTTTGCAGCCAGCGCAGTGAAGATAAAGAGGAAACATGTTCTCGGCTCGCGCGGCAGCGAGCAGGATGTCCCTAGACTGATAACGTGAGATTGTACCTTTTTGCACCCCTAGCTATAGTGTTTCTAATTCTGTCAAAAAATTACAAGATGTTTGATGGGTTGTTGACAGACCAGCTTTTTTGTCGGTCCGAGGGGGAGCATATCGTCTTTTGTTTCATATTTATTGACCAAGGCCGAAGGCTTTTGGAACTTTGCAAAGCAGTGTCGTGTCGTCTGTTTAGGTCTGGGGAAACACCAAAGAAAAGAGCCGAAGAATCCCCGAGCGTTTCTATTGGGTTTGCTTTTGATTATCCATGTATAACCTGCTACTATGGTAACCGGGGATTTATTCCCTGGGGAACATGAGATTTATTTCCCAGGTGCTTGTGAATGACAACTCGTGAAAATGATGACAATAATTATACGTTATTTGCATTGTGGCAAAAACATGACACACCGAGACAGCTATTGTTCTCCGAAATCGAGGTGAACAATGTCAAAGACTGTCAAGATCTGTAAAATGTCATATTTCGGTTAACAAAATTACAAATAACATTTATGAATCGATCCATTTTTAGTTAGAATTCATTTTGTTACGATTGACGCCCACAAAAATGAAATCTTTTGTATAGTCTCAGTCAGCCGCCTGAATATGAGTTTTAGCCGGCCTCTGACGTTATATGGCTCGAAGAAGGGAGATCCAGTGTTCAATCCATATTTATCCTACATACGTGAGAGAGACACTCGTGAGATAATAATCGTTCAAATCACACGTGTGTATATCATGTAAATGAGGTCATGTCAAGCAAGTCTGGCAGGGACCTGTTTTTTCCACTGCTTATGATGCCAAAGTCACCGAGACAAACGTCATTATAGAAAAAAAAATTGCGCTCGCTAATTACCCTCGATGAATTTTTAGAACTAACACGTCACGCCACACTTTCAGAATGACGTTTCTTTACTTTGACCTAACAGATTGCACGAGGCTTTAGAAGAGATCGAGGTTCCAAAACTAGCGTCTTCAATTTAGCTGCCTCGACTGCAGGACATTTTCAGTAAAATACACGTCAGTACAGTATGTAGGATAAACAGAATACTACATGGCTTGCTGTTTCGTACCAGATTTACACTCTGGTATACGACACAGCAAGCCACGTAGTATTCTCTATATACATTGGCGGTAAATACGAAGAAGGGTGTACCAAACCTACACAGTGAGCCAAACTTATCTCCTTGCCACCCGGATCCCTACACCTTATATAGGTTCTTATGTTATTGTTTACATAAAATATTCAATGTTTAACTAGTGTGTTTTATTCATTGTTAATTTGTAAAGCGCGGAGAGCACGATTCTTCGTGGTTCGCGCTATATATAAGCTCTCATTATCATTATCATTATTATTACACCCCCATCCATCCTATACTTTATCCCCAAGCCCGTTTGTTTGTTGGCTAATTGTTTGTTTCTATGTTTGTTTACACCGTCGTTTTGTGAGTTTGTCTGCTTTAATTGTTTGTCTGTTAAATGGTAAAAAGTGGGCCAAACCTCTTCGCCGTATCTGAAACGAGAAATGTTCTGTACCTGATTCGACCTGACACGAATACTTTAACCCCTACCTCGGCGTATGAGTAGTATCGGCAACATGAAACGGACGTGAAACTTGACACTTTTCCCACAATCTTCGCGATCTTTCTTGTCGAAAAGTACAGGCTATGTTTACACCTTATCGGCGTATAAATAGTAACGACACTTGATATCAAACTCGCAGGAAATTTGATCCAGTTGACATTTTCTCGACAAATACGCGCTTCATTTCTTTCCACGGCCGTATAGGGTTTCGAAAATGATGTGCATTTTAACCCCTCCGGCCACAAACAGCCTCACAAACCGTGACCCTTTCGAAGTTTCACATTTCGCCCCGCATTTCTTTCCACCGAGCGTGAAGGATCGAACCGAAGCGTGAAGAATTTGAACCATCTCTCCTATGTGGTGTCCGGATGAGCTCAACACGTGTTATCACCCCCATCGCCCGCCACTTTTCTATCTTATCTGACAGAGATCAAGGCGACCCAGGTAGCGAGGACATGCTCGGAGGAAGGTGTAATTCGCTAGGTAAGATTCGTATCTCTTGTCCCGGCGTCGGAGCGGGCCGGAACAGCTGGGGGTTACGGAACGTGAAAAACGCAACAGGTTTTTACAACCGGCGAGATACTATGACTATGACTATGACTATGACTATGACTATTGTTTGTTTGTTTGTTCGTTCATGGGCTGAAACTCCCACGGCTTTTACGTGTATGACCGTTTTTACCCCGCCATTTAGGCAGCCATACGCCGCTTTCGGAGGAAGCATGCTGGGTATTTTCGTGTTTCTATAACCCACCGAACTCTGACATGGATTACAGGATCTTTTTCGTGCGTACTTGGTCTTGTGCTTGCGTGTACACACGGGGGTGTTCAGACACCGAGGAGAGTCTGCACACAAAGTTGACTCTGAGAAATAAATCTCTCGCCGAACGTGGGGACGAACTCACGCTGACAGCGGCCAACTGGATACAAATCCAGCGCGCTACCGACTGAGCTACATCCCCGCCCCGACTATGACTATGACTTAACGTCCTCTCAGGTGACTGGGACCTATATTGGGACATGATTCGATGTTCGATATAAAAAGTGGGGAAGAGTGGGGGAATCGGGAACAGGAGGTTTCATTCCTCGGGGTAAAGAAGGGTAAATGAGTAAGGTTAAAAGGCCGGGTCGTATTTGTCTCTCCCCCCCCCCCCCCCCCCCCCCGTGTTAATCGTGGTCACTTGTGTATGTTCTCTACTTGCTTTAGAGCAGCCCGTTCCCTTTTGGGAAAACACCTTACTGGAAATAAAGTCATAGCTCAATAAACTTGTAAACGGAACGCTAAAAACACAAGTGAATTTGTAGAGATTCTAATTCTCATGGCATATAATAAGTGTGACTTCCCTCCACACCCAGTGATAGACCTAAGTGTAAATAATTTCGAACACAAAGATTATATCATGTGAACAGAAAAGGAAACAAAAGTGCATCGGTCCTGCAGAGCCATATCGGTTAAAAGGGCATTAAGCCGAACATCCGTCTCCAGTAGAAATAGTCTTGTTATAGCAGAAGGCCACAGAGATAAATGGGGCGTCACCAGAGACACCGGGTGTATTATAGGTACGAGAAAACAGAGCTACATCTGTCCCACGCGCGGTGTTGACCTTTAAAAAACAACAAACAAACAACCAATCTACTGGCCGTATAAAATTTCATCTCACACGGCATCACTGCAGAGCGCCTAGAACTGTACCCACGGAATATGCGCGATATAAGACTCATTGATTGATTGATTGATTGATTTAGTCCTCCACACCAAGCTCTGGAGGCCCAATGACGACATACGAAGGACAGCCAGCTTTAGCACCTCCACAGGACTAACGATCTGATACATGTACGGCCATCTGGATTGACTGCAGAAGAATTAGCACTCAGATTCCCTTTTGGAGGAAGATCTATTAGGAGGGGGCGGGGAGGGGGTGGGGGGTGGGGGTGGGCGGGGTTTGGAACGAGGGATCCTCTCCTAGGAATTCTTACCCGGTGAATATCCAGACGTTGGAATTACAGTTTTCCATCAATTTGATCGTTTCAGTGAAAGTGGATTCTACTTGTGCGGAAGGTCTCTGAAAGCCAGTATCACTTTAACCTGAGACTTCGGAAAGCATTCATCTTCCACTAGATTTGGCGGCGACAAGAACCCCGGAAATGTCAGGCCGTCAGTTGACACCAGTAAGTATAGGTTGTAGGATTTGTAACCGCAGGTAAGTATAGGTTGGTGTGGGTTAATGCTTCATATGATCCGTCTTAGTGTCACACCACTGTAAACAATGAAAGCTGGCGCTGGTTGAAATTCCTGTCATGCGAAAAGATCGTGACAATGCTCCAGGGATGTCGCTAGGCGTCGGCTGTCAGCGAAGCGACAACACTTTGTAAAACCGACAATTCAATCTAGGCAACGATCTAATTACCACTAATACCACTGGGCTTAATCTAAATATATAGATGTAGTACAAGAATCCAAAAACAGACAGACAACGAAGAAGAAGACTAGACTGCCAACGTTCCTTAATCCAGAATCAATCCAGAAATGTGTGTTAATGGAACGTTTGCGACTGACTATCTCTTCAGACACCGAACGCACACTGACTCAGATAGGTTTTCTTTTTTTCCAATTTTTTTTTTTTTTATCTCATTATTATTTGCCTGTCTGTACACTATAGCGTCCATTGGGTCGATGTACGTGTCAATGTCTTGCTTTTTCAAAAGATAAACGTTCGACATGTACAAATCATCGTCAACTTTGCCGTAATTTTAACCAAGCTGCCAACCTTGTTTGTGGAATTCGATGACAAAATTGCGATAGAGACTGCCTTAAAGGCACAGTAAGCCTCCCGTAAACCATCACAGAGCTCCCCGAGCGTCTACATATAGTACAAGCATACTTCCATTTGAACGCTCACCGAACGGGAACATCCTGGCTGCTTTCTGTCGAGCGTGAGAAATTTTCAAAGAATTTATTTTCGTGGACTTGCTCCTCTACAACAATGGCGCCTCGTTTTGGTGCTGGACGGCTGTTATGAATATTCAATATCGGAAATCACGCCCGGACAGTAAGCCTCCCGTAAACCATCACAGATACTGTCAGGCTTTTACACACAATACAAACACCCTTCCATTTGAACGCTCACCAAACGGGAACATCCTAGGTGCCCTACGTAAAGAGCGAGCAATTTTTAAAGAATTAATTTTGCAGATTGTCTCGAACACTTTTTGGACCCATCCTGAACTCAGGTCAAAAATGAGTTACTTCCCTTAAACTGGCGATAGCCGTGGATCGATGATTATCAGAATGTTTTTGGACCGTGGTGCGTTTTTGCGCTAGACCTAACTTTTAAAATCTAAATAATAAATTGACAGCTTGTTACACAAACATTCTTTAATCATAAAAGAATTCTTTTTTTCATCAAGACAAGATCAGTGCAATTCGAAGTTGTGAAAGTTTGAAAAAAGAAAAGCCCGGAAGCAGGGTCACGCAAGGGTCGTAGCAGACGACGGTTTATGCATATCGCCGTTCCTCTCAACAGTCAAAAGCCATCGCTAGAGTTCTTGTGAACCACAGCCGTTTGTTTCGTGCATAAAAACGTGCTATTGTAGATAAGCTCACATCGAGTCGCATTCAAATGACTAACTGACGACTACATTGTGAAAAAGGGAAACTGGATCACACGCGGGTTCACGATGGCTCAGGGGTAAGATAAACCACGCAAAAAATAAATTCTTTGAAAATTGTTCGCTCTTTACGGAGGGCACCTAGGATGTTCTCAATCGGTGAGTGTTTAAATGAAAGGGTGTTTGTACTGTGTGTAAAAGCCTGACCGTATCTGTGATGGTTTACGGAAGGCTTACTGTGCCTTTGAACTTCCGGAAAATTAGCAACGCTTTCACGGTTATTTGGGCAAGTTTAGCGAAACAAATACATTCTAACAACACCCCTGCTATATATAAGCAGTTTCATTGCAAATAAGATTCTGAACAAAATGTTGTATCAATTTGTGTCGCTGTATTCTAAGTCTAGACAGAATATGCACAGGCGTGCGCCAAATGGACTTATGTCAACCGTCTTTATGTGTGGCTTTGGCGCCATTTTATCATCGTTTAATGGCCAAAATGTCCAGACTGATTTCGTGCGCTCCGTGGTTGACGTCAATGACGATAACATTGATGACCATGACGAAGAAGAGAACGAATAAAAGTGACAGCAAAGAACAAACCAACTACGTACATCACATTTTATGTGGTCTCCTGGAGTCGTGAAGTGCATGTCTTCAATATGTGTGTGTGTGTGTGTGTGTGTGTGTGTGCATGTGCGTGTGTTTGTGTGTGTGTGCGTGTGTTTGTGTGTGCGTGTGTGTGCGTGTGTTTGTGTCTGTCTGTTTGTGTGTGTTCCGGTGTGTGCGCGCGAGTGTGTGTGTGCGCGCGCGAGTGTGTGTATATGTGTGTGTGTGTGTGTGCCTGCCTGCCTGCCTGCACGTGCGTGTGTGAGTGCGTGCATGTGTTAATTCGTGCGTACATTTAAGATTTTATTTAAAATTCTGCTTGCGATTGCGTGTGTCTGTCTTTTTTGACGGTTTGCATGCGTTTCTCTCCGTCATTGTCATTGTCTCTGTCTCTGTCTGTCGGTACGCATGTCTGCCTTTCTGCCTGTCTATCTATCTATCTATTTGTCTGTTTGCCTGTCTGTCTATCTGTCAGTCTGTCTGTCTCGGACTCTGTGTCTCTATCTCTTCCGCCACTCTCTCGCTCTCTCTCTCTCTCTCTCTCTCTCTCTCTCTCTCTCTCTCTCTCAACCCCCTCTCCCCCACCCTCTCAGCCAAGTTCCACCCCCTTTCCCCCGCAGTTCGTCTCTGATCCGCTAGTGCGTCAGTGTCACCGTTTCAGGCGTTGTTTTTTCCTCCGCTTTTCAGCGTGCACCTGGTACACTTTTTAGTACCCATGCCACGGCGCGCTTCTCACTTTACACCCGTTATTATTGTTGTCCCTTTTCCACTCATGTCTTCTTTCTCTTAAAGGGTCTCTTGAACGCAACAGCTAAGCGATTATGCTGTATGTCTTTGAAACACAGAATATTATGGTATAACTCAGTTTGGAAGTGTTCTGAGGCCTTATTCCATCTAAGGTATAATCCCTTCAACTTAAACTGTTGCACCTGTTTCCTTTGGTTTAAACAGAATTTTTATTCAAAATTCACGACATGAAACATTTGAAAATATGCAGGCAGCTAGGACACGAACTCAAGCAAAAGCTTATTTCACGTGACCAAAACAATACAACATTACACAAATCTTCATGATGGTGGACATGACAATTATAAACCAGAATGGCAAATTTCCCTTACGAAACAGTGTCTCGTTACGCCTTTTACCCTACCCCTTCACAACAACACGAACAAACAATGTCCACGGTGTGTCTGCGGACAGTCTGTGAGGTTGTGTCGGGTTAACGGCCGTGTCCTAGATACGTCACACCGCATCATTATTAACCTTTCCAAACAAAAAACACAGGATCGGTGTCTCCGAGGCGCTTGACCTAAATCGGAACAAACTGGTTCGGGTTTTGTTCAAAACCTGAATGGGACGGGCGATTGAATGACCAAAACTGATTAATACTGACACTCACCTAGATTTCAAAGACAGCTGAACTACTTTCAAAACAGAAAAGTCGTTGCAGTAAAGAGAGTAATTTGAAAAGCTGAACTAGTTTCTTTTTTTCAGAAGTTCGGACAAGATTATAGTGTTACAATTTTACCAAACAAAGGGGACAGGCTGCAGAACTAGTTCAAATATTGTATGAATTTTGTTTCACAAAAGTGAAGGAAACAGTAGATACCAAATTGTACATTTATTCAAAATAAGAGATATCTTGTTCTCGACAGCACACATATATTCGAAAGAATATACCTTGATGCAATATGCCACGAACCGTAGTTGGATACTGTGCCACTTTCTTAACTTATAGCCTGGAATTAAAGATGAATTTAAACTAGGTCGTTCGGTATTTTACACATTTAGCCTAGTTCACATGTTATCGAAAATGAACATCAGACAAATACAAGACTTGAAACTTCCCAGTGCGTTCGAGACTGAGAACCTTTACAAGTTCTTGCCAATCCAAAATGAGAATAGAAAGAAAGATCTGAAGAGACAGACAGACATATAGACAGACAAAAAGAAAGACAGACAGACAGACAGACAGAGTCAGATAGAGAGTGAGCGCCAGACTGACAGAAAGCGAGAGAGAGAGAGAGAGAGAGAGAGAGAGAGAGAGAGAGAGAGAGAGAGAGAGAGAGAGAGAGAGAGACTGAGATAGAGAGAGAGAGACGGGGGCCCCGGGGAGAGGGAAAGACTGAGAGAGAGAGAGAGAGAGAGAGAGAGAGAGAGAGAGAGAGAGAGAGAGAGAGAGAGAGAGAGAGAGAGAGAGAGAGAGCTAGCGCTCTTTTAAATACGTCTTGATCGCGGTTCATACTTCTCTTGTCCCCCCTCCTGTTTACCCCGCATCTTCTTCACGCTTCCTTTTACCTCAGGCCTGGAATTAGAATGAAGTTATGGTTGCGCAGTCTTGTCTTTCTTTTAGTGCAATTCCAAAAGTCAAAACGGGCTGGTGTTGTCTTTACGGATTCAAAGCTTACGGACACGATGATGAAGGGCAGTGGAGGGGGAAGGGGGGGGGGGGGGGGGGGGGCTGCCGAGAAAGAAAAACAGCATTCCCCTTCATTAACCGCTGCATTGGCGACGTGCCTGACAATCAGACCAGGTCCACACGCCGTGCACATCCCTCCAACCGCAACACTGCACCTTTTGGCTAAAGGCAGCCCCTCGATAACACTGAGCTAGCGCCCTTGTGTGTGTGTGTGTGTGTGTGTGTGTGTGTGTGTGTGTGTGTGTGAGTGTGTGTGTGTTTCAATTTTCTTTTTTTCTTTTGCGTGTGCAACTCGTGTGCAATTTAATTTTCCTAAAAGAAGGATCAGGACCTGTTGTTGTTGTTGTTGTTGTTGTTGTTGTTGTTGCTGTTGTTATTGTTGTTATTGGTGTTACGGTTGTAGCTTCTTCTGTAGCTGTTGTCTATGTCGTTGATGTTTGGTGCATGTTTGTGGTTGAATTTGTAAACATTCCTGTCGGTCTGTGCGTCTGTGTGTCTGTGTGTCTGTGTGTCTGTCTGTGTGTGTGTGTGTGTATCATTCTGTCTGTCTGTTTATACTAATACAGTACTGACCTTTACACGTGGCCTTGGGACGACAGTACTCGCTGGGCAGACAGGCCTTGGGCAGGTCCACCACGCACTGAGTTCTCCTGAAGCATCGCACGTTCTGCAACACACATAGACACAAAAACGTTCTTTTTCAGTCTGAATTTCAGTGCAAAAATAATGTTTTCTGACAGTGTTTAATGCAAAGTCACTATACCCTGAAAGGCAAAACTGATGGTTTCATTAAAAGAGAACCCTAGTATCTGGGTCTCTCCTTCTGATTCTCTGTCTCCCCCCTTATCTTCTCCGCCGTGCCTGAAAGGTCAGCGGTATGTCCAGATGATACTAAGCGCTTGGCTTTGTCGCTGGAAGATGACCTTTAATTAACGAGAGAGTACTATAACTAGTCACTCCGTTTTTACTACATCCGCGTAGGTGCCTTGGGTATATAGAAGTCATGACTGAACCCGCGGTCTGATAGCGTTTAAAGCAGTACTCAAAGAGTCAGAACAGAAACACAAGATTTTGATAACAAAAGCACAAACGCATACGCACGCACGCACGTACGCACGCACGCACGTACGCGCGCATGCACGTACGCACGTACGTACGCACGTACGCACGCACGTACGCGGCACGCACGCACGCACGCACACACGCACACACACACACACACACACACACACACAGGTCACATACACACACACCGCCCCACCCCGCCACTCAAACCCTCGCCCCCACAACTCTAAACTAACTCTAAAACACTCCCCAACAACCGAAGTCACACAAACAAACATTCTAAAAACGACTTCAGCAAAAAAATGTCTCTTTGACTACACAGCAACAGCAACCGCAACAGTAAACAGTAAACCAAAGATCTTCTGCTAATGAGAAGATCTTTGAGTAAACTGAGCGACAGTGATGAGCTTCCAGCAAAGAGGGAAGGAATTCTCACCCTCCTTGCTTCCAGGTATGATAACCCAACGCGGTCTTGGCAATGTTGTTGTTGGCAGTTGCTGTGGTCATTCGGTGCCAGCGTTCCTCCGTTTCCATGTTTCATTCACGACATCCCCCGCGCCTCAACAAGGCCTATTAGCTCAGTCTGGAGCTGTTGGTCCGCCAAAGTCCATAACTTACCGAGTTACTATGCGGTGAACGTTGCGGGTTTTTGCTTACAGGGTCTAGTTTGCGTCTCCGTTTCCCTGTCTCTGTCTGTCTGTCTTTCTTTCTTTCCATCAATTTGATCGTTTTAGTGAAAGTGGATTCTACTTGATTTGTCTGTCTGCCTGTTTCTTCTCTCGCTCTCTCTCGCTCTCTCTCTCTCGCTCTCTCTCTCTCTCGCTCTCTCTCTCTCTCTCTCTCTCTCTCTCTCTCTCTCTCTCTCTCTATCGCCGCTCTCTCTCTCTATCGCTCTCTCTCTTAGCAAACAAGGACAGATTGTAAGACTAGGCAACGCATAAAATCTCCATCCTTCTGTAATAAAGTTTAATCAATCAATCAATCTCTCTCGCTCTCGCTCTCTCTCTCTCTCTCCCTCTCCCCCTCCCTTTCCCTCTCTCTCCCCCCCTCTCTCTCTCTCTATCCTTCTCTCTCTCTCCCTCTCTCTCTCCCTCTCTATCCCTCTCTCTCTCCCTCTCTCTCTCCCTCTCTCTCTCCGTACAACGTTGGAAAATCCCACTAAGGAAGAGAAAAGGTGAACCTTCGACTTCATATGTTCGGTTCAACTTTCTACTCTGAGATGGACGTTTTAATGCTGACTTTCAAAGGACTAATCACTAACAGGGGATTTCTACTGTGCCCCCCCCCCCCCCCCGTCTCCCCCTTGACTGGTTACAGCGGAGCCCATGCACCTACCTACTTGCTTACTGGATAGTTCGTGAATGATACGAGGTAATGGACCGATCAAAATGCAGGACTGGTCAATAATTGATGAGATGATTTATTTTCTCCCCTGAACAGGCTTCAACTTTTGGGGGAGAGCGGAAAGGGGAGGCAGCATTACAACCTTGCAGGGTCATTGTTTATGAAGTAAGACAATCAGTTGACCAGGCTTTGCAGCTGAGATAGCGCGCTCTTTGTAACGACCTTGACCCTAGATAACAACTCGAAATATAAAAACATAGATTGACTCGACGGCCCGAGGTCCAGTTACAGGCATGGAAATAAACTAGAACAACTTTAAATGTATTTCTGGTACACTGCCGCACAAAAGTGACCCCTTTGCCCGACAAATTTGCAGTCAGTAGCAGGCGGGGGGTGAGAGCGGCAGGGTGCGGTGGTGTGGGGGTAAGGGAGGGGGGGACTTAATGAACGAGTGTCCAGACAAAAAGTCCAAGCATGCAGAAGTGGAGGAACTGCAACACCCCGACCCCCACCACCACAGCAACATTTGACCCCGTCCACCTTCCACCCTGACATTCATTGACAATGTTTGTCTTGGCACTTTCCTTCCTTCTGGGACTGATGAGCTGTGAAGTATTCCTGGAATCTCACTCACTCAGTCACTGTGGTTCTGCCTCCCCCCCCTCCCACCCCCTCTGCCTCCCCCAACAGATGTCACTACTAGACTAATTTGCTACTACCTGGCTTCACTGTCTTGATGGTCATGTAGGGCATCATTAGTGCTATCATTACGTCTAAAGCTATTGGCATCCCAGTTGCATAGAATCTCGCCAAATTATGATTTGCATGTGTGCTAGTTTGCAAATCAGAGATGCACCAATTCACAGACAGCTCACTCTATTCACAATCTCATGTCTATGTTAACGCTGCTCTCCGCATCTAGCTGAATTCTATCTGATGGTTCTCCAAAACTTAAAAAATAATCTTATATGATCAAATCCAGCAGGAAAAGCTGTAACTTATGATCAGTCTAATGCCCATCCAGTTGTAGTAAACAAGTTTACCCTACCCCCAGTTTGATTTGAGTCAATACAATACTAAATCAAGTTACAAGGCTCGAGAAATAACTAGTGGCCAGACTTGATCGCGGTCGGTTCTAAGGCGCGCCGAGTCCTGACGAAAAATCCGAAAGGCGATCGCCGTAACTTTAACTGCCTATGTGTGTTTGTCTTGTCTGCTTGCCGGAGACTCCTCGGCCTGACCATTCCTTCGTGCAAATTGAGCCGACCCACGTCTGAACTTCTGCAAATAGCCTCCGATTTCTTATCTCTTGAGACTTGTGGTCAGTACAGCGTTTTTAATTAACGTTGTTTTTCTGCTTCTTTTTTTAGGATGGGGGAGGGGGTTAGGGGTTTGAAGGTCAGTCGTTGGAATTTCCCGGCTGGCCAGCTGTTGTTGAAGATCTAAGGCGAGATATCTATTGAGCGTGACAAGGGTCAACTTTCTGCTTTCCTATTTCCCTTTCACTGCATCGCTACCATTAGTTGTTAACTGGGAACTGAAATTCAGGGAGACGAGGAGAGAGAGAGAGAGAGAGAGAGAGAGAGAGAGAGAGAGAGAGAGAGAGAGAGAGAGAGAGAGAGAGAGAGAGAGAGAGAGAGAGAGAGAGAGAGAGAGAGAGAGAGAGAGAGAGAGAGAGAGAGAGAGAGAGTGAGAGCGACAGAGAGAGCGACAGAGAGAGAGAGAGAGAGAGAGAGAGAGAGAGAGAGAGAGAGAGAGAGAGAGAGACACACACACACAGATAGATACAGAGAGACAGAGAGACAGAGACACAGACAGAGACAGAGAGACAAAGAGACAGAGAGTGAGAGTGACACAGATAATATAATATATATAATAATATACAATAGTTGCGAAGCTCCCATCAACAATTAGGTCATCTTCACGTGTTGTTTGAAAAATCATCTTAGTCTCTTGCAACAACGAAGCCATCAGCACAGTATACTGGGTTTATTGGTTTATATCCAGAAGACTAATTGCTTTCAAAATGGCGTAAGCTTGCGAAAAACGGCCTATGACAGAGACAGTTTCTTCGTCAGTAAAGAGTTTACACTTCCGTTCATTCACCTTCAGCTTACAAACAAGCTCCAGGGAAAGAGTAATTTATCGCGAAAGAACCTCACCTACGACCTTGATTGATACCTCCAAGCTAAACGTAATTTGTTGATTGTGTACAGAAAGCCCAAAACCGGTAACGGTTCTGACGTTCTGTTTAGACTTCTCTGCCTCCCTTCCAGAAGAGTGATTTCCTGGTTGAGAGTAATGAACTAGAATAATCTGCCCGCTGGAAGGCGGATGCAAATAAGAGCTATTTATACTTGACAAGTTAATGACAAAAATCTGCTTCGTAAGGTCGGTACTGTCTGTGATGGGGATGGTTTGGAGCGGCCTGTGTGTGTGTGTGTGTGTGTGTGTGTGTGTGTGTGTGTGT
>NC_090261.1:50621315-50691315 GCF_037325665.1 Littorina saxatilis | reverse complement strand
GAGTTGAGGATTCAGGTCGAATTAGCTCGCGCAACAAACTCACGCGATCGCGGAGGCGATGAAGAAGAAGGAAATCAGAACAATAACAATCACAGAAATCATAGACCTCGCGATACCGATAACTACCAACCGAAGTTACCATTCCTCGAAGACAAAGACGATGTAGAAGCGTTCCTTCTGCAATTTGAACGTCATGCTGAAGCATCACACTGGGACCCTAACACTTGGTCTGTACGTTTGTCCGCACTGCTAAAAGGTAAAGCACGCACTGCTTACACCAAGATGAAAGTCGCTGATGCACGCGACTACGCATTGCTCAGAAAGGACTTTGCTGGAAAGATTTCAGATTACCGCGGAAACATACAGACAAAGATTCAGAAACACACGGAAAGAAAACGCTGACTCGTACAAAGAGTTCATTACTCAGATTTCCTTGTTCCTCGATCGCTGGGTTGAAATGTCCAATATCGGAGAAAGTTTCGATGATTTCAAAGACCTCATACTGACGGAACAAGTGTATGAAAGCATGCCTACTGAACTCGTCACGTACGTGAAGGATAGAAAACCAAACAGCATTGATGACGTGATCGACACCGTAAATCTCTACGAAGAAAACCGACCCAAAGAAAGCCGTAGACATGGGAAGAAACCTGAAGAGAGAGGACACAAGGCAACACACGGGACGAATTCCACAAACAAGGACAAGGACGAAGGAAATAAAAGCAGAACCAGCGTCAAATGTTTCAGATGTGGAAAATTGGGCCATTTCAAGAAGGATTGTCGCCAGCCTCCGAAAGATGAATCAGCCAGTGCCGCATTTCAAGACGAGAATGACGTCGAGGGGAATGCGACACATGATCAACTGTGCGACAAATGTGTTCACAAGAAATTCACCAAACTGTCCCAAATCGTGGTTGAAGGCCAGGTAGTCACTGCTTTCCGCGACACCGGAAGCACCTCTACGATTGTTGATTCCAAACTAGTACCAGCTAGCAAGATTACTACGCGCACAAAAGAAACGTCTTTGGCGAAGAAATCAGTGAAAGAGAAATTATCGGTCGCACACGTTTACATGGACACGCCGTACTTCGTGGGAGAAACCGAAGTTAGCGTCATGGAGAATCCTGTCCATCCTGTGTTGATTGGAAACTCGATGGGTGTAGGATCGGAGAAAATCGAGACACCTGTATATCCAGTCCGTGAGACCGTAATCCCTGAAACCACTGCAACAGCCGTTACCCGAGGACAAGAAAAACGTGAAGAGGAGGGGAATGCGTCAATTCCCAGTTTTCCTATGGAAGGAAAGATCTTCACCGTTGCTGATCTAAAGAGAGAACAGCAAGACGACAAAAGCCTTGAGAAATTACATGTGTTGGCACGAACGAATGTAACTCGAGGGCGAGTTCAGTTCATCTATGACAAGGACGTGTTATATCGCCAATACAGTGACAAGCAAGGAAAGGACCACCGACAAGTAGTAGTACCTCACAAGATGCGAGCGAAGGTATTGTCCACCGGACACGATACGGCGATGTCGGGCCATCTCGGACAGAAGAAATCAAGAGAACGGATTTGGCAAGATTTTTTTTGGCCGGGGATCGTGGGTGACATCAAACGCTACTGCAGTTCTTGTGACGTGTGCCAACGTACTATGCCAAAAGGACGGACGAGGAAGGTACCTCTGGGAAAGATGCCTCTGATTGAAACTCCGTTCAAGCGTGTAGCCGTTGACATAGTAGGACCAATCAAACCCATGTCTGAGACAAAGAAGCAGTATATCCTAGTGATGGTGGATTTCGCGACCAGATATCCTGAAGCTGTTGCTCTCAAAGACATAAAGGCAGAAACCGTGGCTGACGCGCTATGGACATTCTGGACAAGATTGGGACTTCCAGAAGAAGTATTGACCGACAACGGAGCGCAGTTCACCAGCGAGTTGATGACTCAAGTCAACCAACTGCTCGCAATCAAGGGATTGACAACTTCACCTTGGCATCCTCAATGCAATGGTGTTGTAGAACGTTTCAATGGAACTTTGAAAGCGATGCTCAAGGAGATGACTTTTGAACAACCGACCAAGTGGGACCAGTACTTGCCAGCACTACTGTTCGCATACCGAGAAGTTCCCCAAGATTCACTTGGATTTTCTCCTTTCGAACTTCTGTATGGGCGGACAGTGCGTGGACCAATGCAAGTATTGCGTCAACTGTGGACGGAAGAAGAAAGCAACGACGAGATACGCACGACGGCTGAACATGTTATTGATCTGCGAAATCGCATTGAAGAAACGTGCAAGATCGCCCGCGACCATCTCGCCAAGTCAGCAATACGACAAGCTCACTTCTACGACAAGAAGACGAAGAGGAGAGAACTCATTGTCGGCACCAGAGTTTTGCTTCTGCTGCCAACGAGGCACAACAGGCTGGAACTTGCATGGAAGGGACCATACGTGATCGAGGAGAAGATCAACTCATTTGATTACAAGATCAAAGTGGGTCGCCAAACTCGTGTCTATCATATCAACCTTTTGCGAGAGTACCATGAGCGAGAAATGATCGCTGAACCAGAGAAACTTCCAGAAGAAGTGGTGGAACAGAGCGCGATAGTCGTTGAAGATCTGGAAGAACAAGATGACGAAATATTCGCCAACATGGGACCTGATCTCAGCATACTCATTCCGTCTACAAAACGTACCGAGAATGAGAAAGATGTACATGTAGATGACACATTGACGGCAAGACAGCAACGTGAAGTCAGAGACGCATGTACAGAATTCAGCGCATCGTTGACTGATGTACCAAAAGCTACGACTCTAGAAATCTGCAACATCAAGATGACTGATGATCGACCTGTGTACGTGAAACCACGACCCATACCTCATGCGTTAGTGGACGTGGTGGAACGTGAAGTGAAGGAGATGTTGGATTTGAAGGTTATCGAACCAGCCACTTCACCCTACAACGCTCCGATAGTGATCGTGAAGAAAGCACAAGGTAAAGCAGTGCGTTTCTGCAATGATTTCAGAGAAGCAAATAAAGTCACCGAGAACGACGCTGAACCAAAGACAGAACAGAAATATGCCACCGTAGAGAAAGAATGCTTAGCGACCGTCTGGGGAATCCAGAAATTTGAGCGTTATCTCTACGGAAGACATTTCATACTGGAGACGGACCATCAACCTCTTCAGTATCTACAGCGGATGAAACCAACCAATGCCAGACTGATGCGCTGGGCACTGCAACTTCAACCGTACGTCTTCACCGTGAAGATCATTCCCGGCAAAGACAACATTGGAGCAGACTACCTCAGCCGTGCTACCATGAACTGAGGGAGACCATGGCAATGGTCGTCACAACTCAGAGATACTACCTGATTGTGAAGGGAATTCTGATCATAGATCCACGGAAACAATTAGTAGAATGTTATACACATATAGTATTAATGTAACTATTATGCATGTTCATAGATTATATAAAATCTTCCTTTCCAAGGGCGTGTGTTACGCATTATAGTAACATTGGATTTTATTTCCATGGGTGACACCCTTAAGTCATTTCCTTGCGAGACGGAACGCCGTAAAGAGAAATGACGTCAAAAGCGTGACGTCAAAAAGGAAGAATGACACAGAGGAAAACACGAGGTTGGAAATGGTTATGATAGATCTCTACGCCTACACCGTATGAAAGATTATTAGATTTGCAAATTCATACGATGATTTCTATCAATAAAGACTTGAGATATTTGTCTTTTGTATTTCGCGTTAAAAGATGTATGGAAGAGTTGTTTTATTGAATTGTTTTGAGACACGTGCGAAGGCCTATATTCGTAGCGTAGAGTTTTACTTTGAGTCCATTCACCAAGATCAGTTGATTCTCGTTCCATTTTGGAGAACAATTCAAGTTTTTTTTCTCGGGAGTTATATTTCATCACAAACCTGAATTATGCAGGTAAGAAACTGCTAAAGTAGGAAAAAGGGAAGTAATAATATCGTTCTTCATTTCAGAAGTAGAGCGGCACATTTTCATCCCTACGTTCATCTGTTTTGTGTGTTTCAAAGGCGAAGCAGTTGGACGAAATCCAAAATTCCATTGTTTGTAAGTAACGGTCAGAATGATTAGATAGATGTTAGGCTCATAAAGCTGATGATAACATGTTGTTTTCACTTTGATCGACAGGTTTAGATGCTGTTTAGATGCTGTTTAGATGCTGGTTAGACGCTCGTGTAGATGCAAGCTGGAGATGAATCGGACGCCAACTGAGAGAGAGATGGAACCGTGTTAAAGAACTGATATCACCGTTCACCCCATCGCCGAGATATCCAGGGCATCATCATCGTCATTCACCTCATCGTCGAAGACATCAAGGGCATCCTCAACATCGTTCGTCACATCATCAAGGACATCATCATCATCGTTAAACTCATCGTCAAGACATTAAACTTTAAAGACATCATCTTCATCACCGACGCCGTGTATAAACACTCCGAGAGCTTACAGTCGCTCATTTCAGCAAGATCAAACCTCTCACACCTGATCCTTGACCTGTAGTGCCGAGTACGTCGATGCATGAAGATGAGTAACCAAAATTAAAGCCGTTTTTCACTCATTGTAGTTGTGTTCGTCCAGTTGCTTCCAGTGTTTATTCTTTCTGTCGATACTTTTGAGTCTGTCTATCGTTCAATTAAGTTAAAAGAAACCACGCATATCACTAACTATAAAAGCGAACAGCCGCCAAATAATCATACCCTAGACAACATTAACAAAATTCGAGATTCAATCTTGAAAGAGCCGGACACGTGAAAATCCTCCCATCGGATTGTGACAAAGATCACCCCTCCACTGGAACTCATACCAAAAAATCAACAGCCTGGCAGTGCTTTCGGAGCAAAGCGGGAATAATTATTTGGCTGGAAAACGAAATGTTCAGATTAACAACATGTCAGTTTTGACAATACTTTAGCAACACAATTTTGCACAGAAAGCAGATATGTGGTGGTGTACATGATACGAGAAGGACTGTACCTCTGAATACACCCACACAGTCACACATCGTCTCAACACTCAATGACTTTCACGCCTTGTATTATTCAGCCAACAAACTGATCCTGTGAATACACCGAGCGAACTTGGCGAGGGAGATGCGAACCGACTAGCGCAGTGAATACAGCACTGACAACAATTCAAACACCAGGGCCTTCGCCATGCCAAAGACGATCTTACAACTATCAGTAGGTATTAACAAACTGATTGTTCAAATTCCTCAAATAATGATTTTTTTTTTAGTCTGCACTATAAAACAATGTTTTTATAGTTAAAATTCATTCAAATCACGAGAAATTATGGCCGATGTGTATTACGGGTTGGCACATGTATACGAAAATACCAGCATCGACATTTGAATACCGGGCATAATTATGTCAAAAACAGTTTTGACAAATATTCTCCTTCAACATTTGGTGTTGTAACTGCGTGCTACATTTTGGTTTGGCTGCGTGGCATGACAGACTGACCGGTTTCCGTGACCGGGAGCCAAGATCCGCTTGGTTGAGAAACACCTGTGCGTAAGGTGGCAAGGACAAAAAACGCAATCATCAAAAAGAATCCAAGCCTGTGAAAATGGTCACAAACGTAAGTACTGCATGAGGCCATCGCCCAGACGGACAAATACGTTATTGCGTTCGTGTGTCTTTAACCTGAGGACCAGGGCCAACGTTGACACACGAGGGTACAGGGGTACGACATGCAGGGCGACACTCTTCTTGTTCAAGCTAGCTTTGGTTGTATAATATCCACTATGTGTGTCTGTTTTCTCTCTCTCTCTCTCTCTCTTTTTTTTTCTCTCTCTCTCTCACTCTCTCTCTCTTTTTCTCTCTCTCTCTTTTTCTCTCTCTCTTTCTCTCTCTTTCTCTCTCTCTCTCTTTCTCTCCCCTCTCTCTCTCTCTCTCTCTCTCTCTCTCTCTCTCTCTCTCTCTCTCTCTCTCTCTCTCTCTCTCTCTCTCTCTCAAGAATAATTGTTAACAAATGTTCTGTCTGTCTGTCTGTCTGTCTGCCTGTCTGTCTGTCTGTCTGTGTCCGTCTGTATTTATCATGTGTTTGTCTGTCTGTACCTATGTTTGGCTGGCTGGTTGGCTGGCTGGCTGGTTGTCTGCCTGTCTGCTCGTATGTCTCTCTCTCTTAATTTCTGTCTCTTTACTTTTCTCATGAATGAATGAATGATATTGTATGAATAAGGGATCATCATGGAATAGAAGTTTCGGCAATTTAAGACAATTCTTTGCGTAACCTTTTCCCAACCATGAAACAAGCTCGGCAGATTTGCCGAAATAACGGCAAACTTTTCGGAGATTTGAAGGAAGCTTCGTGCTGAGGACCGCTGACGACAAAAAACAACACCAAAAGGTCATTCAAATGGTTTAGAACAGCACTGAAAGTTTATAGACCTCGCAAACCGCTTAAGATAACAACCGGGCAAAACGGAGAAGCCTCAAACGATCACAGGGGGCAATCAAAGACCTTCTACTGCTACGCTAGTACAGCATCTTTGGGGTAATTCTAACCAACACCTGACATTCAATTAAACTTAGTATGTACTATGCTCACACCTTCCGACTGGCCTCCGCGTGCTCCTACACTTTGTACTGTGTGACATCTCCTTAACCTTTGAGCCATCGGGGTTCCCTCTCGCCGCAAATCTCAGGCTGTGTAAACGTCAGAACTGCTGCCGCAACACAATATACGGGCACTTTTCATTTCACTTCCGTCACAGGTGCTATAATGGCGGGTTTATTTACTACTGCCGGTAGCATTCCAGGAATGTTTCGGGAAATACTGTGACCTTCTGGGCCGGTTATGACAGGAAATTGGTGTTTTCTATATTTTGACTCCAAACACCAGCCAAAGGTGAATAAGGAGTGTGAAAAATGAGACTGGAATGTCACAGGTAAACTCTACAGGACAAAATGAGGAAAATAAAATCATGAATATAACTTGTCAGCCCCTGTGCAAATCACTCATACGGCAAAAAGACAGACAGACAGACAGACAGTCAGACAGACAAACAGAAAAAAGACAGACATATAATAATAATAATAATATGGGAGATTTATAGAGCGCTTTACGTTCTCTAAGCGCAGACAGACAGGCGGACGCCGGCCGGACGGACGGATGGACGGACAGATAGACAGCTAGCCAGAAAGACAGACAGACATCTAAGATGGACAGAAAGACAGAATTTTGTCCATATGTCCCCAGATACAATTTTGAAAGAATGAAACGTTTTGTTTTGTTATAAATATAACGTTCCAATTGACATACCTTTCCTGTTTGTTTAATATATTCTGAATTTCGGAACGTTGGCAGTCTTTTTGTTTTGGGATTACAATTTGAAAGGTTATCCTCGTTCCCGTGCGTGTAAGCTTAAAAAAAACAAAAAACAAGAAATTCCTCCGATAGGAAAAACACCCCCTATAAAGGGAAATAACCTTCTCAGTTGGTGGCAGTGAGAATGGTTATTTCCCTTTGACCAACGGGGGTGTGCCTCTATAAGTCCTTGTATAATTTTAATCCACCAATAACTCCCTAACCGTGTGTTTGACTGGTCCCAAGTTTTGTAAGGACCGTCTCAGGAATGTATAGAACCTGTTCACCAAGTTTGGTGACGATCGGTCCGTTCATTCTTGAGATCTATATGCGAACACAAACAAACACATCGAGTGAAACCTATACACACCCCTATACCGGGGGTGTAAAAACCAACATCAGTGTCTTCCATGTCTATTACATGGGATGTGAGGATCCCTTTACTTATACACAAACCGAAACTCCACAGCCCATCTTGCTTTGTCTGCTAAGTAGGGATTTAAAAAATCCCATTCTGCATTGTTTTTTCTTAAAGGCCAAATAAAACTATATGTTGGTTTAGGGTAACGTGACCAAAAAAGATAGGGTCGGTAGGTCGGCTTTTGTATTTTTGTATTTTTCTTTTTTTTTTCTTAAAAATTAATTTAGTCGATTTTAAAGGAGGCTACTTATATTCTCGGTATGGTTCGCAAAATGTGCCAACAGTTTTTGATTTTTTTAGAAAGGAAAAAAGAAAGTGTTAGGGTCGGCGGGAAAAAAACCCATATATTTTTATTTGGCCTAAGGGCACATGACGAAATCAATTCAGCACAAATTGATGATTTTTGATAAATGTCCAAATGCCAGGACTCTCTCATCCACCGTAAAAACCGCACGGTTGGCATAGTGGTAAGGCGTCCGCCCCGTGATCGGGAGGTCGTGGGTTCGAACCCCGGCCGGGTCATACCCAAGACTTTAAAATTGGCAATCTAGTGGCTGCTCCGCCTGGCGTCTGGCATTATGGGGTTAGTGCTAGGACTGGTTGGTCCGGCGTCAGAATAATGTGACTGGGTGAGACATGAAGCCTGTGCTGCGACTTCTGTCTTGTGTGTGGCGCACGTTATTTGTCAAAGCAGCACCGCCCTGATAATGCCCTTCGTGGTCGGCTGGGCGTTAAGCAAGCAAACAAACAAACAAACAAACAAACCGTAAAAACCTGGACAGACGTTCAGTGCAAGTACACGATTGTTTTCACGCGGTTAGGGAGGTATCTATAAAGTGACAGGTATGTTCCATTTTACGGTCGCACCTGGTACGAACACAAGCAAAGCTACAGTTGTCTCTTTCAGACCTGCTGAGTCGACACGGCGCTGCTCTGTCGTGACAGGTGAAAGCTAAGTGTTCGCTCCTCTGATCCTCTGAACAACACATGACAGACTCGTACTGGGCACGATGCAGTGAAACATTCCTCACAACACACTGGGGCAGAACAAAGGGTAAAACGGCGGATCTTAGATCATTAGTTGATATATATTGAACGTTTTCATGTCATGGTTCTTGTTATATAACACTATTGGAATATATTTAAGCTTTGAGACTGAAATGTGCTGAGAAGGGGGAGAGAGAGAGAGAGAGAGAGAGAGAGAGAGAGAGAGAGAGAGAGAGAGAGAGAGAGAGCGGGGGAGGGAGAGAGAGAGGGGGGGGGAGAGAGAGAGACAGAGCCAGAGAGAGAGAGAGAGAGAGAGACAGAGAGAGAGACAGAGACAGAAAGAGAAAAAAACAAAGAGAGACAGACAGACAAAGAGAAACAGAGAGACAGAGAGAGAGATAGAGATACAGAGACAGCGACAGAAAGAGAGATACAGAGAGAGAGAGAGAGAGAGAGACAGGCGCAGAACGAGAGAAATAGAGAGAGAGAGAGAGAGAGAGAGAGAGAGAGAGAGAGAGAGAGAGAGAGAGAGAGAGAGAGAGAGAGAGAATGAGTGACAAACAGACAGACAGTCAGACAGACAGAGATCAAGGATACACAAAATCACATCTGAAACTTCAACATACCTGACACGGGTCGTGACAATAACACACAAAGTTTCCCTCCACATCCGTCATGTACCCGTATGGACAGTTGAGGTCACACCGAATCTGGAAATACGGCCATAATTCCTTGGCGCCGTGCGCGCGCATGAAGCTGGAAGCTCTTGTCAATGTTGATACGACCTGTTGGAAAAAAAGTAAGAAGTTTTAGAATATGGTGTGACAGACAGACAGTCAGGCAGACAGTCAGACAGACGGACGGACGGACGGACGGACGGACGGACAGAAAGGCGGATAGACAGATAGACGTACGGACGGACGGACAGAAAGACAGACGGACGGACGGACGGACTGACAGAAAGGCGGATAGACAGATAGACGGACGGACGGACAGATAGACAGACGGACAGACAATTGTGAACATTGTTGAAATTGTCATATGCTTCCAAGCAACCATGAATGAGGTATCGTACTGTCTGTAGCTTAAGTGTCATCACGACACGGGCACATACACAGAGGGGTGCCGTAGGCATTGCATGCTTGATGGCTACAAATTGCGATATCAAATTTGGAACGTTGCAGAAATCTTCACTTCGTCAGATCTAATCCAGTACGGAGCGTAACAGAATTTCACAGGGTCAAAGTACGTGATGTGACCTTTTTACCAGAAGTTTATAACTGTGTTTCGCTGCGTGTTTGTAGAGTTGTAAAAATGGCTTTGAAAGGTAAAAATGTCCTATATGCCATGTTACAAAAAACAAAACAAAACAGGAACATAGGACAAGGTTGGGGGACAAGATGTTTGTTGTTGTTGTTGTTGTTGTTGTTGTTGTTGTTGTTGTTGTTGTTGTTTTCCATTGCAAATGTTATTCAACACCATCGCGCCGCATGACGTCAATCCACACTCACTCTTGCTCAGGGAGGAACAGTGACCTCCCCATTTTACTGACACCTAGGCAACTAACGACTGTTTCTCTCCGGTAAACAAGACCTCGGACACTCTACTTCCTCCTCCGTTTCCTCCATCGGCGCCCCCCTCAACCTGCCCCCCCCCCCCCCACCTTCCCCCGGTCCACCGGTCCCCTAAAAACCACGCCACCTTCAAAAGTACCTCAGGCTTTTTTTTTCGGTCTCGGTGTACCCTTGTCCCAAAATAGTAAATAGTCGTGGTGCCCAAAACATCGTCCATCTTTCTAATTGCTTGTTTCCAAGGGTCAAGGTGCCTGTGGAGATTGTCTAGAGAGAGGGGTGGGGGTGATGGAGAGGAGGAAGGGAGAGAGGGAGGAAAGAGATGTAGGGGGGGGGGGAGCTTGTGAGAGAGAAGGGGAGAGTGGGCGACTGATGGAAGGAGAGAGGAAGACGGAGACAAGGAGGGGGAGAGAGAGGTGGAGGGAGAGAAGTGTGCCAAAGAGCAAGAAGAAGAGAAAGAGAGGAGAAGTATGAAGAGAGAGAGAGACTGAGAGAGAGAGACAGAGAGAGAGAGAGACAGAGAGAGAGAGGGAGAGAGAGAGAGACAGAGAGAAAGAGAGACAGAGAGAGAGAGAGAGAGACAGAGAGAGAGAGAGACAGAGAGAGAGAGACACAGAGAGAGACAGAGAGAGAGAGAGAGAGGGAAAGAGAGAGACAGAAAGAGAGACAGAGAGAGAGACAGAGAGAGAGACAGAGAGAGAGAAAGAGAGAGAGAGAAAGAGAGAGAGAGAGAGAAAGAGACAGAGAGAGACAGAGAGACAGAGAGAGAGAAAGAGAGAGAGACTGAGAGACAGAGAGAGACAGAGAGAGAAAGAGACAGAGAGAGAGAGAGCACGTGGAGAGGGAAAGGTAAGAAGAGAGACAGAGAGAGTAAGTGGTGGGGGGGGGGGGGTGAGGGGGCAGAGAGGGGCAGATGTGAAGAAAGAGAAATGGAAGGGGGAAAGGGGGAGGGGGGGGGGGGGGGGGGGGAGTGATGCTCAGGGATGTGCACCAGTAAATGTCTGAGTTGAAAAGAAAACAAGTCGCGTAAGGCGAAAATACAATATTTAGTCAAGTAGCTGTCGAACTCACAGAATGAAACTGAACGCAACGCAACGCAGCAAGACCGTATACTCGTAGCATCGTCACTCCACCGCCCGTGGCAAAGGCAGTGCCAGTGGAATTGACAAGAAGAGCGGGGTAGTAGTTGCGCTAAGAAGGATAGCACGCTTTTCTGTACCTCTCTTCGTTTTAACTTTCTGAGCGTGTTTTTAATCCAAACATATCATATCTATATGTTTTTGGAATCAGGAACCGACAAGGAATAAGATGAAAGTGTTTTTAAATTGATTTGGACAATTTAATTTTGATAATAATTTTTATATATTTAATTTTCAGAGCTTGTTTTTAATCCGAATATAACATATTTATATGTTTTTGGAATCAGCAAATGATGGAGAATAAGATAAACGTAAATTTGGATCGTTTTATAAATTGGTTTTTTTTTTTACAATTTTCAGATTTTTAATGACCAAAGTCATTAATTAATTTTTAAGCCACCAAGCTGAAATGCAATACCGAAGTCCGGGCTTCGTCGAAGATTACTTGAAAAAAATTTCAACCAATTTGGTTGAAAAATGAGGGCGTGACAGTGCCGCCTCAACTTTCACGAAAAGCCGGATATGACGTCATCAAAGACATTTATCAAAAAAATGAAAAAAACGTTCGGGGATTTCATACCCAGGAACTCTCATGTCAAATTTCATAAAGATCGGTCCAGTAGTTTAGTCTGAATCGCTCTACACACACACACACACACACACAGACACACAGACACACAGACACACGCACATACACCACGACCCTCGTTTCGATTCCCCCTCGATGTTAAAATATTTAGTCAAAACTTGACTAAATATAAAAAAGGCCATCATAGCGACAAAATAAGAGAACACGATAATTATGCTTCCAATGCGCTTCAAGAACCTATAACAGGTGGTATATATACACGATGAGGGATTTCCCTCCTTGCCCCTGTGGTACCATCCAGACATTTCCAGTTCTTCAACACCTTTCTTTGAACTTCTCGGCGTGTTGCTGGTACGCGTCGTGTTTCATGAACCACGAGGGTGCGGAAAGGTACTACTGCAATATGTATACGCATTAGTCTTGTTGTTTGCATACCGGCTCACTGTTGTTGGGTCAAACAATTCAGTCAGTCATGAGAGGATGACGAGTAGGTTGAGGTTGAATAAAAAGCCAAGCGCAGATAATAACAAGTCGCGTAAGGCGAAAATACAATATTTAGTCAAGTAGCTGTCGAACTCACAGAATGAAACTGAACGCAATGCCATTTTTCAGCAAGACCGTATACTCGTAGCATCGTCAGTCCACCGCTCATGGCAAAGGCAGTGAAATTGACAAGAAGAGCGGGGTAGTAGTTGCGCTAAGAAGGATAGCACGCTTTTCTGTACCTCTCTTTGTTTTAACTTTGTGAGCGTGTTTTTAATCCAAACATATCATATCTATATGTTTTTGGAATCAGGAACCGACAAGGAATAAGATGAAAGTGTTTTTAAATTGATTTGGACAATTTAATTTTGATATTAATTTTTATATATTTAATTTTCAGAGCTTGTTTTTAATCCGAATATAACATATTTATATGTTTTTGGAATCAGAAAATGACGAAGAATAAGATGAAATTGTTTTTGGATCGTTAACTTTAATAAAAAATAATTTAATTGCAAGTTTCCGATTTTTAATGACCAAACTCACTCATTAGTTTTTAAGCCACCAAGCTGAAATGCAATACCAAACCCCGGCCTTCGTCGAAGATTGCTGGGCCAAAATTTCAAACAATTTAATTGAAAAATGAGGGTGTGACAGTGCCGCCTCAACTTTTACAAAAAGCCGGATATGACGTCATCAAAGGTATTTATCGAAAAAATGAAAAAAATGTCCGGGGATATCATACCCAGAAACTCTCATGTCAAATTTCATAAAGATCGGCCCAGTAGTTTAGTCTGAATCGCTCTACACACACACACACACACAGACAGACACACACACACACACACACACACACATACACCACGACCCTCGTCTCGATTCCCCCCTCTATGTTAAAACATTTAGTCAAAACTTGACTAAATGTAAAAACCCGTGAGGGTTTGGAGAATTGAAAAATCGGACTTACTTTCTGCAGCTAGAGTAAATTCAGCATGCCTCCGACGGATGTGTGCGGTTTGCCGTGTGTGTGTGTGTGTGTATGTAAGTGTGTGTGTGTGTGTGTGTATGATGTGTGCGTGCGTGCGTGTGTGTGTGTGTGTTTTTTGTGTGTGTGTGTGTTTGTGCGTGCGTGCGTGCGTGCGTGCGTGTGTGTGTGTGTGTGCGTGTACTGCCGTGTATTTGTGTGTGCCAATACATTCGTATACGAGCGAGGGTGTGTGCACGTGTGCGTGTGCAAGTGTGTCAGTTTGCTTGGTTACGCCCTGTGTGCATCGCATTTGTCAGTGTGTCAGTCTGTTTGAATGTCTGTTTGCTGGCAGTCCAGCATCTACCAGACTGTTATTAATAGGCACATCAGTAGTAGCCAGCGGCCTGCGGACGTGACCTAGGCTAATTATGTGCGTGTGTGAACAACAAGTCGTTGACGTTTACTGACGAGCGACGTAGTTAGGCTAAAGTACTCCACATACGCTACAAGGCCACTATCACTCTCTGGCTCTCTCTCCGTCCTGGCATTGCCTTGCGTGCTTTGAAAACCACAACTTTGAACTTGTGCCAACGCCGCTTCCTGTTTTCATCCCTGTGAGATGGGGGAGGGGGGAGGGGCTGTGTGTGTGTGTGTTGACTTATCCTCAGTGCAGGGAGAGTGCATTGTGCGTGTGTTGTGAGGATCAAGTGATTTCGATGATATAACGTCATCTAGTATTTTCCCTGTTTACATTCCAAGCTCTCAATCCGTCATCCCTCCTCTCTCTCTCTCTCTCTCTCTCTCTCTGTCCCGAGAATTCTCACAGTGTTTTTCTGGCTGTTTATGTTTTATTTTTATTTTTTTAATCTTTTTAAATTAATGAATGTACGTGTATATAATTATATATATGATTAGAGTAGTCCCTTTCTGGGCGAGGGCTGCTAGTTAAAAACAGCTCGTTTGTATTGCTTATGCCACAACCCTCGTAAACTTTGATTTGATTTGATTTGATTTGATTTGATTTGATATCTCTCTCTCTCTCTCTCTCTCTCTCTCTCTCTCTCTCTCTCTCTCTCTCTCTCTCTCTCTCTCAAACAAAAATACCGAAAAGTAGAGCAGCATGTTTGTTGGGGCGACATAGCCTTTAATTCTTTTCAGCTAATTACCCCCAGCTCACCCCTCCTCTGCCGTCTTCGCCCCCCCCCCCCCTCCCACCCCCACCCTAACTCTCCCAGCCCCCCACCGGCCCACTTTCACTTCCTTTCATTACCCCACTTGCAGTCAGTTATTATTGCAGCATCTTGATCAGCTGTTCAGCACACACGCGGGTTGCTATTTCCATCCTTGTTTTTAACCCTCACACCTGCGTCGTGTTACCCGCACTGGGAGCTGTCAGGGGCTTTAAAACAAAGTGTAACAGCTCTCTTTGTCTTTATCCTCACATGTGTTTGACGTTGGGCCACTCATTTGATGCAAATCAAAGGAGAAGGAAAGCCGAAGAGGATGAAGGAGAAAGAGGAGAAGACGAAGCAGGAGGAATCGATAAGAAGGAGAAGAAGTATCCTCATCATATAATATGCAGTTGCAGTAGTAGGGCCGCTCCGGAACTTGACATGACAAATTATTGAAAGGCTCTAAAAACATTGAGAGAGAGAGAAAGAGAAAGACAGAGAGAGAGAATGAGAGAGAGACAGAGACAGAGAGACAGAGACACACAGAGAGACAGAGACACACAGAGAGACAGAGACAGAGAGAGAGACAGAGAGACAGAGAGAGAGAGAGAGAGAGACAGAGAGAGAGAGGGAGACAGAGACAGAGAGAGACAGAGAGACAGAGACAGAGAGAGAGAGACAGAGACAGAGAGAGAGAGGGAGACAGACAGAGAGAAACAGACAGAGAGAGGGAGACAGACAAAGAGAGAGACAGAGAGACAGAGACACATAGAGAGAGACAGAGAGAGAGACAGACAAAGAGAGAGAGACATAGAGAGAGAGAGAGACAGAGACAGACAGAGAGACAGAGAGAGAGACAGAGACAGAGAGAGAGACAGAGAGACAGAGACAGAGAGACAGAGACAGAGAGACAGAGACAGAGAGACAGAGACAGAGAGACAGAGAGAGACAGAGAGAGAGAAAGAGAGAGACAGAGATAGAGAGACAGAGACAGAGACACAGAGACACACAGAGAGAGAAACAGATAGACAGAGACAGATAGACAGAGACAGATAGACAGAGACAGAGAGAGACAGACAGAAAGAGAGAGAGAGAGACAGACAGACAGACAGACAGACAGAGACAGAGAGACAGAGAGAGACAAAGAGAGACAAAGAGAGAGACAGAGACAGAGAGACAGAGAAAAAGAGACAGAGACAGACAGAGAGACAGAGAGACAGAGACAGAGAGACAGAGACAGAGAGAGATAGAGAGGGAGAGAATGAAGAGAAGACAATGAAGACGGAGGGGGACGATGACAAAAAAAGAGGAGCAGGAGGAGGAGGCGGAGGAGGAGGAAGAGGAAGAAGAGGAATAAGAAAAAGAAGCGGAGAAGAACTAGAAGGAGACATGGGAAGAGGAGGAGGAGACAGGGGAGGAGGAGGAGGAAGAGAAGGAAAAAGAAGCGAAGAAGAACTGGAGGAGAACTTGGGAGGAGGAGAAGGAGAAGAGGAAGTTGCAGGAGGAGGAAAAAGAGGAGGAGAAGCGCAACAACAAGAAGGAGGAGAAGCAAGAGGAAGAGCAGCAAACAGAGGACAAGAGAGGAGAAAAAGGAGAAAAAGCGTGTAAAGGGTCTGTGATGTGATGGTGCATCACAGAACGAGGTGAGTGGGTGTCATTTATGTCTCTTCACACCAAAGGAAGCGTTGATTGCGAGTGATAGTTGTGCAGCCAACTTGACTATAATATAGATAGTGCGTATTACCTCTCCTGAGGCCGAGTGGGGGAAGAGGAGAGACAAAAACGTGAACTGCGTAGACGGTGAGGTGAATAGACAAAAGACAAAACCTGAACTCACTCGTTGGCGGTGAGGTGAATAGACAAAAGACAAAACCTGAACTCGTAGGCGGCGAGGTGAATAGACAAAAGACACAACCTGAACTCGTAGACGGTGAGGTGAATAGACAAAAGACAAAACCTGAACTCGTAGACGGTGAGGTGAATAGACAAAAGACAAAACCTGAACTCGTAGGTGGCGAGGTCAGTGAACAAACAAAAGACAAAACCTGAACTCGTAGGTGGCGAGGTCAGTGAACAAACAAAAGACAAAACCTGAACTCGTAGGCGGTGAGGTGAATAGACAAAAGACAAAACCTGAACTCGTAGGCGGCGAGGTGAATAGACAAAAGACAAAACCTGAACTCGTAGGCGGCGAGGTGAACACATACACGTCAAAAACTTGAACTTTGTAGACGGGGAAGGTTAACAATACGGGCACTGCAGAGGTTAAAAGCAAAGGCCATAATATGATTTTGATATTTACTTTTTTTGTGTATCGGCCAATCAATTGTGAAATCTGTGCTGTCATTCTCCAGGTATAGGAAAAAACAATCATTGCCCTGGGTTACTATAGGTAAAGAGTGCAATGTATTTGAATGACGTATTGTACCATGTCCTTTTCACATTTTTACGCCCAGTTGAGACCACTCTATTTTTAAACCTACTACATGGTGTTTTTTTCTCTCCATGAAACACTGTTTAGAAGTGAGCAAACAACAAATGGGTGTAAGCGCGCCAAATATAGACAACATGCAGTAAATTCATGACAGCTACGCGGAACCAATCTCCTGGCACACTAAATGAACGAACGACTTTCTCATATTCTTATGTTAAGTAGTAACAAGTAAACCAAACAGCGTGTATTTCTAGTCAGAATGGACAACGTGATAATATATACACGGCTTGACACTTATCGCATTATTTGCGACAAGGAAAACGGATTTTGTGACGAACTGCGACGGCAAATTTTACCACAAAGTCAGTCGACTCCATTCTGAACGGACAACGGGATAATATATACACGGCTTGGCACTTATCGCATTATTTGCGACAAGGAAAACGGATTTTGTGACGAACTGCGACGGCAAATTTTACGACATCTGTCGACTCCATTCTGCTAAAAAGCTCTCTTGACACATCGCATTTCTTTTGCGACACAGCAAGCTTATTTCAATTGCGACAAATTGCGACGGCGGATTTTACGACAATCTCGACTCCATTCTGTCGAAAAGCTTTCTGGGATATGCGAGAGACAACTTGAATTTCTTGCGACGGGGCCTCCAGGCATGCAGATACGAAGAAAATGGGCCTTACTGGAAAGCCAGCTATATAGAGGCAAAAGACCGGATAGGGGTCTCTTGGGTTCTCTCGTCGACGACTTATATCCCAGGAGGGGCAATGAGGCTAAGTAAGTAAGTAACATACCTGTGCCTAACGCTGTGATAGCCCTTGTCTCGCGAAGATAAAGATCTACAGAGGACGCCAAGAGAACCAATGGAATGCTGCTAATCGATGGGTTAAAACCAGAACCATCTAACTGGATTTCCACCATTTTGAGAAATGGCCACTTGAAGATTTCAACCCCTTATAACAAATAGTAAACACAGGATTGTAGCCCTCATATTTTACACACTTGACTTAGAGGTAACACTGGTCATGCACACTAGTAATCAATTTAATTGAACAACTTTTTCATATGCAAAAAAGGTATAATTTGTTCTGCTTCCAGAATACACTCCTGCTCTTTTCTCAGTTCTGGAGCTAGAAAAGCCCAGTGCACCATAGCTGCTTCTGACTTCCACACAGACCCCACTGTGGCCTGTGCTACAGCAGTCAGAAGCAGCCTCCTCACACATAGCATGTTCTGCTTCCAAGCAAAGCGTATACTGTACATTAGTTCAAATCGTTTTTCAAAGTTTATTACCGTCATAAACAAACAAATGTCAAGTCACTTGCAAAAATATCATCAAGGACTCATGTATTCATTCATTGTGTGGCCTAATGAACGCAACACGCATAAATAAAAATTAAATTGCCGGTACTTTTCATAGCGAAAAAAAACCACAACACACACACAAAACTCTCTCTGAAATCATTACACTTTTTTTTTTTATTGTGTTTTTCAAGAAATCCCAACGGTAATCTTATGTTGTATCAGCTCATATCGTTTTGCGTTACGCACAAAAACTACAAACCCAATAACACTAACAACAAACCAAACGAACAAAGCAGCAAACAAGCAAGCAAACAAACAAATAAACACAAGGCTGAAGGCGCATTTTAACCACACAATGCAAATGGTAACAAAATCACGAGCTTTAGATCCTGACTGCATGCTCTGTTCATTATCAAGAAAACAAATAGGCATTCTTACCTTTTGTTGTACTTTCCTCTTCACAAAAATGTTGTGCAGAAAGGTCGAAATAAATAATACACATTTTGCACTTTTAACAGTCGACCTCCTGTACTGCTTTTGTCTTAGCCGTTTGACCAGTTATTCCTGTGTAAAATTCATCTCTGAGTGTCTTCGCTTTTCGAACACACCTTTTCCCGTAGTCCCGGGTTGCAGAGTCTTTAAGTTCGGCTGAACTTCTTCTCATGAGGTGTCACATAGGATGCTTCCTTCATCGATGACAGAATTTTCTTTGTTGGGGTTCCATAAACAGATGGAAGAGATGCTGTGGTAGTTTCACCTTAACCGGGAGCAGTGTCTGACATATATACTACAAGCTGATGTGAATACACCTACAGGGTAACAGAAACTGTGGAAGCACACACAGGAGAAAGATGTACAGGAGTTGGGTAGCTTGATTCATTTTTGAGGGGTGGAATCACAATCAGCAAGTATTGGAGTTGATGCATGACTCGAACAGGAGGATAACCCCCATTCACCATGTTCTCAAAAGGATCTTCGATTGAAGAAACAGCACAATCGTCATATTTTGGGGTAGATTTTGCCAATGGAGACGCATCAAAGTCATCAGGTTTCACTTTTAGCATTGGCAGAAAGGAGATTATGCAACCGTAATCCGTGAATCCCAGTCTCCTGAAATGCATGGTGCTTCTTACTTGCCTGGACGGCCTGATTCATCTCCTTTCAAACAGCGTCTGCAAAAGACATGGATACTATGAATGTTATCTCCTTTGAACCGGCAATTACTACATGTACTTCTATTTTAAAATTATTAACCGATAATTAAAAAAAAAAGGTAAATGCCTCCGTATTATCGCTTCTGCGTTAAAACTTTGGATAATTTTCGTGTTTCTATTCACACAAACAAATGAAACATTAGTACTTGATTACACTCTGACCACTCATGCTCATCAGTTTAACATTGTGATAACCTCTGAATAACAAAATATATTAGAGTCAATTAAACTGACAAAATCCATCAACCAAATCATTCATTTATCCATCTTTACAAGCATACACAAATACTGTAAACACTCACTTACATTTTTTAATTTTTTAACAAACACTAAAGAGCTGCATGGATACACTACAACATTAAGGCATGAGCACATGCACACACCGTCACACACAAACACACACTGACACAAACAAACACACACGCGCGCAAGAACATTCACGCTGAAACAAACACATTTACCTGTCTGTGTTTTACAATTAGGAAAACAAAACACAAAAAGCTAGGAATCAGTTTGCAGATACAGGATTTAGACTGAATCAGAAGGTTAATCCCCTATATATTTTAAAAAGGAATCTGAATTTCAGCTTTTATGGTCTGTTCAAATGGGGAAAAACATAATACATGAAGATACTCACTTGAATCTGTGTCCTGACTCGAGCAACAGCCAAATTGACTGTACAGCAGATGTAAAAATGGCAGAGAGCTGTTCTCTGTTCAAGTGTTTTCAGAAAGTGGACCATCCTTTTGTCAGTTTAGCACACCCCCCCCCACCCCACCCCCTTGCACCCACTTTACCACCAACCCCCCTCCCCGGCCCCAACCCCCTTATTACCACCCTCCTCCCTCAATATCAAGGGACTGCAATCTTTCCTAATTCATTCTTCATACACTCTTTATCACAGGAAAGTTAATTGTGTTTAAACCCTGTACATCCGGAGTCAGGAATTCGGATACTGACACTTGACAGGTGTCACTGACCTGTTTTAGTTCCCACAGTCTATCAAATTCCTTTTTCTGTCGACAGCAGACTCTACTACTGCTAGTTACACTATTCTGTGTGCTGGAGGAAATCCTACACCACACAGAAAGGGTCAAGACCAGATACCACTACCGCGAATGTGCGCTTATCTGGCTGCGCTGAAAACAGGAAAAGTGACTGTGACACAGCAAGCAGAAGAGGTCAGGTGACGATGGCTGCATCTGGCTCGCAGTGAAACACTCCCCTTTCCCCACAGGCCTCAGTAGCAGAACAGACTAAACTGAACTTAGCACGTTCTGCTTCCAACCTGGATGGAGTTAGAGGGTTCTGCTTCCAAGATGAGCAGGAGAAATGCTTGGAGCCAGAACAAATTATGACTTATAAATACGCAATTATGCAAGATTTTCAAGAATCCTTCACAGAAAGTGAGAATCATGTTACCATAAGTCAAATAACTATAAAGTTGCAAAACATGTTATTTGGAGGTAATTGGTTCTGGTTTTAGCCCATCGTAATGTTCGCCTTGACTGTCCAAAACATCTTTTATCACACACTGACATCGCCATCAAACGTTTTTATGGAGATTTGACTGCGTATAAATAGTATTTTTATGGGTCCAGGTGTCATATTATGGTCAGAGGTGTGATGACATCAGGTTATTGTGACCTGGGCAGGTATGCCGCGAGTCGTGTAAATGGTATCAAGTCATTTCGCGCGATGTGACCAGTTGGATGAATTTATTGTCGACTAGAATGAATACCCGCTTCGCCGGGTAGCCGGCTTCGCCGGGAAGAAGTACTTAGAGCCGTACGCGGGTCCGAACTATGGACCCGCCAAGCTTAGGTCCCTCCCAGATTCGTGGAATGGGAACAGCACGAAAATGATTCAGTGGCCATAATGCCATTCCTGACCATATCGAGTCCCATCCTTGTCGACGAATGTAACCGTGTTAATCACCTTTGGAGGCGAACTCCACTCAAACAGGACTGAGCAAGTTATGGCTTCTCAAAGGAAGGCCAGTACATAAAATTACACAAAAGCCGCCAGACCACATCACAAACAGAACTGAAGAATGCACAGGTGTTGCTTACATAGAGACACACACACTCACACACACACACACAAAAACACAGAGAAGCCGTATCTATAGAGAGATAGATGACAGTGTATTTTTCGCGTGGCTATAAATTGATTCGACCTTTGCACTTTTACAGTGAGGATAATTTACGGGTCCAATTTACGTTCTGTACACTGCGTTGACCTTCTAAAAATAGGTAACAGTAACAGAACGCCGGGAATATCCGAAGACGCTCAGCGCAGTGGACAGCGCAGTGTAGTAACTTACAACTGAACGGGAAAGCCACACGAAGGAAGGGAGATAAACGCCAAACACTGGAGAAGATAAGGAAGAGTTACTTATAATGGTGAAATGAACACAAAAACGAAAATGAGTTCAGCGCTGCGCGCTGAGAGCACGTGTTGAAATATCTCATCGATGATATTGTGTCCGGGGTGTAGCTGAATACGGTGTCCAAATTTGAAAAAGATCCACCGAGAACTTTGGCGTTGTGATGTGGTGTAGCGGCTATGGTGTGTCGGTATGGGGGCCCGGGTAAGCTGAGGTGAAATAGCTGAGGTGGAACCAAAATCGGTTCCGCGCTGCGCGCTGAGAGCACGTGTTGAAATATCGACCAGGTTGTGTCGTGTCCCGGGTCTACCTGAATATGCCCACCAAATTTGAAGCAGATCCATCGAGAACTTTGGCCGTGCATCGCGCACAGATACACAGACAGATACACAGACAGACACACAGACTCTAGTCGTATATATATATAGATACAGGTACACTCCACACAAATACTCACGCACGGGGATTTGACTTGCGATGTTTATTCTAAGAAAATTAAACCTGGAATTAAACAAAAGGGTTACATATATAAGTGTATATATATATATATATATATATATATATATATATATATATATATATATATATATATATATATATATATATATATATATATATATATATATTAACACGCCCCTGAGGAAGGCCTGGCAACAGGTCGAAAATTTGGGCTGCCACTTGACACTCTTTGTTTGGCTTTTCTTTTCCTTGATTTTGTTTAAGTATGTTATCTGTAATTCGCTTCAACCCTCCAACCCGGCATCTCAACTCTCGTGTAGCTTTTTTGTTTGTTTGTTTGTTTCTTTCTTTCTTTCTTTCTTAGTTTTTGTGTGTTTCGAATTTCCATTTTCAGAAGAAATAAAACAAAAACATGACCAAATTTAGGTTCAAACCCTGTGCTGCACTTGCATAGTTATAAATATTCTTCCCCCTATTACAGTCACAACTTCTGACCCCACTACAGCACACAACATCCGACCCCACTACAGCACACAACTTCTGACCCCACTACAGCACACAACATCCGAAAAACATCAACCCAAGACCATGCACCGATACCACCCCCACCACCACCTCCGTCACCACCCTCCCAAATTGACTTGTCATGTTCCGCCTCTATTCAAGTGACATACATCAAATATCTTCTACACCGCGCCCGGGATGAAATAATAGTGAGGCAGGTGAACATTGCCAGAATTCCAAGAGAGAGATAGGGGGGAGAGAGAGAGATGGGGGAGAGAGAGAGGGGGGAGAGAGAGAGAGAGAGAGAGGGGGGAGAAAGAGAGAGAGAGAGAGGGGGGGGAGAGAGAGAGAGAGAAAGAGAGAATGAGAGAGAGAGAGAGAGAGAAAGAGAGAATGAGAGAGAGAGAGAGAGTGTGTGTGAGATAGACTCGAGAGAGAATGAGAGAGAGAGAGAGAGAATGAGAGAGAGAGCGAGAGAGAAAGGGTGAAAGAGGGAGAGAGTGAAAGAGAGAGCGCGAGACAGAGAGAGAGAGAGAGAGAGAGAGAGAGAGAGAGAGAGAGAGAGAGAGGGGCAGAGAGAGAGATTTGATTCACAAGGTGTTATGTCACGGGGCGGCCTTTTCACAAGGGCCTTGGCACAACGCACATTTAATATCATATTCTTACTCCGAATCACATTAGCATTGAGTCACCTGAGATGCTTATCACTGAAAAACGCTTACCCGGCTAAAGAATTTAAAGGGAAGCAACCCCATCACCAAAACGAAAGTGAAAGTAGCTTTGGTAATGGGCCAGTACACCGGGAGTTACCTCCCATACGGGTGTATGCCACGTCACTTCCTCTAGGAACACGTGCCTATTATCATACGTCTTTTTCACCTCGGAGAGGACGGTTCACTTTTTGACGCTCTGTGGCTGACCTTGTGTGTTTGAGTGACACCCGCCGGCCACGTTACCCAGCTTGTCTGCTCGCCTTGCCTACAGTTTGGTGAGCTCGTTCCCGTTTGTTGTTGGTTGTTTGCGCTGTTTCGTTACTGTACGTTGTCCGTTTTTTACGGACTTGTGTGTCAGTGACTTGCGTGTTTCGCCATTTTGTTGTGTGAGTTAGTTAGCTAACTCGTGTGACTTTGCTAGTAGCTCTGCGTGCCCTCTTTCTGTTTGGGCAAGTGTAGCTTTAGTATTTTGTTGACGCGTAAGCGTGTGTGTTTACTGTGTTTTCAGTCGTTTTGACTTACGTTTCAGTAAATCTTTTTACTTTGCCACGTGTTGTTGACGTTTGTGTCAGTGTCTTGCGTGTCGCCATTTTGTTGTGTGAGTTAGTTTTCTAGCTCGTGTGACTTTGTTTGTAGCTCTCCGTGCCTCTGCTTGTGGGGCAAGTTTAGCTATAGTATTTTGTTAACGCATTAGTGCGTGTGTTTACTGAATTTTCCAGTCGTTTAGACTTATGTTTCAGTAAATTTTTTCGCGTTGCCACGTGTTGTTGTCAACATGTCTGATTCAGACAAGCGCCGTGGCAAGTCGGACCCCAAGGGGAAAATTAAGGCTAAGTCTTCCTCTTCCAAAGCAACGTTACTTGTTACAGACCAAGAGCGTAACACTTTGTTGGCTGTACCAATTTCGGCGCCTAGCGCTGTTACTACTTCTGCTTCTTTTGCGGCGCCTAGCGCTACTGTTACTTCTGCACCTGTCTCTACATCGGAGACTTCGTCTTCTTTGTTAGCACCTGGACAAGGTGCGTTGGTTTCCTCTCTGTTAAAGTCACTGGTTCCAGAAATCCGCAGCTTGGTGCAGGCAGAATTTCAGCGTTCCGTCGCCAGCAGTTCGGCGTTTCCGGCATCTGGCAGTGACGTCCGGGCATTGGCTTCCGTGTCTTTGTCCTCCACTTCCGGCTTGGAGCAGCGTCCTCCCTCTTCAGCGTCGGTTGGTAAGCAGAGCTGGTCCGATAGCCCTCGTGAGGCGCCTGGACGTTCTCCTTCGGGGGACAGCTCTTTCGCATCGGGTCACGACCGATACCTTGCTGATCTTTCATTTCCGGCGATAACCTACGAGGCCCCGGACTTGTTCGAACAGCGGCGGCAGTCGGTTTCGACTGCCGCATTTCCGGCACTTGCCGGAAGTGATGATCCGTCCGCTCCGGCACGCTACGGCGGTCGCGGCAGGATGGAGTATTCACTGACTTCCGGTCCTTCCGGATCGCGAAGTCAACCAGTGCAGTCTTCACTTCCGCATTTTGCGGTTCCGTTGACTACACTTCCGGTTTCGGCCGGAAACGCTTCTTCCTCTTCTGGTGGTTCCTTCCGGATACCAGATAGTGGATTACAGCGTGCGCCTTCCGGCTTTCAAGCGCCTAGGCTTGAGCAGGCATCACTCCACTCAGTCGGGGGAGTGACGTCAGCTCATCCAGCTCCGGTTTTTGCGGATGGTCGTCCTGCTTACCCTTTACCTTCACAGGGTTTTGGGCGGCAGGATGACGTTAGTGCTCAGGCTTTTCCGGTTTCCGGTTTGCCAGGGCATGCTTCTGCTTCCGGAACTGGTGACTTCGGTCATGGTTCCACGTGTGACTATTCTGATGCTCCATCAGTGGTCAGCGAGGAGTCGCGGGGCGTGTTTCCGTCGAAGCTCAAGTCTGTTCTTGACGTCGCGGCGGAAGTAACGTCTCGTTATTTTCCTGAAGGGGTGGTGGCTGCGGACTCTTCCGCATCATTCGTTCCTTCTGCCATGGCGGACTTCCGGCCGGCACAGGAGGATGTTTCTTCCTTCCGGTTCGCCGAGTCTCCGTCAGTGGCTTACCAACTTTCGCATTCACTGGTTCGTCCAGCACATGCGGGGAGTGGTATTCGGCCAGTGCCTGTTCCGTTACTGCTTTCTTTTGGTCCAGTTCCGGAATCAGCTCAGCAGTGGGTGGCTTCAGCTGCCCAAGCCTCTTCCTTCGTGCCTACGGCCAATAGGAAGCTTGGCATGCCCAATCAGAGCCAGAATTGGCTGGCGTCTTTTGCACTCCCTAGGGCTACCCTTCCGGTTTCCCGGGAATTGCTGCCTCTTCTGACTAAACCGATCAAGCGTGATTCGGTTTTGCCGGTTTCCGAGGCTTCCCTCCTCTCTGCTGAGGAGGTTGGACGTCGGCAGATCGAACTGTCCTCCATTGCGGAGACTCTCGTTCGGGCTCTGTCTCGGGCATTGACCGATTCGCTAGTTCCTTTCACTCTCAGTGAAGAACAGAATGCGGACGATGTCTCTGCGCTTTTGACCGCATTGGCCAAGGTCAATGAGGAACAATTGCGTCTTTCCTCCCTGCAGTACACCCAAGCGGTACTCTGCAGGAGGGATCTCTTCCTCTCGCAGTCCCAATTCACGGAGCTGGCTACTAGGGAGACCTTGAGAGTCTCCCCGGTCTCAGAGGAGTCTCTCTTCTGTCCGCTGGCACTGGATGCCAGACAGAAGGAGATTCAGTCAAACAAGGACAGTCAGTTCCTTGACTACACTCTGAAGGGGGTGAAACAGTCTCAGCCTTCTAAACAGAAGCAGGCTCAGACATCGTCTAACCCCAAGCCAGCTCAGAAGCGGCAGGCTTCGCCGGCCGCTCGTGGTGGGAAGAAGAGGACGGCATCGGGGAGGGGGCGTGGCGGCTCTGGAAGTAAGCCACACCCCCAATGAAGCGCTCCCGATCTCACCTCCCTCCCGCCCTCCACCTTGGTGATGGCGGGAGGCCCCTCCCGGGCACTTTCTCGTTGGATGTCGGTAGTAGACAGCCAATGGATTGTGGGAGTGGTGAGTTCGGGCTTCCGTCTACTCTGGCGGGAGGAAAAGGCGCCTCTTACCCGAGTGCCTCCGCGGTTCAAGCCCCCCTTCTCGCAGGAAGCACGTTCCGTCTTGCAGTCGGAAATTGCCTCCCTGGAGCAGAAGGGCGCGGTGGAGAGAGTTCGGGTCCACAGCTCCCTGGGATTTTACGGGCGTCTGGTCGCTGTTCCCAAAGCATCAGGAGGATGGCGTCCCGTGTTGGATTTATCTCTCCTCAATACTTTCTTGAGGGAGATAAAATTCAAGATGGAGACGCCAGCCTCTGTCCGAGACTCTCTCCGCCCAGGAGACTGGGTGACCTCGATCGATCTCACGGACGCATACTTTCACATTCTTATGCATCCGACCGACCGGAAATGGCTTCGTTTCCGGTGGGGAGATCAGATCTACCAGTTTCGCGCACTCCCTTTCGGGCTGTCTCTCGCACCGTGGATTTTCACCATGGTGGTGAGACAGGTCTGTGCACTGGTGAGGTCCCAGGGTATCCGTCTGCGGGCTTATCTGGACGACTGGCTCATCATGAACCAGTCCCAGAGCGGCTGTTCGCAGGATACCCTGACGGTTCTTCGAGAATCCAACTGGTTGGGGTTCTCGATCAACCGGGTAAAGTCGGAGCTGACCCCGTCACAGACATTCACTTATCTGGGGATGTCTTTCGACATGGTCGCTTGGACTGTCCAGCCTTCTCAGAGAAGGGTGGACAAGCTCCAAGCTCAGATTCGCTCCACTTTACCTCTCCTGATGGCTTCCATCCGCTCGCTCGCCTCCATCTTGGGGCAGATGGAGTCTATGGCTCTTCTGGTTTCACTGGGCCGGGTCCACAAATGTCCGCTTCAGTTCGCGCTGAAGCCGTTTGTGGACTCTCCTCTGGTGGACTGGGACGCCCTCATCCCTTTGCAGGGATGGTTCCAGTCTGCGACCCTTCCGTGGTTGCACACGGAGTGGGTCTGCAGAGGTGTTCCGATCGTCGTGCCCCTCCCCGACCTGGACCTCTTTACAGATGCGTCCAGGGAGGGTTGGGGGGCACATACAGATCTTCAGACTCCTCCCTTTCCGTTACTCAGCCGAGTAATCCGGAAAGCGGAGATGGAGGAGCCGGCCCTTCTTCTTCTGGTCGCTCCTCTGTGGCCGTCGCAGGTCTGGTTTCCAGATCTTCTTCGGCTTGCCCAAGGGCCCCCCATTCCTCTCGCACTCGTGCGAGGGGAACTAGTGCAGCCCCGAACAGGCATTCCACACGAGGAGCCCAGTCTTCTGAAGCTTCACGTGTGGAAGTTGTTCGGGACTCGCTGAAGCGCTCTGGGGCGTCGTCTTTGACTCTGGACTTGGTGGCTCGCTCGCATAGAGCGTCCACCTCTTCAGTTTATGCTTCCCACTGGAAGGCATGGACTGCCTGGTGTTCAGCTAGAGGGGTGAGTTCGGTGGCTCCGCGCTCTATTCAGGTCGCTAACCACCTCTCTTTCATGTCTTCACAGGGCGCCTCAGTCTCCTCGTTGAGGGTCCGGCGCTCCGCTATCTCGGCGACTCTTCAGCAGATTGGTCGTTCTGTTCGAGTCGGGGGCGTTATAGCTGCAGTCATTAAAGGGGCTGCTCTTAAGGAAGCTAAAGCTCGTTTGCCCGCTCCCAAGTGGGACTTGTTTTTAATCCTGGAATTCCTTCGTTCTGCGGATTTTGAGCCTTTTAGCGAGGCCAGTCTGTTCAATGTCACTCGCAAAGCGCTGTTTCTCCTTTTGTTGGCTACGGCCCGACGGGGTAGCGAGGTCCACGCCCTGTCGGGTCAGCCTGGAGATATCTCCTTTGAGCCGGACGGTTCCGCATCTTTGCGTTTCCGGCCTGATTTCCTGGCCAAGAATCAGTCTCCGGGGCAGGCCTCTCCGCTGGTTAGAGTTAAGGCTCTGACCAGCGCGTTGGCCCCGGGTGACCCCGATTCGGTCAATTGCCCTGTGAGGGCACTTCGTCTGTACTTAGCCCGGACTCAGCCGATTCGGTCTAGTTCTCAGAAGTTGTTGTTTATCTCTCTCCTTACTAGGCGCGAGAAAGATTTGTCGAAGGTAACGTTGGCCCGGTGGGTGTCCTCGCTCATCAAGCAGGCTTATGAGTGGAGGCGCACAAAGAGGGGGGGGGTTATGCCCTCCTTGCCACTTGACTCGGCCCGAGCCCATGAGACGAGGGCGTGGGCATCCTCTCTGGCAGTTCTGCGCTCCAGACGTCTAGAGGAGGTGCTGACAACTGCGTATTGGCGTTCCGAAGATGTTTTCATAAACTTTTATCTTCGGGACGTCACAGCTCTTCGACAGGATGGCTCCAGAGGCCTTCCAGCGCTCATAGCAGCAGGCCAGTTCCTGTCCAGAACTTGATGGTGAGTTTTGATTCATTTCTAGCCCACCGCCTTGTTGATGTTATCTGCTAATGTGATTCGGAGTAAGAATATGATATTAAATGGAAAATTTCCTAAATAAATTATCATTTAATTAATATACTTACCCGAATCACATACTGTATTCCCTCCCACCTGCCCCGCTTATGGTTTTAAGATTTTTTAAAGCCGTATGATAATAGGCACGTGTTCCTAGAGGAAGTGACGTGGCATACACCCGTATGGGAGGTAACTCCCGGTGTACTGGCCCATTACCAAAGCTACTTTCACTTTCGTTTTGGTGATGGGGTTGCTTCCCTTTAAATTCTTTAGCCGGGTAAGCGTTTTTCAGTGATAAGCATCTCAGGTGACTCAATGCTAATGTGATTCGGGTAAGTATATTAATTAAATGATAATTTATTTAGGAAATTTTCCAGTTGTTTGACCTTTTGCCGTGTTTACCACTGCGCTGCAGCGGTCACAGGCACCAACAGTCAGAGGAGAAGGGACCTATCCATGCACTCAAATCAGTGAAAAAAGGCGTGAACAATCAAGCGACAATCATATTTACAGCGAAAGTAAATAAAGTGTTGACTGTAACCAGGGCTGTTGTGCACGAAGCGAAACTGGGTGCCATCTAACCGGATGAGAAGAATATCCTTGGCACAAAGGGTCAAAAATCCAGAAAATAAGCCCCCCAAAAATAAAGCCTTATTTCTGGAAATAAGCCCTTATTTTTGGAATTAAGCCCTTATTTCTAAAATAAGGCCTTATTTTCCATAATTAAGGCCTTAAATATTTACAGCCATAAGGAAATAAGGGCATAATGAAATAAGGCCTTAATTCTGTTAAGGCCTTACTGAAATAAGGCCTTATTTCTGTTATGACCTTAAAAAAAATAAGCCCTTAAAAAAATAAGCCCTTAAAAAAGATAAGCCCTTATTTTTCTGCGCATCGTTACTGCGCATCCGGACATTCGAAAGCGCGCACAAACTCGGCTCTCGTTCAAAACATCCGTCATAACATCGAGCGGGCACAGCATGGCTTCACGCTTTCGTGAAACGGCTCTTTCCCTGGTTGATTTGCGGCACGGAGTTGCATTCAGGCCAGAAGATGACGATTTTCGACAGAGGTATGTGTGTTGGCCTCTATTCAGCTTCATGATTGGTCCAAAAAATAAGGCCTTATTTTTTTAAGCCCTTATTTTTATAAGCCCTTATTTTTGTATGCCTTTATTTTTTTATACCCTTATTTTTTAAGCCCTTATTTTTTTATGCCCTTATTTTGTTATGCCCTTATTTTTATTAAGGCCTTACAGAAATAAGGCCTTATTTCTGGTAAGGCCTTATTTTTAAATAAGGGCTTATTTTTTTTAAACCCATATTTTTTTAAGGCCTTAAAGAAATAAGGCCTTAATTTGGAAATAAGGCCTTATTTGTTGGAAATAAGGCCTTGTTTCCTTAAGGCCTTATTTTTTGGATTTTTTACCCTTTGTGCCAAGGATAGAAGAAGCCGCTGAGTCTGACTGGTTGAAATCACAACAACTCTCAATTTTCACCAATCCGACCCTGCGGCGGCCTTCTACCCATTTTGTTGGCACCCAGTTTTGCTTCGTGCGGCTCGGCCCTGGTTACAGTCATCACTTTACTTTCACTGTAAATATGAATTGCTTTCATATCTAGCAAGCACTCTGGCACACAAAAACACGCTTCTTCCCGTGTAGACAAGCGTGTAAATCATCAGAGATCCAGCCTTCTCAGTTGCGCTGACGTAATAAGAGTGCTCTGCCTTCAACCTGGACACATTCAGGCAGGAACGGACACGGGTCAACAGTAACTTAATGTTGACATTTAAAGACGGTATTTATGTCACCCACTCTCTTGTCGCCACTGTGGCACGTACTTTTACTTCAGCTATTTTGCCTCAAGCCGCGTAGACTGACCATACCCCTAAACACGCACACTGAACATGGGTAGGGCATCTCTTGTTGCTGCTAGCTTTCCACTGGGAGGAAGCGACCCTATTTCCCCAGCAATGCTTGCTGTGGCAAAGTGGAGTTTTTGTTAATTAATTTCCTAATAAGCCGCTCGTGGCTTTTACGAAATTAATTCACACAAAATACATTCTTACTGTGCACAGAGAGCGCACACACACTGTTGCTTTTTAGTATGTGACCAAGTGGAGGGATGGTCTTAACCAATGTAACAGCCTGTCCAGGTCTGAGATGTTGAGCCCATAGGCTGTTTTCACGAGGAGTGTGCCTTCAAAATATCTTTCAAGATTACACACACCGAGATAAAAGGGAAGCAGAACTTGGAAATGCACACGGAATATAAATAAACAAAACAAGTTGCTTCAGAGACCTGTATCTCAAGCCAGTACAATGCCAGTTGTACTCGCAGGGCATCCAACTCTGGACGGCGTCCAATATCAACGATGGGTGAACTAACCTACATTCTTCCCTTCTCCTGTGTGCACGGTGCGGGGACTTGAGCGTTCATCAACAGCGGAGCTTGGTGACATTTTCCTCGCGATGAAAACAAGCGCTAGATAAATGGTACGATATTTACGTTAACGAGTGACATTCTGGGCAAACGGCATGCTACACAACCGAACTGATCGTAGGAGGTTACGTTCATCGCCCGAGAGAGTTTTATCCCTGATAAGCCACACACTATTCCGGCGAATACAATGTCATGTCAATGTGGTAAATATCGTTGGAAAACCGATCAGGGCTGATTGTGCACGAGAAACTTAACAATCGCGTGTGCCACGGGGACGGATTGGTTGAAAATGAGGTTTGTTTGTTGATTTCGGCAATCCCGAACCCGAAGCAGGCGGCTTCCGCCCGGTTGGTCACTTTCTCGTGTGGTCACTTTCTGAGCCCAGGTCATTCGGTCCCGAAATGGCAGATGAGCTGGCGAAAGAAGGAGCCGTGGAAGACCAACCTGAAAACAGTGTCAGCTTTAGTGAGCAGAAGACAATCATCAAGGCATTGATGAGGCCAAGGACAAACAGAGATGACTACCACACAATGTCCAGAGAGCAGCAAGTCAACCTCATTAGGCTGCGTACTGGCCACAACAGGCTCAATGCTCACATGAACCGAAAGTTCAAGCTGGCGCCATCACCAACCTGTGCCTGCGGTCAAGAAGACCAAACAGCGGAACACATCTTACGGCGATGTCCCTTACTAGATGAGGAACGAAAAGAAGTGTGGCCGTCACCAACTCCCTTGCAGACCAAACTATACGGCAGTCGACAGGAGTTTGAGAAAACGACAACATTTATCACCAGTGCTGGACTGATCGTGTAACCTCTGCGAACGCCAAGAAGAAGATTCGGTCCCGTCAACATTGTTGTGCAGGCGAACATCGTGATCTTCTTTGTCGCATAAATACTCTTTTAAGGGCAGAATATACCTGCGCAGAGTCAGCGACACAGACGACGCACTGCATATTATTGATGCTGCGATAGGGATTATGACGAGTACTTGGTCTGTTTTCTTTTCACGCAACGTGTAGCGGGCTGGGATAATCTATGACGGCTTACTAGTGCCAAAACCTAGGGTTACCATTTTTACGTGAAAATTAGTAATGAACAGTGTTAATTACTAATTTTCATTTTTGCCTCGTTTTCGGTCACAGTAGTCGGACTCAACGTCCGTCAAACATCACTCTCACACAATTTCTGAAATATCTTTTAATAGAAGGCCTTATCGAGCAAGTTTTTCGACGGGAAGATGTATGTCACAGTTTTCTGCAATAGCGCTTTCCTTAAACGTTGTTTTGGGTATCTTAGAAAAGAATAATCGACCCCGAAAACTTTCGAATCGAAGCTGTTCGTAGCAGACAGACTTTTGATCGGCTGTGGTCTCACACATTTACATATATCTTTCAATACAATTCCTTATTCGACAAGTTGTCGGGCAGACAGCTGTACCTCATATTTATTTCCACTACTACACTCATAACCTGCTTTGTAGTGTATTAGTGAAGGACAATCGATCCGAAAATGTTCGAATCGAGAGAGGAAAAATGGCGTCTGGCCGGCCGTGTGCTGAAGGTCCGACCACTAGCAGACGGCTCTGTTCGCGGTCTAGACTCACACACTTTCACAAATATCTTTCGATAGAATTCGTTATTCAACAAGTTATTAGACAGACAGCTGTATGTCACGGTTATCTACACATGCGCTCAGCTCTTATAGTTAAATTGCATCGGATTAAAGAACTATGGACCAGAAAAGTACCGAATCGAACTTGATGTTTCGCTCTGGCCGGTGTAACAGTCGCGCATGCGCATTGAACCTCCACAGTCACGAGGCACATGAAAATTAGTAATTAACGCGTGAAAATTACTAATTTTTAGTTTTGGCACTAGTAAGCCGTCAGGAGGCGAGCCAAAACTGAAAATTAGACATTAACACTTGAAAATTAGTAATTAACACGTGAAAATTAGTAATTAACATGTGAAAATTAGCAATTTTCACGTCATAATTGTAATTTTCTCGTGAAAATTAGTAACTTTCACGTGTTAATTACTAATTTTTAGTTTTGGCGCTAGTAAGCCGTCATAATAATCTGCAGTGCGTCGTCTGTGCCGCTGACTTTGCGCAGGTATAATCTGCCCCTAAGAAATACGTGTATAAGCAGCACTGTTGCGATACAGTCAAACCTGTCCTGGCGACCACCTCTTAATAACGACCACCTGCCCATTATACGACGACCTCGGGCAGGTGTATTTTTATCATTTTGTTTCACATTTCCTTTACTCTGTTCTTTCCGTTTTCTTGCACTCAGCTATTCCGTTATGTCGTGATCATTTTCTTCCGCTGCCAAGCACTTCATCTTCTTCTTACGCGTGTCGTTCAGCAGTTATTTCACCAGGGGCAGATAGCGTGAAATAAGACGCCACCAGTTCGCTCCCCGGTTTGACTTCACCTGTCAAAAATGTCATCACTTCTAATCCCCCCATCAGTCAAGGGAGGAAAGTGAGATTTACCTTTTCCGCTTTATTCCCATTTTCCATCAAGCCTCCTGGCTAAAATTAGAATCGCTCAGCCCTTCTTCGCGCGTAATCTCGCCAGGTATTTTTATGCTCCAAAAACAAGTTCGGCAGACTTTTGTCTGCTTTACTATCTACGTTTCCTGTTCGCTTGGCAAAAAGCGGTTAATTCCTGTGGAGGGGGCGGGGGGTGGTTGACAGGGGGAGAATTCCAAGTTGCCACTCTTGTGTGTAAGTGTATATGACTAGGACAGGTGTGCAACTTAATTACGTGTATGTTTAGCAGCACAAACATAACATCAATTCCAAAAGATCACAAACGAAAAGTAAAGTCACACAGACACACACACACACACACACCACACACACACACACACACACACACACGGGTGCGCGCGCGCGCAATATTTCAGAAAGCCTCAACTGCATAAAAGAAAGCCGTGAGAACCCCACTTATCACATCCGGTTCAAGTTTCGTATTCGAACTGATTTAGTTTCGTATCATGAAACGGAAGTCAGTGACGTCTGCCCGGATCATACGGAACTAGACACGAATAATTGCTGTCTGAGTATTTCTTTTTGTTCAAGTTTTATAAAATCAGTGTGAAGTTTGACCTATATATCTGCACGTGGCCGTACTCGCGTACTCGCATTTGTAAGTAGGTCAACAAGTCGTGAATGAAGGGATGGTTGACAACTGATTAGATAAATCCGTAACTCGCGACTTTATCATTTCCAGTTATCGCCTTGTCTGGTAGAAACCGAAGCGCGTGATAAATGCTTTCCGAGTTGTGAATGATGTTGTTACACTCGCCGAAGGAATCGTGATTACGAGTGGTTATATTCGCATTATAAAGTCAAAACTGGGTGATAATGACTTACACTGTACGTCAAGATAAAGAACACAGGGGGTCCTTCTTTATATATAAGTAGCATGGGATGAATCCAACCTACTAAAGATGCTCGAGTCCGCTTACGGCCAACAAAAAAATATTAAAAAAATAAAATACAAAAATTGCACTGCATTTTGGTACCTCAACAACAAAAGCATATCCTGCCAACACCCCCCCCCCCCCACACACACACACATACACACACACTACCTCCCCCCCCCCCCACCCCAACTCTCTCTGTTTGTCTGCCTGTGTGCCTATCCAGGTTTCCCAATTGCTTCGCCGTTTCCGGCCGATTTATGTGGAGCACGTGATGCGCACAAAAAATATTGGCGGTCTAGAAGTGTCGTCTGCGCAATGATCCCGGCGGCTTTCTTGACCGCCAAGGACGACCGCGCACGTTGTGAGACGTCATTCGTTAGACCTCAATTACCTCTCTGATTATCTGCGTTTGTCTGTGTCTGTGTGTCTGTCTATGTGTCTGTCTGTCTGTCTCTAGCTGTGTGTATAGTCTGTGTGTCTGTAAAGATTGAAATTATTCCCAGAAACAATGAATGTCCAGACAAATTCTTCCCCTGAAATGACACCTCTACTTCCGACATCTAGCAGTCACCGTGACCACCACAAGCAGTATCCCCCGCCCACCCCCCTACCACCCCCCCCCTCGCCCCCCCCCCCCCCTACTCCCTTCGTGGGTGGGGTGCCAGTTTTCCATGACAAGGTCAAGCACATGCAGTCAACTATAAAACTGTCGTCAGTCTATCATACACTGCTTCCTGGATTTGCGGATATCTATAATACCAGTAAGTGCAAAAAAAAGAAAGAGAATGTGTGTTATGTGATAGAAATGGCGAGGGATGAGGCAGATAAACAGACAGACGAATGGACGGACAGAAAGACAATTAATCATTAAGTCTGAAAGAAAGTTACTTGAGAAAAAAAAGACTCACCGCCCCGAAAAGAGAGAAATCAATGAATGCAGAGACATGCTCGGCCAGAGAACTATAGACTGACAGAGACAGGCTCGGCCAGAGAACTATAGACTGACAGAGACAGGCTCGGCCAGAGAACTATAGACTGACAGAGCCAGGCTCGGCCAGAGAACTATAGACTGACAGAGACAGGCTCGGCCAGAGAACTATAGACTGACAGAGACAGGCTCGGCCAGAGAACTATAGACTGACAGAGACAGGCTCGGCCAGAGAAAGTCTATAGACTGACAGAGACAGACTTGGACAGAGAACTATAGACTGACAGAGACAGGCTCGGCCAGAGAACTATAGACTGACAGAGACAGACTTGGACAGAGAACCATAGACTGACAGAGACAGACTTGGACAGAGAACTATAGACTGACAGAGACAGACTTGGACAGAGAACTATAGACTGACAGAGAAAGGCTCGGCCAGAGAACTATAGATTGACAGAGCCAGGCTCGGCCAGAGAACTATAGACTGACAGAGACAGGCTCGGCCAGAGAACTATAGACTGACAGAGACAGACTCGGACAGAGAACTATAGACTGACAGAGACAGGCTCGGCCAGAGAACTATAGACTGACAGAGACAGGCTCGGCCAGAGAACTATAGACTGAGAGAGAAAGGCTCGGCCAGAGAACTATAGACTGACAGAGACAGACTTGGACAGAAAGAAAGACAGAGCCAGAGTCGGAAAGAAAGACAGATAGAGCCACCATCGAGAAGAGAGAAAGACAGACAGAGAAAGATTCTGAAAGACAGAAAGACTGACTCGAAAAGAGAGAGAGAGAGACAGAAAAAGACAGAAGATATAAGAACAAAAGGAGGGACAGAAAGATGGATAGTCAGAAGAAAGAAAGAAAGCGTCGTGGAAACAAAATGCATTTTGAACATCGACAGGAAGGGAGACGCACAGACGCACAGAATCGTGAAAGTATGAACCTTTGAACACGAATGCGTCCAAAAAGAAATCGGGACAAACTTGCTTCTCGGTGGCTACCAACGCAGAAAAGTTTGTCACTCACTGCCACATATATAGAGAACTAGAATGAATACCCGCTTCGCCGGGTAGCCGGCTTCGCCGGGAAGAAGTACTTAGAGCCGTACGCCGGCTTCGCCGGGTCCGAACTATGGACCCGCCAAGCTTAGGTCCCTCCCAGATTCGTGGAATGGGAACAGCACGAAAATGATTCAGTGGCCATAATGCCATTCCTGACCATATCGAGTCCCATCCTTGTCGACGAATGTAACCGTGTTAATCACCTTTGGAGGCGAACTCCACTCAAACAGGACTGAGCAAGTTATGGCTTCTCAAAGGAAGGCCAGTACATAAATTTACACAAAAGCCGCCAGACCACATCACAAACAGAACTGAAGAATGCACAGGTGTTGCTTACATAGAGACACACACACTTACACACACACACACACAAACACAGAGAAGCCGTATCTATAGAGAGATAGATGACAGTGTATTTTTCGCGTGGCTATAAATTGATTCGACCTTTGCACTTTTACAGTGAGGATAATTTACGGGTCCAATTTACGTTCTGTACACTGCGTTGACCTTCTAAAAATAGGTAACAGTAACAGAACGCCGGGAATATCCGAAGACGCTCAGCGCAGTGGACAGCGCAGTGTAGTAACTTACAACTGAACGGGAAAGCCACACGAAGGAAGGGAGATAAACGCCAAACACTGGAGAAGATAAGGAAGAGTTACTTATAATGGTGAAATGAACCCAAAAACGAAAATGAGTTCAGCGCTGCGCGCTGAGAGCACGTGTTGAAATATCTCATCGATGATATTGTGTCCGGGGTGTAGCTGAATACGGTGTCCAAATTTGAAAAAGATCCACCGAGAACTTTGGCGTTGTGATGTGGTGTAGCGGCTATGGTGTGTCGGTATGGGGGCCCGGGTAAGCTGAGGTGGAACCAAAATAGCTGAGGTGGAACCAAAATCGGTTCCGCGCTGCGCGCTGAGAGCACGTGTTGAAATATCTCATCGACCAGGTTGTGTCCAGGGTGTACCTGAATATGATCACCAAATTTGAAACAGATCCATCGAGAACCTTGGCCGCGCATCGCGCACAGACACACAGACAGACAGACAGACAGACACTAGTCGTATATATATATAGATACTACATGGCTTTCTGTGTATAAATATCAGAGTTACACGATGTTTTTTAGATATTGAAATTAAATGACCGATGGGTAGCGATTTTCAATCAACTTATAGTTGCAACGATACTCGCTCGAAAGTTGGTTGTAAATCGGCGATGTGAACGGCACTTTAAAAACACAACACATACACGACGACCAAGACTGACGCCGTCCGTTCTTTATAGTCAGGAAGGCAAAGAAGCCGTCTAACCAATGGCACGTGCCACAAGGAACTTAGTCGATAAATATCGACAGGGGGCGGACAAATGGTTTACATGTGAAATGTGTGTATATGGGTGTGGTTCTGAAACAAACAAACCATGTGACCCCCCCCCCCCCCCCCCCCATCCCACCGCTCGCGGGCTGAACGACTGACGTCACATGTCGCTTCTGTCTTTTCCAGAAGAACACCGCGTGTACATAATACACAATTCGATCGCGTAGCACTGCCAATGCACATTTTCGCAACGAAAACCGTGCTACTGTTTCTTGTGTGTTAAATCTGAAAGCAATATAAGTGAACGAACAATTGAAAACTGATATCACGTTACTAAACTCCCAAAAGTAATAAATTACTTCTGACTGCGGTACACAATACGGCAGTCACCTCTGCGAATGCTGTCGAAGAATCTAACCGAAAGTAAACATTCTGGGAATGTACGCGCATCGGCCTTGACGCAAGTTCAATACTCAGCCAATGAGCGCGCCGCGGCGAAGTTGGCCGCTGTAAGTCTCGCAGCGCTGGCTGGCTGAGCGAGTTGCGTGCCCATCCATATTAGGTCCAAGCCGCACCGTAGACCAGATTATTAGTAGGTGCTTGAGTTTGGTATTTTGATTTTACATAACATTAAACCTTTCTTGGGGTTCATGGTCATGGCAACAGCCATAATAATATTATATCATGTATAATATTACATTTCAGCATATTTGAATTACATGTCATCATACCAAACTGTCATACATTTTTATTCCTACATCATTCTGATTGATCACAACCAAACCTACTATCAGTGGACACATCCAAATGTAAGCGCCTGTTCTTGACAACTTTTAATCGATCTAAAAATAGCAACTTGCTGGGCCCTTTGCCGCCAACAGACACTGTTTGGCCTGCAGGTAAAATGTACAATGTATTTTCTGATTTGTGCGCAAAAGCTTTTTTTCTTTTTTCTTTTTTTTAACATAACAATGTTTAATGTCACTGTATGTTTAAAAGACCATGGTCATATTTGTAAAAAAAATGTTAAATTAGAAAATAAATAACATTTTGGTTCATGATTTTTCCTACACCTGTGCTAAAAATAAGAAATAAAAATGTCGGGTATATAAGTCACTCAAATACAGATAGGTATGAATGGCTCGGTTTGAGTTTGTTGCAGTTGACCCTGCACAATGCGACATATCATGTTTTTGTTGAACAATTTTGACGTCACCCCTCCCATAGGGTGACGTATTTCACAACTTCCTGTGTTACACAAACTCTGTGATGACCAATTTTGACGTCACCCCTCCCATAGGGTGACGGATTTCACAACTTTCTACAGATGAACAATGTTGCCTCCACCCCTCCCATAGGGTGACGGATGTCACAACTTCCTGTGTACACAAACTGATGACGTATTTCACAACAAAATGGCGCTGCCCATGGTCAACCTCTAAACTATCCGTATAGAATGGGGGCGTCCTCGCCCCCATAATAACACTCTGTGCCACGTGACTGGGGACCCGGCCAATGTCTGGAATGCTTGTGGAATGCGCCAGGAATGTGTGGAATGCAGGCAGTCACTAGGTCAACGTACACTACCGTACATACGGGACCACCTGCTGCGTTGGCCAAATCGATGGGGGCGGGGGGGGGGGGGGGGGGTAAGGGTGGGTCTAGATGGTTGGGGGGATTGGGTAGGGGAGTTGAGGGGGAGGGCAGGCGACAAACAGGGTAAACAAGGTACTACGTAAAAAAAAGTCTTGTTTTTTCCCATGGTGGTTTTACTAGTCGTGCCGTTGACGTTGGCCACATCTGTAGAGTGTGAGTGAGGGGAGGGGGGGGGGGGTCAGGAGACTAATTGGTAAACAAGGTAACGTACACCACTTGTTTCACTGTGGCTTTAATTGGGATAACGCGACTAGTTGACTCCTGACCAAAGGGTGAGTTTCTGGTCTTCACGTATTGCCAATGTTGTTTTCTCTTTTCCTCTACTCCTTGTGTACCACCCACCACGAGCAACAGAGCCAAATCCCAGGACTTGTAGTCGCGCAGTTTACTTCATCCTTTTTTTAAATTTTTTTTATTATTTTTTAATTTTTTAAATTTTTTAAAGAGGGTTAACAATCCAGCTTTAGCGAGAGACGACCCACCAGTGCATGACGCCGTCACGCTGCAGGAATGTGTAAAAGGCATGCTGACATTTTGCAGTTTCGCTCATGCGTGATGACGCGCTGTTGACGTAGTTCACCAAGGTAGAATGACGTCGCGCATCGCGTCACGCATCACTGAACTTCCGGGAGTTGACACTAGCAGTGCTGTTCCTTAACACGTCAACTACCTTCATCGTCACTGAAGCATGCCACTTAATTATACGCGCAGAGAGAGAGAGAGAGAGAGAGAGAGAGAGAGAGAGAGAGAGAGAGAGAGAGAGAGAGAGAGAGAGAGAGAGAGAGAGAGAGAGAGTGTGTGTAGTTCCGGTCCTAATTCGGTAAAAACTGTGTACACCGTCTTTTCTGCAGCTACCAGTGAGGGAACTTAATTACGTACACACCATGAGCATGAGGATGACATTACACGTACTTTTCCACTAAGCCAACAAAACAGACGTCGTTCTTGAAGTGCGGTCTCATCGGGGCACATACACGAAAAGTCACCGAAGTTTTACCTGACGCATCATCCGCACTGTGACATCTTCTCCAACTTCGTTTTACTTTTGACGTCAGAGATTTCACTTCAAGTTGCGAGAGAAAATAAAGATGGGCGTCTTGGTTTTGTCGTTGTCTCCGGTATCTCGATCATCACGACTTCGCAACTTTGGACTTCATTTAGAAACCTACGCTAAACAAGATGGCGCGAGCTTATTCAAAGTTATCTAGTTAGCGTAGGTGACCTAAGTGCTTTGGACTTCCTCTTCAGTAACAGCACACACCAACCACGCAAACCGAGACCTCTTTTCTTTCTCGTTCCTTCATGAATAATAATAAACAAAATAGAATCTGACTCCCAAAAGAGAGGCAAGATTTGAGAAGATACAATGCGGAAAATTACACAATTGTTAAAGTGGACATTCGTTTAAATGGACATTACCGACTCCTTAATATCTTCATGCAGTCTATGAAAGTAGGCTTATCTCATATTCGAAGACTTCTTCTCTTTTGGAACCTAGTTTCCTCAGAAGTCCTTGGACAGAAGGACCACCGTGTTTCCTTGTTTTCGAGCGTTTCTCTTGCAGAGTAGGCTAAATGAAGCAAGAACATGCCCATGCTCCGTCGTTTAGGACTTAAAATCCTCAAATTCTTGGAGGTCCTAAAAAAAGAGGTTCCCCCGTGGTTCCGTGTTTTCTTAACCCTGCCCTTGAAGAGTAACAAGAGCATGAACACGCCCTCGCAGTCTATCCTTTAGGGCTGGGTGGCCGAGTGGTAACGCACTTGCGGTGTCTGGGTGGCCGAGTGGTAACGCATTTGCGGTGTCTGGGTGGCCGAGTGGTAACGCACTTGCGGTGTCTGGGTGGCCGAGTGGTAACGCATTTGCGGTGTCTGGGTGGCCGAGTGGTAACGCACTTGCGCTCGGAAGCGAGAGGTTGCGAGTTCGACCCTGAGTCAGGGCGTTAGCAATTTTCTCCCCCCTTTCCTAACCTAGGTGGTGGGTTCAAGTGCTAGTCTTTCGGATGAGATGAAAAACCGAGGTCCCTTCGAGTACGCTACATTGGGGTGTTCACGTTAAAGGTCCCACGTTTGCCAAAAGGGTCTTTCCTGGAAAAATTGTATAGGCATAGATAAAAATGTCCACCAAAATACCCGAGTGACTTGGAATAATAGGCCGTGAAAAGTAGGATATGCGCCGAAATGGCTGCGATCTGCTGGCCGATGTGAATGCGTGATGTATTGTGTAAAAAAAATTCCATCTCACACGGCATAAATAAATCCCTGCGCCTTGAATATGTGCTCGATATAAATTGCATAAAAAAAGATTTAAACAAAATAAAAAATAAAAAATCCCTGCGCTTAGTACCCACGGAATACGCGCAATATAAGCCTCATATTGATTGATTGATTGAGGGTCTGTTCTCGGATTACTGGAGGTCCTAATACAGGCCATTGTTGTGTTGTGTTTTTATAACATTGCTCTTGTGGTGTAACCGAAGCTAAGCACCTTTTGCACTTCTGGTGTCTTATAGTGACACGTCATGCTTGAGCGAAGCCGATTTTGCACACTGCGGGTTTGCTTCACACTATTCCTGCAGGTTCTATCCTAATTGCTGGGTAAAACCTGGGCAGGTCTTTAATTCTGATCCCACGTGTTGGTGTCCCGGGGGGTTAACGGTCTCGTAGGTATATGCACCCTGACATGCACACATTTGACCAAGAAAGCTTTGCTGACAGAATTCCAAAGAACGACCCCGTGGGTGCTGGATTGTTCACGTTCCTTTGTTTCTGGAATGCCTGAGTGCTGTGGCCGTATTAAAAAGTGCTGTTCACATAGTAGACTTGGAAACAACTTGTGACCAACTTTCAAGCGATTTTAGTCGGTGGCAAGTCCAATCAAAATCGCTGCCCATGTGAAGAGCACAAACTCACAAACTGGTTTTAAGCGGCGATTCACGCCAGACTTAGCCTTTCGGAGCAGAAGTATCCTTAGCGGATTATGACTTTATTCAGTTATTCTGCAGAAAAGACAAATGCTGGAGAAAAACCGTTCTTTTCTGCAGCATTTCTGCATAATGTCATCTTTCGCCGAAGCAGCGTTTTTTTCTGCAGCAAAACATTTTACTGCAGTAAAATTTAAATCAAGAATGCTGCAGTAAAACGGTGCTGTTGCTTTACTGCAGAAAACCTGTTTACATTTTTTCTGCAGCATTTTGTACTGGCTCTTGGTGGATTATGACATTCAGTTATTCCGGAGAAAAACCGAAATGCTGGAGAAAAACTGTCTTTTCTGCAGCATTTCTGCATAATGTCATCTTTCGCCGAAGCAACTTTTTTTTACTGCAGTAAAACAGTTTTTCTGAAGCATAATGTTTACTTGGTTTTCTGCAGCATTATTGCGATTAACTTTTTCTTCAAAATAGTCTGTGACAGTTTTTCTGGAGAAAAACGAACGACCTTGTAAAGTAGCGTTTGTATTCGTCGCCCCCTGGGATAGTATAATAGTTTGTTCCGCAGTGTACCAATCAGAAGGCGTGTAGCATAAGGGCATTATATTCAACTTCACAATGGCGGCCGAACGTGAACACTTTCTGAAGCAATTCGAACACGAAGTGGACTACTGCGTTCGTCTGGGAAAATGTGACAATGTTGCTGACAGGTGCCATTGTTTAATTTGAAACTTTGAACTTCCGGCGGAAAGGAAGTCAGACAGACAAAATACATTCGTGTCACGCACAACTATTGGTAATTCTGGATGAGTCCATCTCTCGACAGAGGGGGGCTCGCGTGCTCCAACATTATAATGAGCCAGTACAAAATGCCGCAGAAAAAGTGTAAACAGGTTTTCTGCAGTAAAACAACAGCACCGTTTTACTGCAGCATTCTTGATTTCAATTTTACTGCAGTAAAATGTTGCTTCGGCGAAAGATGACATTATGCAGAAATGCTGCAGAAAAGACAGTTTTTCTGCAGAATAACTGAATAATGCCAAAATGCTGAAGAAAAAGTGTAAACAGTTTTTCTCCAGTAAAACAACATCACCGTTTTACTGCAGCATTTTTGATTTCAATTTTACTGCTGCAGAAAAAAACGTTGCTCTCGCGAAAGATGACATTATGCAGAAATGCTGCAGAAACAAACAGTTTTTCTCCAGCATTTCTGTTTTTCTGTAGAATAACTGAATAAAGTCATAATCCGCTAAGGATACAGAAGCCTCGAATAGATACCAGTAGGCAGTGAAAGTAGGTCACTGCTGAACACGTATGCGCAGTCGAATTCAAATCATTCACCTTTGTCTATGTTCCGTTTGAAATACCTGCAATACCTGCAGCATTGCGCACGGTTAAGATCCACATTCAATCGTTTAACAATGGAGGGGTACGTGCATCGGTAGCTTAGTATGCACAACACGATCTCTTGTTAGTTTGTTTTTTTACAGCCATAAAACAATTACATTGAGTTAAGTACGTCGGTAACAGAAAGTAAATCAATCACTGTGATCGGTAAGAGAAAACAACTATTCATTGCGATGTACACTGGGTGTATGTATAGACAACAAAGCACTTCCCCCAAGGTAGCATTGGAGTAGGCCCCCACCGAGCTATTGTAGAAGGGGATTACTTAAATCTGGGTTAAACATTACAACAAGTCCGTTTAACTTGGTGCTAAAGGGGTAATCCTGTAGTATGTCAAGCCTTTGTAAACAACGGCAACAATGATAGACTTTGAGTCACAATGATAGACTTTGGGTCTCAATGATAGACTTTGGGTCGCAATGATAGACTTTGGGTCACAATGATAGACTTTGGGTCGCAATGATAGACTTTGGGTCACAATGATAGACTTTGGGTCACAATGATAGACTTTGGGTCACAATGATAGACTTTGGGTCGCAATGATAGACTTTGGGTCGCAATGATAGACTTTGGGTCACAATGATAGACTTTGGGTCACAATGATAGACTTTGGGTCGGATTTCCTTTACGTTCTACGGGCCCCCACTACTTCAAATTTGACTACTGCATCGAAAACTGTGACCATGCACGAAACAGTATTGATTGTACTCTGGCCAAAACATGTCCCTAGTGTACTGCACATGGTTGAAATAAAGTCTTATGTCTTATCGTAGTGCTTAGGATCGTGAGTCCTTTATGAATTGTTTTGGTTTTTCCGCATTCGCATTAGGGATTAATTTCAAAAGTGTTAATCCAATTTGCACTATCTATATATACGCTCGCCCTAAGATTGCGCCAAACATTTTAATCAGAGTTTTTATCAACGCCAGACGGTTATTATCACAGCAGTATGTAGTGTGCGAAAAAAAAAGTAATAGAATTAAGATAGGAGAAAAAGATCACAGTTTTGTGTTCGGTGATTTTAGCCCAGTTAATTTTGAAATGTTCTTTAACTTGGAGAGCTAGCATGTAAAAGAATTCGAGAACTTGAAAGAGAAACTATAGAGAAACTCAGACTCACCGAGACAGACACAACCAGAGAGAGAGAGAGAGTGAGAGAGAGACTCGGAAACAGAGAGAGAGAGAGAGAGAGGGAGAGCGAGAGAGACAGACAGACAGACAGACAGACAGACACAGACAGACAGACAGACAGACAGACAGACAGACAGAGACAGACAGACAGACAGATGGACAAACACAGGAAAACAAAAACATCGTCGGCCGTCATTAGCCGCTTTGTTCCTCAGTGCCCCCCCCACACACACACACACTCCCGAAAAAAATCTGTATCTCAACGAAAGAAATTCAAACAGGAGAATAAGGTCGGTCCTATCTGTTGTATACTGTTCAGACACACCCTTTATACGCTTTGATTCAGCATCCTACAGAAGAAAAATGAAATTTGGCACGATCGTCACAAGTTATCTTTGTTTTTCTCTACGCGTCATATTTTGCAATAAACAGTCTATCTTTGTTTTCGTCCAAAGTCATATTTTCGCTATCGGGGGGCGAAAAATGCGAGGAAGAATGTTGGCATGGTGCCTGTACCGTCTTTCCGGAAATATTTGTCTCGTATTGGAAGAGGAATACAGTGGAACATCACCTCTCCCCTCTCCTCCCTCCCCCCCCCCCTCTCCTTCAACCGCCCCTCATTTGTGTAAGACCTCTTATACCTGAGAAAATTACAATCGAAATAAACGCACATAGGTTATGAACAGACAATGTATCAAAGAAAAGCGAGTTCTTACATTGGTGATACAAATAACAACACTTTATTGTCCATTAAATGAATACATTGAAATGGAAAATTGCCTTGACACGTCTAACCTGTCTGTCTACAAGAAGAGACATACATACATACATTCTATCTATCTATGTCTCTGCCACAAGACAGCATACAGGCAGGTGAAGAAGACGTGTCAGGGTCGCACAGGAGTTGCGTCCCCTCGCCAAAGGGTCAATTCATAATTTGGGGCCAGGTCTTCCAAGAGAGCTTCTAATGTGCTCGCATTCAGTTATTTGCTCCCGTATTGGATGAGAGCCACACTCAGAATGTCAGCACGGCAAGAAGGTGTCGACCACCGTGTTTGTTTGTTTGTTTGCTTAACGCCCAGCCGACCACGAAGGGCCATATCCGGCAGGGCGGTGCTGCTTTGACATATAACGTGCGCCACACACAAGACAGAAGTCGCAGCACAGGCTTCATGTCTCACCCAGTCACATTATTCTGACACCGGACCAACCAGTCCTAGCACTAACCCCATAATGCCAGACGCCAGGCGGAGCAGCCACTAGATTGCCAATTTTAAAGTCTTAGGTATGACCCGGCCGGGTTTCGAACCCACGACCTCCCGATCACGGGGCGGACGCCTTACCACTAGGCCAACCGTGCCGGTACCACCGTGTTAGAACACGTGTCATAGTACTCGAGTGTGTATCAACACTCTTCACTGACACGCACTATCAGGTGTCTGAGGGATACGTTTTAGGTTATCGTCGACACTCCAACCACTCTGACTACCTACTGATATACTGTACATGACTAGCTACTGATACATGTCATCCCGCTAAGACGAGATCGAAGTGGAGAGTTTCACGCCTACAGGAGAAAAATGACGATAGTGTCGTGTAAACGAAGGTTGATAAAGCAAGTCGGTTATTATACAGAGATTGCGCGGAGAACGAACCAACTACTCAGAGTGGAACCGCGACTAAGATCACGTAATTCTTCTTGTCTTAGACTGCCGATACAAATCCGTTCTAAACCCAACAGGGACAAACTGTTGTCACCAAACAGGATGTCATGCACATCGGTGGTCTGGAACAAGAAAGAGAACGTCATCGTTTTCTCGTTTCCGTACTGAGTATATTTGCTCGTTCTCCATGCAACCTCCATAATGGAACCGTCCTAATGAATGCGAGTGAAGACGTATATATAGTAGGCACGTAAGGTTCACAAGGAGGTTTGAGTGCTGGATTGAGGAAGTTTCTTGAAGGTTCGAAGAGGAGTAATTTGTCTCAAGTCTGGAGTTTAAGTGCAATAGGTTGAGAGTTCTTTGGTCAATCTCAGTACAAGGTAGTTACTGTTCTCTGACCAAATCACCAGTGGATTAAGGCAATCAATGAAATTCACATGTCAAGACGGTTGACTGTAGCGCGCGCGAAGAGCTTGGCTGAGTTTGGATCTTGAACCAAGGAAAGAGAACTAGATTTGTAAGGGTCATACATGGAGTAAAAGAGATAAAGACGGTGTTATTGATACAGGTAGAAAGTTCTGGCCAGTTCTGGGTTCGAATTCAGGTGCGACAAGTTGCTGTTTTCGTCACAACTTCAACTTAGCCCCTACAATACTCGCATTCTTTTTGGACAACTAACTCCACCACCAACGCTTGTGTCCGCTCTTGAGCTACCTTCTTCTTTCTGTCTTGTGTGGGCACGTGGACATATTTTGAGTCAGACACTGTTTATTTATGATGCAGAGTAACACCCTCGCCCCCTCCCCCACCCCAGAGACTCCCGCCACCATCCCCTAAACCCCCTTTCTACTGACACCTGCCAGCTATTGCAAAATCCGCCGATTCCAAATTAGCGCACAGCTTTAAAGTTGAGGTGCACTTTTACGAACAAAATGAACCATCTGATACCACGTATATGCAACCTCGAACCTCGAACCCCCCCCCCCCCCCCAACAAAAATGCAGACTAAAAGTACACACGTACACACATATATACCACTGAGCTGTTTAACGGAGCATTACGCTGAGCCGAGCAGAAACGTTCGTCGAAGATCATAAATCAAACGTAGCCAAAACTGCCGTCACTGTGGACTGGAAGTTTGTAAATCATGTGAAGGCAACATATTTGTAGGTGTCATAGATCAAGCGAAGCTAAAACAATCGCGAGAGTTATGAATCGGCTGAACCCAAAAACGCAACTTAACGTGAATGAAGTCATGTACGTCTTACCGTGTTGATTGCTAAAACAAAAAACCGCACGACGTAGTACATGTTCTGGAACTTATAATTATGTGAAAACCGGAAACAGCTGACTGCTATTGCGCTTGCAGAAGGTGACGGGGGAGCAGAGATGAAAAATGCATTTACCTCGATAGTAGATAGATTAAAAGGAATGTGCTGTTTTCACTGAGTGGGGGAATAGAAGGGAAACTTGGGGCGACTGAGGCCCCGCAACCGTCCCATTTCAGCACAGAGATACATAACTCAGTGCATTGCAGCCGAGTGGGAAAGTCAAAGCAGGCTCAGTGTTGAATCCCTTTGCTGCGCAACAAGATCAAACACTTAATCAGAGAATGAACAAATGAAAAGTCGGGTGTCTCTGGCTAGGCCCATGCTCACTTGTCTTTAGAATTCAAACCACAACAACCACGACAACAACGAAACATACACATAAGAAAGAAACAAGAACATGGGCCGAGCCAAAAGAGGAAGGAAAAAAGTTCAAGAGACATTTAACAAGAAAGCTTGACATCATGCAGCTGCAAATTCAGCATGCAAAACATGACCGCGCAGAAGAGTTTGCACAACTAACATTTAGACAGCAGGCAAGATGAAAAGGCAACAACGGACTTTTTTTTTTTTACATGACCCACTTAAACCACAACAACGTAACAAAGACAGTATACATAAGACATAGGACATATATTAATATTGTTTATGGACCATTCAATACACAGTATGGATGAAAATAAGTGACTTGACTGCTCTTAAAACATATATATTAACAACTAATTAACACGTAACACATTAAAACAAAAAAGGTGGTACCCGCGACGAGAAGCCCCTCCGAAGAGAGCCCCCCCCCCCCCTCTGCTTCCCTAATAAAGGACACCTTCTGTGGTACCTATGACTATCTTGACCAAAATATACTAGCAATGACTGGCCACCTGCGATATCGGGAGACTTTCGACTGGTCTCAGCTCAGATTAAAGGCCGGTTCTTGTCTTTTCATTGCGTGTACCACTGCGGAAAATCTTAAAGTAAGCTTACTTTTTCTAGTGACGGATGCCTACCATGTACAGTGTTGGTACATTGCCGAATCATCATTACTCGATTTGAATTCTTCAGTATGCGTGGCCGCGGCACTGCGGCAACAAGATTGCAATGCGCAGTAGTGCATTGAATTGTTTTGCATTGCCATGTGAGGTGTCAAATGGGGTGGAGGGGGAGGGGGGGGGTTAAACCCAAGGACAAGAAAGAGCAAAAAGAAGGGAAAAAAGAGGGCAGCCGTGAAGACAAAACCAAGCTAAAACAACAGGTTCAAAACCCTCATACACTTAAGTCAGCTATTCGGCCAACTGTTCCGTATCAGCCCTGAAAACAGTGGCCCACAAAGCAACAATCAGCGCTTACATTGTATTGTGGTATTTATGTAGTGTTTACTATGGAACGCTGGTGTGTTTGTACATACCTACGTGTGGGGTCGCTGATTAACCCAAGCTGCCAACTCCGCACTTTGTCTCTAGTCAACTGACGTTGTTGTTTGAATGACGGCATATATAGCAAGTCAAAGCGCTGTAGTCCGCCACAGAGCCAACGGCAACCCTAAATCGGCTTGCTTGCTCCACTTGAAAACTTTCACGCGTATTATCAAACACTTCAATATATTATAGCCTATACCTTCCGTTGTGTCTGAACGATTATGTCGATCAACACTGATCTGCCTAGGCTTTCATTTACAAAAAAAGTCATCCTTGACTGCGACACATGCGTACCAAAAAGCAACTTTTGACAAGTACGGGTTGGGACACGTGCTATTCGAACTAGAGACACTAACGGGTTGGGACCGAACATGTATGCTTTGTATAAGTAGAACAATTAACGCCGTTTAGACCACGTTCTTTGGAACAAAAAACAAAAAAAAAGAACGGTTTGGGGCACGTGCATACACTTTGTATAACTAGACAATAACCGTTTGGGACACGTGTTTTGTACAACTAGACAATAACGGTTTGGGACACGTGTTTTGTATAACTAGACAATAACGGTTTGGGACACGTGTTTTGTATAACTAGACAATAACCGTTTGGGACACGTGTTTTGTACAACTAGACAATAACGGTTTGGGACACGTGTTTTGTATAACTAGACAATAACGGTTTTGGGCACATGCTTTGTATAACTAGAGAATTTAACGCCGTTTGGGACACGTTCTTTGGAACTAAAGTAATAACGGTTTGGGGCACGTGCTTGCACTTTGTATAACTAGACAATAACGGTTTAGGACACGTGTTTTGTAAATAGACAAAATAACGGTTTAAAATATAACCCGTGACTGGACCTGTAATCTCCAAACCTGCATGGAGTTTGTTCTTGGTCCCACTTACAGAAGAATAAGCACCTATAAATTCAAATGCCTGAAAATCAAAAGAGTTTTAACATTTGCTGAATGATCATGTGACTTGTTCCGAAATGTTGTATTGTCGTAATACTATATAGTGCACCGTCGTAATATTGCACTGGTGTTTTGGCCCCATGCGGGCAATATCCCTTTTATGCTTATAAAGAGTCAGTGAAGGAGTATAGAAAGGAGAATGCACCGCAGAGACAAACGGTGCTCAGGCTCTCAAAGAAATCTAACGGAGTTTTCGGTGAAGCCAAATTTATTGCCAACACACGATCTTCATACGTTCCCATCATCGTCAGTTGTCGCTGCATAATTCTGTCTGTGTGTGTCGTTAACGGTAGTCGGGTAAGTAGGGAAGAAACCATCTTCTGCTCTCTCTCTCTCTCTCTCTCTCTCTCTCTCTCTCTCTCTCTCTCTCTCTCTCTCTCTCTCTCTCTCTCTCTCTCTCTCTCTCTCTCTCTATTTCTCTCTCGCACTCTCTTCGCTTTGAATCTCTATACGTTGCATCCGTACAACATTGGTTTTCTTGCCGACTGAGACTGATTAGTCAGACAAAGTTGTTTTCAAAACAGAATACACAAAAGTCGCGGTTAAAAAAGCAAAGGTTCCTGGAGGCAGTCCGGCTCTGGGTGTGCTAGTACCCACTTACATCAATATAGTGCACCCATAGACCTCTTGCGCACGATAAAAGATACTTGGCATAACGTGAATTACACGAACGTTACTGAGTTGACGTCAAATCAGCAGTAATGACGAAAAGCGATTTTAACAAACGGGCACACAAATACTGACATGTCAGTTGACCGAAATAAGATTGAAATATCAAATATCAGTTGAATAAGACAGAAAGTTAAAGATTTAACAGTCTCAAATATCATTGGACTACTTAGAAAGAAAAATAACAACAAGTAAAAACGTCCACTTACCAGCAAGACAAGCAGGGCCGAGTATAGCACGTGCAACGGAGTCCACACGCACGTCATGATGAGAGTCTATAGTCCCACACACTGACGACAAGCAGTGCTTATTGTATTTAGCTTGTACACTGTTTGTATACAACAACAATCCGAGCACTGTAGCTTTCACGCTCAAGGCCAAATCTCGTACACACCTTTCTGGCACTGGTTGTGTTTGGTGTTCTCTATGCGCACGCTTTGGCACCGTTGTGTTATTTGTAGCTCAGTCTCTGGGTACACTTTGGCACCGTATTTATTTGTACTGCTTTTCGTACACTTTGGCACCGTATTTGTTTGTACTGCTTTTTGTAAACTTAGGCACTGTTGTTTTGTGTATATAGCTTTTTAGTTACACACTTTGGCACCGTTACTTTTTGTAGCGCTCAATTCGCACTTCACAAATCTTTCCAAAAATCCACTCACAGCAACGGCTAATCTGTTTTGCTTTGCAGAGTTGCAGATCATCTATTTTCGTCCAAAAAGCTTCTTTTTTCTCCCTCTCAATCTCACAGTCTCTTACTTTTCTCTTCACTGAGTCAGTGCAGAATCCTGAGTCTTTGCACAACAGTGTTGACAACAGAAGCGCAGAAAGATCAATGCATGAGCTTCTTTTTCTCTCAGTCAGTTCAGAGTCTGCGAGATTCTCACGCTGTGGTTACGTGTGTGTGTGAGTAAACGGCGGCACAGGTTACCCCCGCAGAGCGTCAGTCATAGCTCACACCTCTGACAGCTTTTATGAAGTGGGCGAAATTACCTGCATCGTGCCTGGAATACGGAAATAGTCCTTGAGCACCTTCTTTAAGTCTCTCTCTCTCTCTCTCTCTCTCTCTCTCTCTCTCTCTCTCTCTCTCTCTCTCTCTTTCTCTCTTTATTTACTTGTTTTCCTTGTCCTTGGAAGAAATGTAACGATCCACGTTCCTCGCAAACTGTCTTTTTCGATAAACACAAATAATGAATAAGTATGTCCGTGTCCCTGTTGATTTGTGACAGAAACAGACCTTCGGTTTAAAGGCGGATGTCCGGCAAAAGGATGACAACTCAGGAGGACAGCGGTTACACAAGGTGACCACAGCTGACCGTCACAACTGCTGTAGAAACTAAGTCCGTTTGGTCACTGGAAAAGTCACCGATACGCAGGCAAACGTAAACGCTGCTTTCAGTAACTGTCCGTCGTATCCCCACAAACTGCAGTGACACAGAGTTCCGGATTACTTGGTCGTCATTCAAGGGAAAGAAATGAATCAAAAGGCTAAATTTCTCACAGTGAATCACAAACATAAAACCCACTGACCAAAAATGAAACCGTTGGTTCTCTCAGCATGAATCAGTAAGCAAGTGAAATATCTCTGCAACAACGTTCTTCCTCCGTTCTTCTTGGAATCTTCGGTTCAGACTGAAACACACACGCACCATGCGGAAAATTTATAGGTTTTGCCCATTGCGTGTTTATTTTCCGACCTAGGCCACAATACTGAGAGCCCAGGCCAGGGCTGGCACGCTGAGTGAAAGGCTGGGAGAAGGAGGGGGGAAAGGGAGAGGGGAGAGGGGGACAAGAGGGAGGGAAGGGAGGACACAGGAATGCGAGATATGAAACAACTCCACACACACTCACGCGACCTTGTTTACGCGCTGTGGGCCACTGCGGCCCATTCACTTCTCCCCTCCTGTCCTTTTTTGGCGCAGGGATCGTGACGTCACGGAATCCCTGCGCCGTGATTGGCTGCAAGGTCACGGTTCCCACGGTAGGTGGGGTCATATCGCCAGTGCTGCGCTGTGATTGGAGGAGATATGTGACACAGGAAGGAATTCTTCAGCTGATTGAGGCGATAGTAGTCCTGCCGGTGCTACCGTAGGGAGTCTAACCATAAATACCGTCCCTAATTAAGAAATATTTGTATTGATGTGAAAAGAACGCATAAGACATTCTTCGGGGTTAAATTGAGTCACGGAACGTAGAACACATTCTGTTGGTTTGAATGGGTCCAAACAAGACAGGAGACATTCTTTGCGGCTTTTCAGTGAAGTAAACGCCTAACACATTCTTGATAAACGAATGCTATGGTGACATGGCACTGTCAAAAAGCACAGAACACTTAGTTTTTAGAACACAATCGTGTACTTTTATTCTTGTGTTCGTTTATTTGTGTACGTATTTTTAATTCTATTTTGCCCAATCTATTTATTTCTTTAACCTAACCGGGCTAACAGATAATATCCACACCAGGTTTAGAGCCCTGTTGTGGTTTAACAGAATCATAATATGTGCGTGCGTCAAACGTGACACAGAAGAGTTTTTCAAATCTCGCACTAATAAAATAGTTCTTTTTACATTTAGTCAAGTTTTTATATCTTCTCATCATCATAAAAACATAGCTGGTGTCTCCGTAAGTTCTGATGTTCTGTCGAACCTTAGTCGCCGCGTTCACTGGTGAAGGATCTCAACACACACAAAATACAGACACACACACACACACACACACACACACACACACACACACACTCATACATACACGCACACACACACATACATACACGCACACACACACACACACACACACACACACACACACACACACACTGACACACACACGGCACACACACACACACTGCACGCACACACACACACACACACACACACACACACACACACACACACACACACACACACATACACACTTCAGAAACAAATCAAGCAAGTGTGCTGTAATGTAGAAAATCTTTCGCTTGAAGGCGTCTGAAATAATACGCCTTTTCGTCTATTTCGTAAGTTATGCAAAGAATAAACTCCGCGTTGTGAACGTCCTTTTCAGTTCGAACGAGTGTTTCATCGTTACTTGTTCTAGTTTCCAAGCGCTTTTTCCTATAAAGCTCAGGTCACACTCATCCCTTCAAATCTAGGCATGCACACTGTGTTTTTAAAACGTTTTACTGTTTTTATGTCAAGCAAGTCGTTTCTGTGTGTTTGCTCTAAACGATACGCGAAAAAACAGCTTTAAAACTGGGTGACCCTTACCGCAATCGTACATTTTTCGATTCAAGATTTTCAAGCTACCATACCATGCAAGGGACATTTTGTAATTGTTCTAAGCCAAATACTCCAAAACACCAGAGCATTATAAAAAAAAATTTTTTTTTTAACTTCTGTCGTTATCAAGTCAAGTCAAGTCAAGTCAAGTCAAGTTTTATTCCGATAAAACCCCGTGAGGGTACATGGAAAATTAAAAAACACAATAAAAACACATTTCATTCAACACCAAATAAAAGGAACTAAAACAAAAAGAAATCAGGCTATGTACAGAAAAGGGAGTTGAGGGGTGAGGGAGAGCAAAAACAATACAAGAAACAATTCAACAATAATAATAATAAATAATGATAATAATAATAATAATAATAATAATAATAATAATAATAATAATAATAATAATAATAATAATAATAATAATAATAATAATAATAATAAAACACACAAAGTAATTACATACATTTCTTTACTATGGGAAATGGGGGGAAGGGGGAGGGGGGGGGGGGTGATGGGTGAGTTAACATAAGGACAAAAATACTATTACAAACAACACAAAACAGATAACGGAGTATAAAGCTAAAAGAGAATTAAATTTTACTCGCTTCTCAAACAGTCCATGACAAGTGTCATGAACTTTGCGAGTTTTAGCAATAAACTCTTTTTTGTAGTGGAAAAAAGCTCTCTGAATTTAACTGAATTGGGGCGGGCATAATAATAGCACCGTAACAACTGTTTTCTATAATTGGTAAAAAAAGGACATACAAAAATATAATGGAACTCGTCCCCAAGGTCACCTGATGAACATTTGTGACAGATTCTGTCTTGTCTGGGAATACTAAGAGTCCTACCTTTTTGTATAGGCAATTTATGATTCAGTGTTCTAAATTTTAAAACAGCGTTTGCTAAATTAACCGGCAGGATGGACAAGTACTTTTCAAACTCAAAATTCTCTTTATACATTCTATAATTATAATAAAACTCATTGTTATTTATTTCTGAATGCCAGGTTTGGACAAATTGGTCTTGTAGCCTATTTTTCATCAGTGCTTTGAAAGTATTAAAATAACCACCATCCGTTACATTATCGATAGTTTGATTGTGCCAAAAATCACTAAAGCCTAACTCATTTAGAACACCATGGACAGAAAGCAAAAATTTTGACTTGTATACACCAGATTCATACATTTTAAATAAAAAACGATATGTCACACAAGAGAGTTTGTCAGAACCATTTGAAAATGCAAGTTTGTACCAAAAATTCAACATACGACATTTCGCTTGAATACTTACAGGGAACTGACCTAATTCACCCAAAACCATGTTTGTTGGTGTTGATTTGCCAACTTTCAAAATCATCTTAAAAAATCGTATCTGTAATTTGTTAGCTAGATCAGACATGTAAGGGCACCATACTTCAGAACCGTAAAGTAAAATAGGGACCACAGTTTTTTCAAAGAGGTCAATTTGGACATCAAGAGGCAAAAACAGTTTTCTAGTTTTACGTAATAAAGCAAACATGGCCTTGGAGGCACGGTCATACAAATTCTTCTGTGCAACAGTAAATTTACCATTGTAGCTAAATTTAATACCCAGGTATTGAAAATCATACACAATATCAAGTTATCTCTAGAATGGGCTCTTAAACGATGATGCATGTATTAACTACAGAACAGCCTTTTTCGGTGTGTACTACGAGAAAAGACAAATCATAGAGTTGTTCAGTTCCGAGAACTGGCGAATTGTGGAGTTGTTTATGAGAAATAGCAAGTTAAACTGACAGAGCTTTAACGCAGCGAAGGACTCCTCCCACCCCCCTCCCCCTTTTTAAGACTTCCTCAGTCCTTCTTAAGACCTTGCTTTTTCAGATTTTGTGTTCATATCCTCTGTAAATTTACCTCCTTTTTAAGACCTGCTCGTCTCAGAGGTCTTAAAATGGTCCGATACGTAATACTCCCTATGCAACGGAAGGACCCGAAAGGAAAGTAGGGGTACCGCAATCAAGGCCGTAGGAACAAAAACTTGCAAAGCACCGGTTTCTCTTCTTGTTTACCGCAAGCACGTGGCTGTTGTCCTCGCTAATGATACCCTTCAGGTCACAGCGTGACACGGCGCGAGATACTAGCCGGCCGTAGAGCACAATGAGCATAGGCTTATTGTATCCAACAGCGCTATTCTGTTGGCCTCTGTGACATGAACACTTGCGGTAGATGGTTTTCGGTGTCGAGCATGGTTGGTGGTTAGCATGGAATGCCCCTAGTCGTCCTGCTGTCTCCAAAACACCTTGTATAGAAAGTCGGCCGGTCTTTCAGAGCCGGTTCGAGACACTGACTCAGCAATATTGTATGTGCGGCGTTTTTGTGAAAGGTTTTTGTGAGTGCGTATAGGGCACGCTTGTATATACACACTGACGGACATGATACGCGGCGTGCACGTGAATTATCACAGACACAGACAAATATATAAACAAACACAGCCACACACAAACACCCACTCATCGATACAATGCATCACACGTACGAACACACACACACACACACACACACACACACACACACACGCACGCACGCACACACACACACACACAAATACATTACTCGTTGACTTCACTGAAAATTACACTATAATCTTAATAAGGTCATTAAATTCACCGAATGAGAGCCTATCTCTATCAACTTGTGAAGAGGGGGCAAATTAAAGCGTAGGAGTCTTTTGAACTGTGTAACATCATATCACCCCTGCTCAAACACACGGCGTTTATATATAGCGGGCCCTCTAACAGGGCGTTTTAGCGCTCAGTCGAGATTTCCCCTTCTGGAAACTCTGTTTGACTTCTCGCCTCTGAAACCAGGCGGTTAAAGGCACAATCCATCTCATGAAAACATTCCGAATACGATCTGTGTCCGCCCCGCCTCCCCCATCTTTAAAGGCACAATCCATCTCATGAAAACATTCCGAATACGATCTGTGTCCGCCCCGCCTCCCCCATCTTTAAAGGCACAATCCATCTCATGAAAACATTCCGAATACGATCTGTGTCCGCCCCGCCTCCCCCATCTTTAAAGGCACAATCCATCTCATGAAAACATTCCGAATACGATCTGTGTCCGCCCCGCCTCCCCCATCTTTAAAGGCACAATCCATCTCATGAAAACATTCCGAATACGATCTGTGTCCGCCCCGCCTCCCCCATCTTTAAAGGCACAATCCATCTCATGAAAACATTCCGAATACGATCTGTGTCCGCCCCGCCTCCCCCATCTTTAAAGGCACAATCCATCTCATGAAAACATTCCGAATACGATCTGTGTCCGCCCCGCCTCCCCCATCTTTAAAGGCACAATCCTTCTCTTATTCGAACAGCTCGAGTCACTACCTCAGATCTGGCTTGCAGCAGTATTGCATGAGATGAGAACATCATCTCATCATCTCATCTATGCCTTTGACCCCGTCCGGGGCATAGGCCGCCAACAAGAGCTCGCCAGGCACTCCGATCCTGGGCCAATCTCTCCAGTTGTCTCCAGGTGTAGCCGATGTGTTTCACCTCTGCCTCCAAGTCACGACGCCAGGTGTTTCTCGGCCGGCCTCGTCTCCTCTTGCCCTGCGGGTTCCATGTGAGGGCCTGTCGCGTGATGCTGGTTGTCGTCTTGCGGAGTGTGTGGCCAATCCACCGGAAGCGTGAGATGAGAACATCCCTACACTTAAACACGTACCAAAAGTCAACATCTTGCATGACTGGTTCCTGTGCAGAGTGAGAATTGTTCGTAAGAATTAATATCTTAAATGCCACAGGAATTGGTTTATCCAAACAAACAAAAATCCTACTCTAGACAGGAAGCACTCGGGCTAGTGAATTTAGGTATGTGCTCAAGTGGAGGGATTGTCTTATTTCAAGTACTAGAAAGCCTTGACAGAGCTCAAATGGTGAGTCAAATCATCTACAATCAGCAGGTTTCAGGGGCGATAAGTGACGAGTTTCAAGAAAGATGACTCTCGAGTGGACACTGAAACAGTTTTCACGGGAAGGTCAGTGTCTTTAACCAGCAGGTTTCAGCGGCGGGAAGTCACTGAGAGTTTCGAGAAATAAAAATCTCGAGTGGACACTGAAACAGTTTTCACGGCAAGGACTGCGCCTTTAACCAGCAGGTTTTAGCGGCGAGAAGTGACGAGTTTCAAGAAAGATGACTCTCGAGTGGACACTGAAACAGTTTTCACGGGAAGGTCAGTGTCTTTAACCAGCAGGTTTCAGGGGCGAGAAGTGACGAGTTTCAAGAAAGATGACTCTCGAGTGGACACTGAAACAGTTTTCACGGGAAGGTCAGTGTCTTTAACCAGCAGGTTTTAGCGGCGAGAAGTCAAGAGTTTCAAGAAAGGCGCGCGAATCTCGAGTAGACACTGAAACTGTTTTCATGGAAAGGACTGCGCCTTTAACCAGTAGGTTTTAGCGGCGAGAAGCCAAGACTTTCAAGAAAGAAAAATCTCGAGTGGACACTGAAACAGTTTTCACGTGAAGGACTCTGCATTTAAAGACGGGGCAGGCGGGGGCGGGGGGCAGGCGGGGGCGGGGGGCGGACACACATCACATTTTGTACGGTTGTAGTTTGTTCGACAAAACGTGTATAACAGAGTGCATGGTACGGCTGAGACAAATCTGTCAGCGCTTGTTGGCAAAGGGAAGTATCTCTCAAGAGGTTATTTCCATGCGACAAATTGTCGGAATTTTACGTTGGCTTACTAAGCAAGGTAAGCCTGCAACAAATTTAGAATGAATGAAATTGTTGAGATGCTAAGGCAGTTGCTGTCGCCTGACGCACATACGCTTATGATTGCCAAAACTAAATCTTACATCAGCCAAATATCCTGGATTACTTAAATAAAAATTATGTGGGTTTTTTTTCGTTTTCTACATTGTGATTTTTGTCATCAGAATTTCAACGCACGAAAATAATATTATATGCGGCACATTTTTTTTTAAATCACAATCATTCATCGTAGACTACTATCTTCGTCCTTGACTCATTGAAACTATGTTTTCAAATGTCTGATTAGCCTGAATTACAGGTGGTCGGCCGAACGTAAAATAAACTGACCCATCGATTTCGGAAATGAGCCCTTGAATTGAAAACGATTCCGTCGAAATAATGACTTAGTTTGTCATGATTTTGTCCGAATTTCTAGAGTAGAAAATATAGTTACCCCCTTGTGGTACGACAGGGTAGCTATAATGGGTGTAGGTTGGCTCTTCTTTATGGTTGTCAAACCGACGTTTATCTTCATATTTCCCCCGATGTTATATCTGAAAATAGTGTGCGGTGACACTGAGACTCTCCGTGTTTGGGTGTCGATTTGGGCATGGTACGTATATAACCGGACGGTGCGTGTTTTAAATAGTTCCCTTTGTGCGACGACAGAAAGTAGAACCCCCCGATCCGTAGATTCTTGCTGGCTAACACGCACGTACCCCTGCAACGTGAGGCTGGAATTCGTTTTTCCGTCCTCGGAATCTGACTTATTTTTCATTCTCGGCGAACATTGCAGCCAATAGATAATAAGCAACAATAAGTGGTAACAGGCGATTATTACTTCTTTGTGGGGGAAATCGGTAATGGGTGTTGATGGCAAATACGGACCTTGTATATAATTGTATACTGTGTGTATACGCGTAGGCGCGGTGGGAATCTCACATTCTTCCGCTATTTTTTGTTCGTGTTATTTTGTTCTTGTTTTCGTTTTGTTTGTATTCAAAGATAGTGCAAAGGCGAGAATGGTGGGTTACTAGGTGGAGATCTGGTGGGTGTACACGTGAGGGCGTTGAGGGAGAAAGGGGGGGGGGGGGGGGGGAGAGGGGGAGGTGGTAAGTGTGCAGAGGGAAGCAGGTATAGTGGCTAAACGTCATCGAGGATTCACCTACATCTGAGTGAAACACTCTATTCTGATCACACGGCAGGTGCAAAAAACACACAAACCCCACGCGTAACTTTGTTAAAGCTCAGAGACTGGAACCGGCTTCATGTCATTACAGACAAACGAGAGACTGCTCATTAAGTAAGTAGCTGTGTCCTCAGTCCTGCGAAGCCTCCTGCAAAAACATAAAACACAGACATATGACACTGCAGTTGTTTTGAGATGTTGCAGAACCGTCGTTATGTTCGGGGAAATGTGTTGATTAGCTACAAAGCACAAGCCAATTAAAGAGAAGGTATATATAATGAAAAGGGGAGGGGGCGATTGGATTGCAAACATCGGTTACGGAACAACATGGCTTTTGACATTGTAAAGAGTAGAGATCACAGTTTAATGCAAAGAGTAATCCAGTACTGGAACTCGGAGTTTAAAAGTGTGTCTGTTGTTGTTTTCGTTTGAACATATCAAACACCCGGTTGGCAGTAACTATATCATAACAAAGCAACTACTTTTCCCTGAATTCGATTTGGCTTCTTTTTAGCCTAGCTTCATGCGGATGTAGTTTGGTGCTGACATTTGACAAAACGACGAAAGCTTTTTTCAAATCGCAGAAGGACCCCCCCCCCCCCCCCCCCCCATTCTCCTATTGTCGTTCTTCAAAGCAACAATGCAAGACAAGACAAGACAAGACAAGACACCATACCATTCCATACCATACCATATCTTACCATACCATACCATACCATACAACAAAATCCAATGCAATGCAATGCAATACAATACAATACAATACAATACAATACAATACATTACAATACGTATAGGTTACAGCGCTTTGAAAGTTGGAAGCATTAAAATTTAAACGGGTAAAAGCCATCGTGAAGATACGAAAAAAAGGTATGACGTCTAAAATACATAATGATTCAAACGCATAGTATAACAACAGAAAATATATTCATGGTTCACACACACACACACACACACACAATCGAGTGCACACATCCGTACACACACACACACACACATACATGGCATCAAGCAATACACAATTAAATGACACATATGGAAAACGTATAATGAACATGAACATGGCAAGTAATTCACACCGTTACCTACTATAAAATTGATGATATATATATACCACTCACTTGCTATTCGCCTAAAAGCTTGCAGTGTGCTGTGACACATATAAGAAACCAGAAGAAAAAAGGACTTTACTTTGGCGAAAAGAGCATATGCTGCTTATTTTTGTACATAACTGCTATAACTGTATTTTTTCCGAACACTTACATGTAAAAAACATGGAGATATATCTTACCATTTCACTAAGACAGCCAAAATAACGGTCAAATTAAGGGGAGATCATGATGACGTACATGTCTATGGTTGCACCGTGGGGAAATATTTAGTCGCTGGAACCTATAAGGTTATACGGCGACTTATCAGATGATAATGTTTCGAACTTATCTTTTAAAAATTAAGTAAACAAATCTATGGAATATTTTGGAGTTCCATTAACAGATAAACAGATCTATCTATCTTCTTATTATTTTAGGTTCGTCTGGGGTAGAGAAATAAAACACACAGCTAGGTTCGTCTGAGGTGCGGTCGCGTAGTGTTTAGTCAAACCGTTCGCTTTCGGCCAATGGGATAGCTGGGATATTCTGTCTGCTACGACATTTCACGTTAAAAAGGCCTCAAAAAGCCATTTCGCTTTCGAAGTCGTCAATCTAACCCAGCCTATCGTCTTCATCGCGATCCGTTACTACGGGAAAACCGAGGGACAGGGTCCAAACCGGCGGGGTTTGGTAGGAGATACGTCCACACGGCGAAAAAGGCCACGCGTATTGAAGTTGAAGAAGAACCAATCACAGATCTCTTTCGGCGAGGTCAAAGTTCAGGTCAAAGTTCACTGTTGTCTGCTCAAATTTGCGAGACAAACCTCTTGAAACTTTGTTCGTGGACAAAATTGGAAGTCGGGACCTAGCGGAATCGATTTCCTGGGTCACGTTGGCATGGTAACCGAAGGAGAAGGCACAAATCCGCGCGGTTTGGTCACAGGAATCGAAAAACCACCGAAAACCCTACCAGTATTATATAGTAGATGTTTGATGTTGTAATGTTTGTGCGTGTGTTATAATGCAATATGTTATGATGTAATGTGTGATGATGTATTCGGTGTTTGATAGTGGATGTATGCTTGTTAGTTGTAGATCTAGTACGATGTTTGAGGCTGTAATGTTTGTGCGGGTGTCATATGTAGCCGTACGAGGGTTCCAAAGTGTGAGTTGTGCATGGCCGGGCGCTAGAGTGCTGCATGAATGAGTAAGTGCATGTGGAGCTGTATGGCTGGGTGAATTGTGGGTTGCGTACGTCCGAGGGGCACATGTAGCCTGTGTGTCTGAAGTAGTGGGTATGTGTGCGTAAGGGTGTGCTGATATTGAACTTCAGTTGTTGCTTTGTAAATGTCTATGTATCAGTGTATTATGTCTTGCCACACACATGCCAAATTTCCTTGTATTGATGAGGACAATAAAATTTCTTGTATCTTGTATCTTGTATCTTGTAGAAGCAAATTTTAGGGAACAAATATGTAGGTTTAGATTTAACCATTTGCTCCCTATTTGAAATGTATCTACGTGATACACTGTTTTGCGAGTGTGTTTGCATGGATGAACCTAAACTGGTATGGGTGTGAGGAAAACGGGACCAAGTTGGTGAAGTCGCGAATTGCTGACACCAAGCCTGTCACCGCCGATTGATTGCATTTTGAAGGAATATGACTGGATTACGGAAAAATACACACATGTTAAGTTCTTGCATACCTTCATCGCCAATGTGGACTTACTGCAGAGCCAGGCAAAAGAGTAGACTTGCTTGCAAAATACGTGAAACAGCCGATGTTAACGAAGCGAAGCCAAACCAGGTAAGGACGCTTCTAGTGTTGTTGCTTTGAGTTGGACTAACAAACTCGAAACTGTCATTTAAAACATGAGCCAAATGTGTATTGATTGTGTGATTAGTCTATGTGACAGGGCTTCTATTATCTGTGCTCCCTAGCTTCTGTCAGTTCCCACACCGACACTGCCAGAGGAACTGAAGACGCTCACCAAACACACTGACAGACTCTCACAAACAGTCGTCTGCTACGATGCAAGGGAGGGTACTCGTTTTTTTGTTTTGGCCCGTTTGCAGCCATGGGCATTGTGATAGTGTTCGACTGTTCAAACTAGTGTTATGCACGGGTTAATAAAACTCATTTTTGCGTGCAACTGATATGGTTTTCTGAGCCGTGCGATACGATTTTGGAACTTCATACAAATGTGTCACATTGTTCGGCGCGAGGTCAAAGGTCGGGAGGAAAGTAGTTCTTTGCCCAAATCGGAATCTGCACTATCATATATTTTTTGGAGTCCATGATGTATTTATTGAGCTATAAAAATACAACATATATACCCATACTGAAGTAACAGAGACAAAGAAGGGAGGTCATGGGATACAATACAATACATTACAATACAACTTTGTGGTGGGGTTTTGAGGTACAAATGTATGGGTCATGTTGTAAGATCTAGTTATCTTTTTCCACGATGGATCGCAAAGAGGAAAAAGAATTTGGTGCAAAGGCGATACGATGCATCAGAGAAACGCATTTAGACTAATTGCCTATGCATAGCTTCAAGCAATTTTTGCCTTCTCGTTTTTCATTTTTTGGGGGCTTGTTTGTTTTTATCTTTGAAAGAGTTGCATGTTCAAGGAATCGCCACTAAACAGAAAAATCTCATGAAAGAAAAAAGTGTACCTTACGCAGCTGGAACGAAATGAGAACTCTGAAGAGAAAAAACACACACATAAAAGCAATGATGACCAGAGAAAGAGGCTTCGATGTCTGAACAGCTGTGGTGTTTTCACGCTTCCTGTCCACAGGAACTGACAACGCCGCGCATGCGCAGAACGGTCGCTGTACTATGATGGTTTCGGTCCAAAAAGTGTTTGCAGAGAGGTAGAGAGCGAGAGAAACAGCGATAGATACAGAAACAGGGACAGAGACAGAGACAAAAACACAGAGAGAGGCACACACACACAGACACAGACAGACAGACAGACAGAGAGACAGACAGGCAGGCAGGTAAAGAAGACGTGACACATGCATAGAGAGAAAGAACTTTAGATGAATGGATGGTTGGTTTATTAGTTAAAGGCCATAGCCCCAGATAAAGAGACAGAGGGTGAGGAAGACAGAGAGAGGGACAGATTGAGACAGACAATACAGACAGACTTGCAGTTCAAACGTCCTTGACCTTGTACCAAGAGTTTAAAGAAATAGGCTCTATAGTAGGTTCGCTGCTTGCTTGCTTGCTAGCTGGTTGGTTTGCAACAGTCAGTGAAATCCAACTTTGTAAGAATTCATTGAGCGTACTGTCCCCATAATTATGCGCCAACAAATAATCACATGATGCCCATTATAAATGTCACCCAAATGTTCATGCTCATGCAGGAAATGGGTTTCTTTCAGAACTTTGATTTTTTTTTTAAATGATCAAAGGATCTCAGTAGACAGGTAACTGTTAAACAAACATTAAAGGTACCGCCCTTCCCGCTTACACTAACATGTTTCCCGCCATAGATATGTCCAGGCTTGCACATGGAATAATGCTCATCCTTTCACTTCAACATTAGGCACAAAAAAAAAATTGTCTGTTTAGGGTAACATGACCAAAAAAAGTAGGGTCGGTAGGTAGGTAGGGTTTTTTTTTTTTTTTTTTTTTTTTGTTGGTGTAAATGCTATGTTGGCTGAACATTCACTTCTTATATTTGATGAATACATGTTTCAAAACTAACGTATAAATAAAACAGAGAGAAAGGGAGAGAAAGAAACGCCAAATGTATCTTTTTAGCATTTTGATTTTTACCTTTTTTTTTCTTTTTTTTTTGAAATCAAAAAAAAGTTTTTGGGTCGGCGCCAAATCGATAGGGTCGGTCGGGTTACCCTAAACAGACAATTTTTTTTTGGCCTTAGGCAGAAGTCAAGAGCCGCCATGCATGGCTGCTTCATGTGAGCAGCCTCGGGTGAGAATATTTTGCTGATTTCATTTCGTAAATACAAAAATTAGTGACACCTTTATATCTATCTTCCAGATTAATCAAGATCAAAAATCTAGTCTACACAGAATACACGCAGATACGCTATCCATTAAAGCTATGTGTCCACTAGGGAAATGATGCTCATGTATTTAGTCCGCCATCATGTTAACCTTTGTTATGCACTTACCAGGATTACTTAAAATAAGCATTGTATGCTTGAGTGAGTTATCTTAATAAACATGTATTGTTTTTTTGTCATGATACAAATTGAATAAAGTTTTTTGTTTAAACCAAATGATGCTCATGTCAAATCGATAGGCCGGGAATTGGTGAGCCTGAGATGAATGTATAGGTAATGGTCTCTTTCGCCTTTACAGCCCAAACACACACGGTCGGAAATAGAAGAAGCAATAAGAAAATCCAACATGCGGCATTATAGAAGCAGGCTAATGCGAAATTGGCGCATGTCAAACACAGAATGTTTAGGGTAAATAGAGCGTTCACTTCATCCATTTCCTCGCTTTATTTTCAGCTCCGGGCAGATATTAATAGCAACGGGAGTATTGTTGTAACGGTTTATGAGCGCCTTTACGATTGACGTTAACATCTGGATGGAAAATGGCAGGTGTCATTTCAGGCCTCCGTGGTTTTAAAGCGGCTGTATGGAACATGTTTGAATACCCGGCAACATGGTATGCGGGTTCAGTTACGTATACACACCGGTGACACTGTGACGGTTCCCCTACGCTTTGTGTCCGGTGCCCTGACCCTTTGTGTTCGGTTCCCACTCGGTTCCCACACGCCAAAATTCGCGGACAAAACATCCATTTATGGTAGTATTAGGCAATGTTGCTCTCTGAGAATGGTCTTGTTAGATCTGTGAGTGTTTACACTACATGCCTAGGTGCTGTTGGATTGAAGGTTTTTGATATTTTAGCCGTTATTAGGTAGAATGCCTTCCACTTTACTGCAAAACTGCATAATTCGTAGCATCGGCAAGAAATATCCTACCAAAAAATGCCTGCTTGGAACTGTCGTTGGTCCAGCAAAAAGTTCAACATGTCTGTAGCAGACAGCCCAAGTTTCAAGATTGTAGGGCCATCCAAACAGCCGTAATAATAAAAACAACAAAAGTAGTCAGTGAAATTGGCTGTGTTCGGTCCCCACACACTTTTGTGACGTAGGCGTGACGGTTCCCATAATTCATTGTGTCGGTCCCCACTTTCTGTGTCGGACCCCACTTTCGACCTAATTCTCTGTGACGGACCCCACAACCAGCCTATTTTGTGTCGGTCCCCACACCTTCTTGGATTTATGACTTGCCGGTTACTTGTATCATTGTATTCATTGAATCTAATTGTCTCGGAGTTATTTTTCAGCAAAAACCGGCAAGGCAGCACCTTTTGTGATACCAAGTAAGTCAGATGACATCAGTATGTGTGTGTATGTGTGTGTGAGAGAGAGAGAGAGAGAGAGAGAGAGAGAGAGAGAGAGAGAGAGAGAGAGAGAGAGAGAGAGAGAGAGAGAGAGAGAGAGTGAGAGAGAGAGAGAGAGATTGACACCTTTCCAGATCACTCCGGTTATGCGACACTACCGCGAGCGTCACTACCGCGTGTCACACTACGGCGAGTACGACACTACCGCGTGTAACACTACCGCGTGTCACACTACCACGAGTACGACACTACCGCGAGTATAACACTGCCGCGTGTCACACTACCGCGCGTACCACAACCGCGAGTACCATAACCGTAGAGAGAACGCATGCAAACTTACTTCTTGTGAGTTTGTGTTCTAACGGCTTTGATTGGAAGCAACCCATTCTATATGTATTCTGATAGTGTGTTCTGATCGTTTTGAGTTCTTGGTTAGCATGACAAACATTGAATTAGTGTTCAGAGAACAGACCAGGCCTTTTTGACTCACATGCGAAGCAAAAGTGAGTCTATGTACTCACCCGAGTCGTCCGTCCGTCCGTCCGTCCGTCCGTCCGGACGTCCGTCCGTCCGTCCGTCCGGAAAACTTTAACGTTGGATATTTCTTGGACACTATTCAGTCTATCAGTACCAAATTTGGCAAGATGGTGTATGATGACAAGGCCCCAAAAAACATACATAGCATCTTGACCTTGCTTCAAGGTCAAGGTCGCAGGGGCCATAAATGTTGCCTAAAAAACAGCTATTTTTCATATTTTTCCCATTTTCTCTGAAGTTTTTGAGATTCAATACCTCACCTATATATGATATATAGGGCAAAGTAAGCCCCATCTTTTGATACCAGTTTGGTTTACCTTGCTTCAAGGTCAAGGTCACAGGAGCTCTTCAAAGTTGGATTGTATACATATTTTGAAGTGACCTTGACCCTGAACTATGGAAGATAACTGTTTCAAACTTAAAAATTATGTGGGGCACATGTTATGCTTTCATCATGAGACACATTCGGTCACATATGATCAAGGTCAAGGTCACTTTGACCCTTATGAAATGTGACCAAAATAAGGTAGTGAACCACTAAAAGTGACCATATCTCATGGTAGAAAGAGCCAATAAGCACCATTGTACTTCCTATGTCTTGAATTAACAGCTTTGTGTTGCATGACCTTGGATGACCTTGACCTTGGGTCAAGGTCACATGTATTTTGGTAGGAAAAATGTGTAAAGCATGTGAGTCGTATGGGCTTTGCCCTTCTTGTTGTTTTATATTTCAAGGAAACATTTCAACCTTTGCCTTCAGCCATGGAAGTCATAAAATGACACGCGGTAATGTTATACTCGCGGTAGTGTGACACGCGGTAGTGTTATACTCGCGGTAGTGTCGTACTCGCGGTAGTGTCGTACTCGCGGTAAGTTCTGTTTCCGTACCCGCGACAGCGGCAGCGACAAAAGAAAACGCGCGCAAACGCGTGACGTGTTTCCGTACTTGCGTTTTAAACATGCGGTAAAATCTGTAAACTCCCGCGTTGCCGCGCGACAACGCGAAAAAATCGCTCCAGGACCCTTTCAAAAAAATCGCGTCGCTTGCCGCTTGTCGCGCCGCTAACGCGTCGCGCGTGTGGAAACACTCCTGGTCATTTTCTATGTGCTTGATTTTCGTCGCACCGCTGGAAAAACGCTATCGCGGGTACGGAAACACAACTTTAGTGTGAGACGCGGTAGTGGTACTCGCGGTAGTGACGCTCGCGGTAGTGACCAGCACCCGATCACTCCACATAAACGCTGGTTCTGGTTGCATTGTGCCGCTGACATACAGCTAATAGGATTTTTACACCCCCTATGGGTGTGTATAGGTTTCACTCGATGTGTTTGTGTTCGCAAGTAGATCTCAAGAATGAACGGACCGATCGTCACCAAACTTGGTGAACAGGTTCTATACATTCCTGAGACGGTCCTTACAAAAATTGGGACCAGTCAAACACACGGTTAGGGAGTTATTGGTGGATTAAAATTATACAAGGCCTGGTATAGACGGACACCCCCGTTGGTCAAAGGGAAATAACCATTCTCACTGCCACCAACTGAGAAGGTTATTTCCCTTTGACGGGGGTGTAGTTCCTATCGGAGGAATTTCTTGTTTTAATCCTTTTGTGGTATTGCTGATGATGCTGAACATGTATTTTACTAGTTTACCAATATGTATCTTTGACCCTGATAGCCTACGAAAACGGAGCAATCATGGCCCAACATTGGCCCAATGCTGAATTTATTGGCGCGGTGTTGAGCCTTAGTCGGGCCGTTGTCGTAGGCTGTCAGGGTTTATGTAGCCTTGTTCCATTGTATTCTGACTGTCATAAAGTAATTAATTTTAAGAGAAAGCAGTCATGAACACAAGGAGCTGGGAAAAGTTGCCTCTTACAACAAGCGTGGATAAAGACACATACTTGACACAGGCAAGTACTCTTTTTTTTTTCCAATCACCACTAGAAGTCCCTGGGCAGCATTTTGCTCTGAAAACTGAATCTCACATACGACAGGTGGATCTTTTATTTTAAAAATGTGCCAAATTGCATATCTCCAAGGCCTTAAGACTAAGAGTAGATATTGGGAAGGCCAGTTCAAGAAGGTGTGGGTGGATCAACACATAATTTGCTGGTATACTGGGAACCGTCCCAGAGATAAATAATGTTATATATTATTTGTGGCATAAACTAATAAAGTTAGTCTCTCTCTCTCT